>NC_091432.1:197251409-197551409 GCF_964237555.1 Oryctolagus cuniculus | reverse complement strand
CAGCGGCGAGCTGGCCCGGGGATCACCACTCCAAAGCACAAGCCTGCTCCCAACACGGGTGGGAACGCGGTAAATGTGACCAAAGAACGTGTTGCCAGAAATTTTCGATACCTCCTAGGGCCGGGGGAAGGTGGGGTCTACTCCAGACCCCTTACAGTGGGTACGCAGAGCTCACACCCACGTGGGAGATGGGCGGACCGGATTATAGGAGGCTTCCCAGAGGAAGAAGTTCATTCTCCTCTCAGGTGTGGGGATGCAGCGCCTTCCTTCAGAGATGAGGGGCCAGAGATTCCTTCCAAAGAGAGAGAGGGGTGGTCTCCTCAGATGGGGAGGTGCAGAGACGCCGGCCTTCCTCAGGTGTTGGGCGTGCAGTTTTTCAGGTGTGCAAGGAATAACGTACCCCTGCAGGAAGGCAGGCTTCGCCCCCACCCTACCGGCTCTCCGGGGAAGGATCAAGACAAAGTAGCCCCTTCGACCCTCCCCCCGCCCCGCTCCTCCACCCTCCCCGCACAAGGGGGTGGGCCCGTCCCACCCCAGCGCAGGGCCAATGGCGCTACAACCTAGCGCGCCCAGCCAATTGAATGGCGGCAGCGGCGCGGGGGACGGTTCCGCCTCGCCACCGGCCGCAGGCTGCCGGCCACCCAGGAGGCGGGGCTCCTCGCTGTTTTTGCTGCCGGCCGAGCCCAGCCGAGCTCCGTCGACCGCCGCCGACCACAGCTGAGCCCAACCGAACGCAGCCGAGCCCCGCGCCGCCGCCGCCGCCGCCGCCCGAGCGCTGCCGAGCCGGCGAGCTAGCGGCCGCGGCCGCGGAGGAGGCGCCGCCCCAGGGGGAGGAGGTGCCGGCTCGCCGCAGACCGCCCGCGGCAGAGGCCGCCCCGGTCGCGCCGCGGCGGGAGCGGCCGGCGGAGGCTGCGCGGCCGAGGGGGAGGGCCGGGGGAGCGGACGTCGCCCCTGCCAGCCTCCCGCCGCTCGCCGCCCCCCGCCCGCAGGCTCCCGAGCCTCAGTCGGCGCCGAGCATCCCGCTGCCCCGGACCCTCCCGCGGGCGTGCTCCGGGCTCAACCCAGGTAAGGGGGCCCTCCCATCGCGGGCGCGGGGGCCGAGACCCAGAGACGGAGAAAAGAGACGCGCACACCCACACGGAGACAGAGATATAGTCGGGGAGAAAGAGAGACAGACACAAAGACAGAGACACTTAGGAGACCACAGAGCCAGACCACACGGAGAAGGAGGCACGTTCACGGGGACAGAGGGACACCCAGCCGGGCGCACGCACACACACACACACACACACACACACACACACACGGATTGGAAGAGAAAGACACACTGAGAGATGGGGACACACAGAGACAGCCACACACACGCACACACACAGAGCTGGGTATGCAGAGGCAGAAGCCACATACAGCAAGGGAACAGAGAGGCAGAGTAGGACAGCCAGCCACACACACACCTGACCCAGAGAGCCTGGGTCCCATGGGGAGGCACACCTAGGTACACATCCTTGGCTCCACAGAGCCCACACATGCCTGCCAGGGCCTCCACAAAGTTGCCTCTGTGTGAGCTGGCGCCTGGGGACGTCTCCTGGGCCGGCTGGCTGGAGTTGCAAGAGAGAGGAGGTGCCCAGGCCACAAGGAAGCTGGTCACAGTCCCCCTCCTCCTGGGTTTTGGATTACCCCAGTCCCATCCACCAACAGAGTGCTTTTGAGGGCCCCATCCTGATCCTGGGAGGGCAGGTGCCTGGAACCAGGCCTGGGGCTGAGAGTGCCGGCTCCTTGGGGTATTTGAACCTGCTGGGACCCAAGGTCCTTGGCCAGGGAGGCCAGGGATCTGGGAGGGGAGATTGGTTCCCTGCCTGTCCCCTAGGCCTCACCCCCCCACCTCCCTGCTCACCCTGTTCTCCTTTGGTCTGTGCCCCCAACAGGCTCGCAGCTGCAAGGAGACATCTCCACTGCCCAGGACCACTGAGTGTGTGGACAGGACAGCCTCCTTTGGAAGGCTGGTCACCCCGGAGCCCCGCCTCGGCATGGGCCTTGCCACTGAGGCAGCTCCGCTGTCTGTGCTGGTCTGAAGGTGCTGCCCGTCATGGGGGCAGCCATCTCCCAGGGGGCCCTCATTGCCATCGTCTGCAACGGCCTCGTAGGCTTCCTGCTGCTGCTGCTCTGGGTCATTCTCTGCTGGGCCTGCCACTCTCGCTCTGCTGACGTCGACTCTCTCTCTGAATCCAGTCCCAACTCCAGCCCTGGCCCCTGTCCTGAGAAGGCGCCACCGCCCCAGAAGCCTAGCCATGAAGGCAGCTACCTGCTGCAGCCCTGAAGGCCCCTGGCCTAGCCTGGAACCTGGGACCTAAGCCTGGAAATCAGGATCCCAGAGGCCAGCCTGCGTGGAGCTGGACCCAGCAGTGTAGCCACCCTGGCTCCACAGGGGGCTCAGGTGGCCCGAGGGAGATGGGCGTGGGGTGGGGGTTCATGAGTTGGTGCTAGGGCCAGGGCCATCTGGACTCCACTCCATCCCAAGGGCCAGGGGCTGGGTTTACCCTTTCCCTGGGCTAAGTGCCCCTGGCCCTCTAGGTTGGGGAAGCAAACCGGAGCCCATGGCAATAATGGGAGGGTATCCAGGCTGGGCTCCTCTCCTGGTCCTCCCTCTGTTCGCTGGATAATAAATGGAACTATGGCTCTACTCTGAGGTTTTCTCCTCTTCCTCAGGGCCCCATGGTAGCAAAATTAAAGATGTGGGTGGGCTTCCAGACACAGGTTTATTTGTGCAAAGTAAGACAGTCATGGTTAAGGGCCAAGTCTTGGGGTAGGGTGGTGGGACCGTAAGGAACAGAATGAGAAGGGCGGATGCTAGGACTTGGGTCAGGGGTGGGGCCGCCAGGAGGCTGCTGAGGCCGGGCTCAGGGGCAGCCCAGGGCCAGGCAGTACAAGTACTGAATCTAAGAACTGGGATTGGGCTTGGGACTGGGCCAGGCCCTCAGATCTTGGTTTTTACTTCCCTCACCAGGTTTAGCAGCTTGTCCAATTTTGCAATCTCCACAGCTGGACCCTTCTGCACTTCCTGCCCCTTCTTTTCCTAGGGACGGGAAACACAAGGAGAGGGACAGTGTAGGCTGGACCGCCTTGTTCCGGGTCCCTGCACACTCCTCTGCCCAGCCTGCCCCAGCCGTGCCCCTCCCCTCCACTGCCCCTTTGAGATGCTTCCCGGCTCAGGTAACCCAGGGACCCAGATGTGGACCTGTGAGAAGGCATCCGGCTCTGCCTCTGAACCTCCCGTGGACCTCACCTTGATGCTGGCAGGAGGGGGAGAAGGCATCTATGCCCTGACCCTCAGAGGAACTGGCTTTTCAGGCCAGGGTGAGCTGAAGCTCTGGGGAGGGGAGGACCTAACTTGGTCCCTAGCTGAGTCCTATCAAGGAGGTAACAGGTGAGTGCCTGGGGACAGGTGTGCACAAAGCCACGGGTGCCCTTGCCTAGTACCGTGAGGTTGGCAGTGGGGTGCCATTTAGGGACAGGCCTGCTGTGTCATGGTGGGGGCAGGTATCAGGACAAGTCAGAATGCAGATGGGCTGTCATCCTGTGTGACTTCAGACGCCATTGTCTGGGACTGTGCCAGAAGAGCAGACCCCCTTACTGTCTGCAGAACACTCACATGCTTCCACAGGGAAGTTGGCCCCTGTGAGAAAGGCAGTTGGGAAGCTGGGATGTGTGTCGCTCACAGGCCCTGAGAACTCCTTGGCAGGTCAGCCCCAGTGCCATCCTCCCTACTGTCCAGGCAGTCGGGGATGAACCATGGCAGGGCAGTCTGGGCAGCTGCTATTTCCTGTCTTTCTTCCATTCCTGGGCCCCCACCCTCCCAGCTCCCTGTGTCCACTGCTCGCTGGCACCTGCCCCAGCCTTGCCTGCTGAGGGCCGAGTCGGGGTCTGGCCTGGCCTGTGCAGTGGAGAAAGAGTTCAGGACCACTCGGCACCTTCCTGGCCCCATGCTGGCTGCTGACGCCCTGCAGAACTGAGCTTTGCTTCTGAGGACAGCCTTTGGGAGCACCTGCTCCCCAGCCGCTTGCAGCCCTGCGCCTCTGCCGTGTCCTAGCTCACCGCCACATGCTGGAAACACAGGATAGAGTCTTTTCCTCCCTTCCCCTGCCCCCTTCCACCTCACATTGAGCTCGAGTTCTCTCCTTGGCCTCATCTTGTCCCCTGGGAGTTAGGGGAACCTGGTTTGTCGTTCCAGTTCCAATGTAAGCCCCCTCTATGACTTTGGGTAAGGCCCTTGCCTTTCTGAGCCTCAGTTCCCCATCTAGACAGTAGGTAGGGAAAAACAGTCCTCGACCTGGGACAAGTTGGGCTCTGACACCAATCATTGGCTACTCCCTGGGCAGGGAAGCCCAGTGTTGTGGGTAAGCGCTCTTGGGAAGGCAGGGCTATCCAGAGGACTTAACTTTTGCATGAATCACTTGGCTACTGATAGAGTCGGATCACCAATCTCATAAGAACCTCTAGTCTACCCAGGTACCAGCCCCCAGCTGTTTCTGCTCAAGTTCCCAATGCCCCAGGTCCCCATGTCGTCAGATCCTCAGGGACGTAGGTCCGTAGGTGTGTGGAGTACAGCTCTCCCAGCCATGACTGGCCCTTGCTCAGAGAGGAGGTGGAACTAGGGGATCCTTGCCCCTTGGATCCGAGTGGGTATACCAGGCAGGCTTCACATTCACGGTGACCATCACCCTCCCAGAGGGTTGTCCAGCTCTGCCAGCTTAAGCTTGGTCTCTCTCCTTATTAAATTAAGAACAGATTTCATCTGTTCCACAAACTGTGCTGCCTCCTTCCCCCTCCCTGAGGCCAACTAGCTGGGCTCAGCACAGAGATTCAGACCACGCCCGACTCTCCCACCCCGAAAGCCCACCACAGCCTCTGGGCCACAGCTGCAGGCGCTTAGCAGCCTTCCGAATATTTATAGCCAAGTCCACCCCCTCCCCCAGCTGGCTACAATTACAGGCCCGGCCAAACTCCCAGTCCTTGCCACTCTGGCCATGGTGGGAAGTAGACCAAGCCCCACCAGGCTGCCTTGGTAGGGGCACATTAGGGAGAAGTCAGTAGTTGCTAGAAACAGGCCCCTGCTCTTGTCTTAAACTGTAGCAAGTGCCTCAAATTGCAACCAGGAGGTACAGTCATTAAGGCAACTTTCTTAGCTCTGATCCCAGCCCAGAACCTAATAGAAAACAAAGAGCCATGTCCACTCAGCTCACAACTGGGCTCTGGGTTCTAAGGTCTGAGCGGTGAGGTTGGTTCCTGAGTCAGGTCGGGTATCTGAAGTCAAGGCTTTGGGTGCTGCTGCCTATATTTGGGGGTTCTTGGTCTCTGAGCAGGGTCTCATCCCCAGAAACAGGAAGCAGAGCTCAAAAGCAGAACAGTGTAACTGCTGACCTAGTTACTACCATCCTCATGGCTCATTTCCATTTTGCTCTGTGGACCCACAGCTCCCAGCTCGGGAACCATTGGAGCCGAAACCCTGTGTGAGCCCAGCAACGATGCATTAGCTCAGCCCCAAGCCCCCTGCCCGGGTGACCTGTGGTACCCATCGCATTCTCCGCTCCAAATAAGCCAAGGATGCCTTCGCACGCACCTGTTTCAGTCCACCTGCTCACTGGTTAACTCCACCAGGGGCCGCACAGGCGACTCAGACGCAATACATGAAAACTGGTCATTGTTTCTGCACAAACCTGCTTTCCTCCTGAGCTCCTCATTTGCGCCGCGACGCCATCTTTACCCTTACCCTGGGTCTCCCAAGCCAGAAGCCTGGGGGTCACTCCTGGCTCCTTTCCCTTTCTCTTAGAGACTCTATCTCTAGCACGGCCCATGCTCCCATACCCCATACCTTTGGCATCTTGCGCAAGTTGGGTGAGAGCTTGAGGCAAGTGATGTGTCCACGGTCATCACCCACGATGATGATGGGGTGGATGGGGTTGAACTGCACGTGGGTGATCTTGTTCTTCTTTTTGGCCACCACGGGCTGGTTGCAGATGGCCTCGTATTTGTTGATGGCCAGGTCAAACACGTGGGCCTATGGAGAGATGGCCATCAACATGCTCCGGTGTAACGAGGCCGCTGTTGCCAGCCTCAGCAGAACCAGCCCCTGGACTTTCTGGAGATACCACAGATGGCTGGCGGCTGGCACACTGTAGCTGGAGGCAGTGGCACAGGGACTTCTGTGTCTCTGTTTGTGTTTCTTGTAGTTGAGGGAATTTGAATGAAAAGAGCTCAGGAGAAATTTTTAAGTCTATGCAGAATTAATGATAATAACAGCTACCGTGTACCGAGCACTTAGCTTATACTAGACTCTGAGAAAGCATGTCAGATGGTTGCATCCCTCACAACCACCCTAGAAGGTGGTTCTGTTAGTATCCCTGTTTTATCAATGAGCAGTGAGTGGCCAAGCCGGGGTTTAACTAGTTAATATATGCAGCATGTTCAGATGCCGCTTGACCCGGAAGTGCTCCATAGACATGGGAAGTTGTCTTAATCCATACTCTATGGATTCTCGCCTGGACAACCTGATCAGCCTCCTAACTGGTCTGGTATAATCCATCCTCCATGCAGCAGCCAGACTTCCCATTAAAAAAAAATTGTAAATTCCTCCACGGTCTCTCTTGGTATTATAAATAAAATCCAGATTCTCTACTGTAGCCCACCTCCCTGCTCTCAGAGTCTCCTCTTTGCTTACTATGCCCCAGTCACGTTGCCCTTCTGGTTCCTTAACCCCCTCACGCCCCTTGCCACCTCAGGGCGTTGGCACCAGCCATTCCCTCTGTGTGGACTCCTGGTCCCGGTCTTCACGTGGCTGGCCCCTTCCTGTCTTTCACCTCACCTTGAATGGCTCCTTCAGAGAATCCTTTCCTGGTCATTCCATCTACAAGACCATGCAGGCCTTTCTTTGCCTCCTTCTCCCTCTTTCCTCTTTCTCTGTCTTTCCAGTAACAGCTTTCTTGAGAGATAATTCACATACCATAAAATTCACCTATTTAAAGTCTTCTCTTCTTGGTTTGTCATAGACTCACATACATACAGCCATCACCACAACCGATTTTAGAACATTTTCATCACCTCAGGGAGAATCCTCGTACTACCGTTAGCAGTCGCCCCCATGTTCCCTCAACTTCTGCAATGCTTGGGCACCCACAAGTCTACTTTCTGTCTTAATAATTTGCCTATTTTGGACACATCACATAGATCTTTAGTGTGTGGTGTTTGTAACCGGCTCCTTCCACTAAGCACATTTTCAAGGTCCATTCACGTCGTAGCTCGTGCCATTGCTAAGTAATAATCCTCTCGCATATGCTCCACTTTCCTTACCCATGCACCAGTTGGTGGACTCGGGCTTTTTCCATCCTTTGGCTATAGAATAAGGCTGCTATGAACATCCGCGTTCACACATCACCCTCTTGTAATTTTCTCCCTAGCACTTGACACTGTGGGAATTTTGTGTCCTTCCCTTCACTAGAATGTAAACCCCAGGACAGGGCCCTTGAACCACCAGGGCCTAGCCTGGAGCTGGGCCTGATAGAGAAGGATGACTGACCTACGGGAGATGTTTAAGTGCATTTTCCGTGGGCCAGCAGGGGCTGCTTAGTTTACATTAAAGTCCACAAGAAAAACGGGTTTGCATCTGAGAATATGCTCACCAAATAATTGTTGCTGGGTTGTCATCAGTTCTCAGCACTGCGTGGATCCCTCCCCTGTCACTGCACTGAAGGCCCTTCTCCAAATCACCATGTATACTTCCAGGGAGGCACAGCTCACTCCCTCTAAGCTATATACAGCTGGCTCCTGCCACACTCCAGTCTCCTCCCCAGGGGCTCAGAGGCCATAACTGCTCTCTGGCATCTCACCCCCCAGAGTGCTTTCTCCCCTCAACATGGACAGCACCATCCACTCCTGGGGCATCATGGGATGACTCATTCCCTTGCTGATGGGGTACGGGCCTGGCTCTTATGTTCCCACCTTCCCCTGCCTGTCCTGGGCATGGTGTGAGTTCTGCAGGAGGGAGACCCTGAGATATTTCACCCTCTCTCCGGGAGGGGCTCAGCGGAGACAGGAAGGGGTACTCACCTTCCCATCTGTGGTGACCGCTGCGAACACAGTGGAAGAGTATGGTGCCCAGGCTACATCGCCCACAGCTGAGTTCAGGTCATAAATGAACATCGGGGTTCTGCAGTGGTGGAGGGGTGGGAAGCCCATGACACAGGGCTTACGGTGCCAGAGCCCAGGGCAGGGCCCAGGGCGGGGCAGGCCCCTCACTTGATAGTGTGGTCCCAGATCTTCACTGTCCAGTCAGAGCTGCAGGACATGAAGACCCTGGTGTGGTAGGGGTTCCAGGTCACAGCGTCCACCGCCATGTTGTGGGCATCGTAGGTGTCGAGGAATTGGCTGGAGTAGGATTTGGAACACTGGTGCAGCGGGGAGTCGGGGGTGGGGCAGGGAGAAGGGTCAGCGTGAGGGGGAGGTCAGCAGCCACCACTCCCCTGGGGGGCTCTGGAACATCAGAATCTGCCCGAGACTCCCTGCATCCCTAGCCCACAACACTGCCACGGCTGAGCCGGCCAAACTGCTGGCTGCTCTTCCCACTCTCCACACCCCCAGAGAGAAAGCAGGGGTTTAAGGGGCTGGTAGTTGGGAGCAGAACCTGCTGTCATCTGCCCAGTCCCTCCTCGACCCCGGGCCGCAGGCCAGTCAGAAAAGACTCTCCCTGAGCCCAGGCAGAGCAGGTCTCTGAGGGAGAGGTGGCCTAGCCCTAGGCTGGGAACAGACAGAGCCCTGAGTCCAACTGCAGGCCAGGCATCACCCTTGCAACTGTGATAAACGCCTCACCTTGTCCATGGAAGAGCAGGTGCAGAGCCAGGAGCAGACACTGATCTCTGGATTTCCCATTCAGTTTCCTGCCCTGACCAGCACGCCCCGTTCTCCCTCCCTCCCTCTGAGAGCCAGAGGGACTGCCTGGTCTCTCCTTCCCTCCAGCCTCTCTGGGGCTGCCACTGGGAGGGGCTGAGTGGGGGGCGGGGACCTCTTTTGCATTCAGAACAGCTCTGGCTGGGCCTCTGGGGCTCCCGGGAGGCTGCCTGTAATTAACATTCTGAGTCTCTGAGCCTAAGAAAAGCTTGCAGCAGAGCTATTTCTGGCTGGATGGAGGCTCAGGATGGTCACCTACTAACACTGAGACCTTGCAGCAAGTGGCGGGGAGGCTCCATCCTGGCTGCTGGAATGCACCTGGTATTCACACACAAATCTGCCTTCAAAGTTCAGGTTAAGTTCAAGTCTCCTCCAGGAAGTCTTCCTGGAATGTTCCAGCACATCCAACCCAACTCCCACTCCCACCTCTACCTTCACTTCTAGGAAGGGAGGAGGCTGGGTGGGCCCAGAGGGAGGCTGGGCTGGGCAGAAGTCTTCCTCAAGATGACTTTCCTGCATGTGGCCCCTCTTGCTGCCAGCCACTTAGGTCAAGAAATGCACTCTTTTCTCCCAAGAAGACTTCGAGAATGGATGAGCACTAGCGTCTGTTGCAAACAAGAAGCTCCCAGGGTGCTCGGGTCGAGGCGGCCCTGAGGAGCTGGCACAGGGCAGCCCTGCCTCACCTTGTAGATTTTCCCCTCCTCTGTGCCCACTAGGAACATGTAGTCAATCTCTTTGTGGAAGTCGAAGGCGGTGCCACAGCCTGGACAGAAGAGAGAGCGGCCTTAGCCCAGTTCTGGGAGGAAGCTCCTAGCACCTCCCCTACCCCGCGCTGGGGCTTGGCCAGGCGCGCGCCCTGGGCCTCAGTGCGGGACAGACTGAATCTGGGCCCCTGGAAGGGCTGGGACTGGGCCAGACAGTTGGGACTCTGCAAAGGGCCAGGGGTTCTGCAGATGGGAACGGGGGAGGGGAGCCTGGGTAAACAAGGAAGGGATTGAGTTAAACAGGGTCAGGGTCAGGGTAAACAGGGAGAGCGTCTGGGTAAACAGGGGGAGGAATTGGGTAAACAGGGACCTGACCGGCACACACAAGGCTGGATCTGCATCGCAGCACCTGACCTGCACGCACAGGAGCAGGTCTGCGGACAGCCACGGGCTCAGCGGGCGGGGCCAGGCTCTCCCATTACCACCTGCCTGGGCTCTGGCACAAGCCGGGCAGTGAGCACTCAGCAGGGCCCAGGGCCATGGCCTTGACTCTCAGTCGGGAGGGTGGGCGGGCTGGGGCTCCTACCCACGGTGTGCAGTGGCAACCCCTCAGGAACTTCCGAGGTGCTGCCTTCCACCTTCAGCTTGATGACATCTGTGTGGATCAGCTCACTCTGCAGTCACAGAGGGTTGGGGTGGAGAGGGCCCCAGGGGTGGGCTGGATCCGCAGGGCTGAGGGGTGCTCCCCCGCTCCCCATCACCCGTCAGTGACCCTCTCTGGGACATAGGTACCTTCACGAGGGTCCAAGACACGATCCTGCCATCAGATGACACCGAAAAGAAGTTCAGGTTGTGGTCCATGTCATCCTTCTGCCACTTGACCTGAAACATCCCCAGCTGTGGGCTCTGGGCTGTGAGCTGGGCAGAGCTTCCCCAAGCACCCATCTGAGGCTCGGAAGCAAGTTCCAGGAGCCCATTCTTCAGGATCCCATGATGAGTGCTCCCTCCCTCCTTCCAGCTTTGAACACTCTCTCCCTCACCACGCTGGAGCCAGAGTGCCAGGCAGGGCACTGCCTGAGTGGCTTGGGTTGGGTTCTAGCAGCCTACGTAAGAGGAAGAGGTGGTGGCTCAGGGTTTAACCTCACACAGAGATGCCCAGAAAGGACAGGGTCCGCCAACCAGCTTCCTCATTTACAGAACAGGAGTCATAGCAGCATAGGTTTGTCGTGAGGAATAGCTAAGATAATATATGTGAAGTCCTCAACGTGGTCACAATATTGCACATAGTAAGTGTGCAGTACATGTTAGCTAATGTCCTCATTATTACCATCATCCTAGGACTCTGGGAGCCAAGGTTCCCTGGGGCCTTTCTCCTGTTTGCTGGAGGGCTGGAGGAGCAGGAGCAGACGCCCTCCCCTCCCCTCTCCTCCCCTCGTCTTCCAGGCTTGGCCCTCCTCCAGGAAGTGTCTCCTCTGTTCCCACCTTCACTTCGCCACTAGCTCCTGCTCCCAGAACCTTGCTCCCAAATCCCAGATTTGAGCTGCATTTCTCCATCTGCAAATCGGGGTTAATTATCCTGCCCCGCCCGTCTTCTCAGGGCTGGAAGCAAACATATGGGAAAGTGTTTTGGAGACAGAGCTGTTGTCTTATGAAGATGACACGCTTGAGGCTCAAGTTTCTATTGCCAGATGTGGAGGCCTGGCCAAGCCATGTCCCAGAGAGCTGGGGAGGGGCTGGGTGCCCAGAGCTTTCCATCCTCTAGCTCTCTCCAGACCGCCCATGCTGGGACCACTGTCCTGTTCCCTCCCCCTGTCACAAGCAGAGGCCCAGAGAGGGCGGCCAGGAACCCAGTGCCTGTTGCCCGAAACCGCAGCTGTCACCATGGCTGTTGGGGAGCGGGCTGAGGGGAAGAGAAGGGGTTGCCTCTCCCCGACCGGCCCCCAGGCCTTGGAGATCAGAGCAGCAGGAGGGCGGGCTGAGTCCTGCCTGGATGGCTGGCTCTGTTGTCCTTTCACTGGGGGGCCGAGAACCCCCGCAGAGCATGTCAGGCCCAAGTCCGAGTGGGCCCTGATCCTGAGAAGAAGTCTTCTGCGGGAAGGTGGTCCCATTAAAGCGGGGAGGGGACAAGGGCTGTCAAAGGCCAGGCGGTAAGAGGCGCTAGGGAGCTGCAAAGGGAAGTGTTTAATGAGCAGACGCCAGCGCATGGAAATTGTATTTCACACCCCACTTAGCAGCCTGATGGCCAGTGGGGGGTGGTATGTGTGTATTTGCAAGTGCCTGTGTGTCTGTGTAAGTGTGTGCAAGTCACATACGTGCTCCTGCGGGAGAGGGGAGGGTAGGAATCAAGCCGGAGAGGGTGCTAAGTGGGGTTTGGTGAGCAGATGACTGCTCAGGGACCAAGCAGTAGGGCAGAGGTGGAGCCCACTTAACTGATTCCTTCTCTTCTGCCTTATGTGATTAAGGCAGACTGCCTGACCCCAGTCTCTGTTCAAACATCCTTCCAGCTCCCTTCTCCAGAATTGTGCACACGCACACACACACACACACACACACACCCCCTTCCCAGAGTGTTGTTGGTTGAGGTTTGACAGTGGGGCCTGAACAGGCTAGGCTACCCAGGCCAGCTCCCCGGGGAAATAGCCTGTGCTTTGGGACAGGAGCCCAGTTTTCTTAGAACAGATAGTTCTCTCCCTGGCTCCAAAACCTTCCATGGCTCCCCACTGCCAACAGAACAAACTCCTTCTGCCCCAGCCTGCCATTTGAGAACCAAAACAACTCTGACATCGTCTCTCAAAGAAGGACCTAGATTCTGCTATCTCTGTCATCTCATTCGCCAGCCTGGCTCTCCTTCAAACTCCAGGCTCAAACAGCACCTGCCTGTAGGATACCTCCTTTCTCGGGGTCCCTCAGGCGTCTTGTATTGACTTCTGGCCAAATCTGCTCCTCGGCTGCCATTTCCCACTCCTGCAGGAGGCCTCCTGGGCACCCTAGAGGAAGGCAGCATCGACTTCTCCTTTTACCCACGTCCAGTCAACCATTTCCTTCTATCGACTTTACTGCCCCTGTAGCTCTCAGCCCTGTCTTCTCGTTTCTCTCTCCACTGCCCCTGCCCTAGCTCAGGCTTCAGCATTTCTTATGCTGTAACCAGAGGATCCCTCCAAGACACAGACGTGCTCACGTCATTCCTCTGCCTAAAACCTTCTGGGGGTTGGGCAGAGATTTTCAAACTGTGCTCAGAGAAAATCCTAAGAGCCTTGGGGAGGTACCGCGGGGGCAGGAGGAGTGATAACGGGGAAGCCTTGAGCAAGCAGGGCTCTGGTCCTAGCAGAGCTGCTCCATGCTTCATTTGAAACCTCCGACCTGCACTGTCCAACCTGATGGACAAGTGCAGTCCTGATTGGGCACCTGTCCTTTTGGCAGACCCTGCTCCCCTCTGACTCTCCCATGATGCTCCTCTGGGGCGTGGCTTCCCACAGGTCACTCTCCTTGATGCCCCACCCTGTGTCACTGCATATATGTCTCCCTTCACTCGCTTCTTCGGCTACTCACACTTTCTCATCCATCACAATCCAGCGCAGGCCTTGTTTCCCCTGGAAAGACCTCTCCTGCCCCAGCCCCGGTCTGGCGCCCTTCTGTTGTAGCCCTTAGTGCCTGGCCCCGTCCTGGTCAGCCTGGGACCGGAGATCAGGCCTGTAAGCATGCTCGGCCACCAGGGCAGCAAGCAGGGAGCAGTCACTGAACAGGTGAATGAGTGAATGAACGAGAGGCAGGGAATGAGGGGCAAAGAAGGAAACGGGAAGTGAGAGATAAGTGGGTCTCTCCCCAGTCCCATGCTATGATTCCAGCCTACACCTTCCATTTGGCAAAAGCAGCAGCCTGTTTTCCTGGCAGGATGGTGGGGCAGCAGAGGCCACCCCGTTCAGGTGTGTTCCAGCCCTCCTGAGACCCGCTCAGTGGAAAAGATCATTTCCCCCCAACCTGTTATTTGACTTAGAGAGCAAAACAGGAGGAAGCGGGTGGTTGACCTGGGACTTTCCCCTTCTCCTGGGCTCAAGGAGGAGGAGTCAGGCCAGCCAGAGGTGCTCCAAACTCGGGCCTGAGCTATCTGAGCTGGGAAAGCAGGCGCAGTCAGTGTGATCAAGGCAGGCCTTGTCTCCTCTCCCTGGGCTTTATCTAAAGTCTGCAGCTGTCTTCCTAATGCCTGGAGGTGAGGAGCTGGACATTCTGGAGGAGAGAACTCCTGAAGCTGCCACCTCTGGCCCCTGCTTTGCTGGAGGGGCAGGGGAGGGTGTGCAGAGGAGGTGCTGCCTCCCTCTCACCCTCTCTGCCCAGGCTCTGGACACAGGATGAGGCTGTCCTGGCATCCCTCCCTGGGGTGGGTGTCCACATGTCTCAGGGTGCTTAGGGCTGGAAGAAGCAGGAGTGCAGGGCCTGCCGGCAGACTTTGTCAGAGCAGGAGGGCAGAGCAAGATGAGAAGACAGACCCAGCACTGGCTGAGGAGCCCAGAGACCTGGGCAACTTGAGGCAGAAATCTGTCCTTGAGTTGTGCCAGCGCTTCCCGGAACCGGAGGATGCACAGCCTCAGGAGGAGGAGGAGCTCTGGGACACAGTGAGAAAGGGCCTGAAAAGCCAGAGCTAAGAAACCCTCTGAGCGTGCAGCTGTGAACTTGACTCCTGGGGGAGGAGATGGGAGACACAGCGTCAGGTGAAATCTGGCCCCGGTGTCAAGGTAACGGTCGCAGGCTGGGCTGACTTGGCAGAGGCCCTACTTACTACTTCAGGCCCATCTGGAGAAACGAGGGTGCGACAGAGGAGGCTCAGGGACAGACCTCACCCAGACAGCAGGCAACTGGCAGCATCCACCCCCGCCTGGGAGTTTCCCCAGATCTAGTCCAGATGGCAGGGGAGAGCCTGTGTGGGGAGTTGAGGAAACTTCTAGACGAGGCTCTGGAGTCTGTAACATACTCAGGTGCAGCCTGTCAGGCCCTGGAGGCTCCCAGCTGGGGCCTTGAGGTACTGACTGCCGCACCTAAGAGATCCCTGGCAGATAGATGGGGCCCTCGCTGTGGAAGCTGGGAAGCAGCGGACCCTGGCTCTCTCCTGGAGTCTCTCTTACCTCCAGATTCTCACCTTTGGCCCTTCTCTGCCTCTTTTCACACCCAGCTCCTTGGTCACTAAGCTGGCACATGCCATTCCCGTCCCCTTGCCTGTGACCCTGTCCTCCCAAGGTTCCACCTCCAGTGGCTCCCAGATGCCGTTTCCCCACTCTGGGTTCTGGGCCTGACCTGCCACACAGGGTCGGTGTGCTTGCCAGACTTGGCTGAGCTGCGGAAGCAGGGCTGGGAGTGGGGCTTCTTGAGGTTGTAGATGGCCACGTTGCCGTCGTAGTGACCCACCACCACCAGGTAGGGGTGGTCCACATGCATGTCGAGGCACATGATGCCACTGTCGCTGCTGAAGATGTACTCGGGGAAGCTGGGGTTCTTCATGCTGTAGAGCAGCAGCATGCCCCGGCTCTGCTTCATGAAGTCATCTAACCGGGGGACACAGGGCGTTGTGGTTGGAAGACCCTTCGGGAGAAGCACCCCTGCCCCGCCCCCCAAGATGAGCGAGCCCAGCCCTGCTCTACAATCAGAGGGTTCCTCTCTCAGTGCCCTCTTCTCCTTCTGTGGAATGGAATTAGGAGAGTCGGCCTCCTGCTTCTCAGGGCCCAGGGAAGGATCTAACAAGCAACAGAGGTGAGCAGGCTCGCCACAAGGACAGACAGTCATTCTCCTTTTCTTCCTGGGGTGCAGGCTCAAAGAGTTGCTAAGTCTTGTGTGGGCTTGGGAAGGGGCAGTTCCTTCAGAGGGGGTTCAAATGCCCAGTCCAGGAGCAGTGGGCTGTCCTAGAGACACCTGAATACTGCCCACGTGCTCCCTCTCCATCAGCCAAGGGCAGGGGTTGAACTTGAACTGAAACAGAACTGCGAGCTTCCATCTGGCTGCTTACGAGTATCTTCCCAGACAGCTTGTCTCCAGAGACCCCAGTTACAGCCTGTGCCCCAGCTCTAGGCCAGCCACTGAATGAGGAACTCCCCCTCCACACCTGGCCCACTCGACGTGGGCATAGCTTTTGGTGATTGACAACGGACCCCTCAGCAGAGGTCTGCTCTCTCTCCATACCAGCCCCCCACCAGCAGAGTGCCTCTCACTCTTTATGTACACTTGACAGATAATGTAGCCACTGAACAGAATACAGCCCTCGAGTGCAGCTCTCCTGCCAGCACCCCAGCCCTTCTATCCCTTTCCTCAAGCTCCAAAGAGCCGGAGCTGGAGAGGTGGAAGGCTAGCACAGCCCCCATCCCACCCCCATCTTGGGGGGCCCATTACTATGAGGGTCCTCCTCACTGACCCCCCGGCTCCTCTGGCCAAGCTCCTCTGTCCCTGGCAGCTGCAGTGCTTGGGACCTCATGACAAACTGGCCAGTCCTGAGACCCCATGGGAGGCAGCCCCAACTTGGCTAGTTTTTCTAAGTCATTCTCTTATTCTAAGGCTGCCCCTTACTCAAGAGAGTTAAGACTGGGCTGAGCCCAGGGACGATCTGGGCTTTTGGCATGAGTTCAGCTTCCTCCGTATGCCAGGCACTCCCATGCTAGACACCCGGCCAAGACCACTCTGTGCCCTGACTGGCAGCAGGTTTCCCCCAGGAGCCCGGCTGGCCTCAGAAGAGTTCTGCAGGAAGCTGGGGAAGCTGGCACGCCCACCACAGCAGCTCTTGGTTGAGGAGCCCACTTAGCCTCGCAGGGGCTAATCCTCCCCAGCTTGAGAGACACCTGTCAGGAACCTCTCCCCCAGACCACTTGCCAGGGGGCCGCACATTCCACCTGAGTGGAAGGTGCCAGGGTCCAGCTTGAGCCTTGGGAAGGGCGTGCAGTGACTGGGAGGAAAGTGCTTGTGCTCTGGAGAAGCTAAGACTCCTGGCAAGAGGATGAGCTTGAGGGCTTCCAGATCCCCCGCAGCAGAACCTGGCTCACCCTGCGCCTGACTCTGTCTCAGAGCCAGCAGGAATCTGGCCTTGAGATGGGTGAGGTAGAGCCGACTGCGTCTCACTCTGTGCAGCTCCTGGGAGAGATCTGTAGCTTGCTGAGTAGAGCGAGGGAAGAACAGGAAGGGCTTGAACTGGGAAGTGTGACCACCCCTTTAGCTTTATTTTATTTTAACATTTAGTTATCTGGGCCGGTGCTGTGGTGTAGTGGGTAAGGTCATTGCCTGTAGTGCTGGCATCCCATAGGGGTGCCAGTTCGGGTCCTGGCTGCTCCACTTCTGATCCAGCTCTCTGCCGTGGCCTGGGAAAACAGTAGAAAATGGCCCAAGTCCTTGGGCTCCTGCACCCTCATTGGGAAACCTGGAGGAAGCTCCTGGATCCTGGCCTCGGATCAGCACAGCTCCGGCCACTGCAGCCAATTGGGGAGTAACCAGCAGATAGGAGACCTCTCTCTCTCTCCCTGTCTCTCTCCTTCCCTCTCTGTGTAACTCTGACTTTCAAATAAATCAATAAATCTTTTAAAAAACAAGATTTAGCTATTTATTTTGAAAGAGTTAGAGAGAGAGAGAATCTTCCATCTGCTGGCTCACTCCCCAGATGGCTACAATGGCCAGCTCTGGGCCAATGGCCAGCTCTGGATCAGGCTGAAGCCAGGAGCCAGGAGCTTTTTCCGGTTTTCCCACATTGGTGGCAGGGGCCCAAACACTTGGACCTTTTGGGTCCTGGCTTTTGCCTTTCCCAGGCCATTAACAGGGAGCTGGATCAGAAGTGGAGCAGCTGAGACACGAACCAGCACCCATATAGGATGCCAGTGTCACAGATAGTGGCTTTACCCATTATGCCGCAAAATCGGACCCCTCTTTAGCTTTTGTTTATCAAGCAAACCTGAGCACCTGATTTCGGCCTCCTCCAGGACTGGCCCCTGCGGGGACAGAGACATATCAGACCCTGTGGCTGAATGATTTCTATCAACAGTCAAGTTAGCCAGGGATGCTCTTGATTTCAATCTGTCCTTGATGCTTGTCAAGATTGACAGTGGTGCGAGGGTAAGCCAAGGAGTGAATGACAGTGGCAGGTAGGTGGGTGACGGACGCACAGGCCGAGGACTCAGATGCTCTCCTTAATGCACCAAGGGGCAAAGGTGGGCACGACCTTCACACTTGCTCCTACTATGGTACAGGGCCTGGCCCTCTGATGTATATAGCAGCATGGCCCACTTTCTGTAGACAAACTCCAGGTACCCTCTGTCCCTGTATGCCTACCCAGACATTGTGACCAGTGAAATCAGGGTGACTAGCTTAGCAACTGTGTATTGGGGACCTCTGTGACTGACTCACAGAATCACGGAGACCAGAATCTGGGCTTCCAGACTAATTTCAAGTTGGAAAAACTGGGCCCCAGAGAAGAGCAGTGGTGTGCCCAGGAACATGAGGCACACGACACCAGTACCCTTTTTATAGCAGAAGTTGTTCTGCTCTGATAATGGCATCAATCTGGTCTGGGCACAGAAGTGAGGAAGGGAGGAGAGGGGCACTACACCTAATGGTAGTGGTGGTCGGGACTAGCAGAGCCAAGAGAAGCCCTCCAGGCTCTGGACTAGAGAACAGGTAAGAGACAGGTCAGTCAAGCACCAGAAAAGCCTAGATTTCATAAGAGAGGGACACAGAGCAACCCATCACCCCTAGGCCCTAGATCCTGCCTTCTTCCCAGGCCACATGCATCCGGACAATATGCCCCACTTTCCTGAGCTGGATTTAATAGTCTCTGTTACTTGCAACCAAAGGAACCCTCCTAGACACCAAGATCACAGTTCCTAATCATGGATAGGGACTATGTTTCCTGAATTCTCAGGACTCTTTTCACCAAACCACACCAGGAAAATAATGAAGAACAAAAAACAAAAACCTGCCCTGATTCAACTCCATCTTATTCCATCCACTCCTCCCCCGGCCCCTGTGGCCCCTGTGAGACCTTACTGCTCCATTCTCCGAGTGCACCAGTGAGACTTGACAGAGAAGACCTCCCATAGCTCCAGCAGGAGATCATCAGCTTATTTTCCAGAGGCCCCAAAATGACTTCACTGCTGAGACCACCAATGGTAACCATGCAATATCTTTGCTAGGTTCATCTTGGGTGACATCATTGCCCAGTCCTCCAACTGTCTGGGTGATGTCACCACCCAGGTCACCAGCAGCCCAATGATATCACTGCTTGGCCCTCCAGCAGGATGACATCAACAACAAGTCATCAGCAGTCCTGGAATGACATGAGCATCGAGGGCACCCACAGTGCCATTCTCAGGGAATGCTAGGACCCCTTCTGGCTCAAGGCTTCCAAAGCACTGGGCCCTGGGCTCTGGGATGGTTTGTTCTGAATTTCCCTAATCTTATCCTCCTTTGTACAAAGAGGCAGAGATGAAGTCTAGGGCTTGTGAAGGAATCTGAGTGTTCTCCAGGCCATAGGATTTCAGTAAGCAGCTGAAACAACGGGAACAAAAAAGGGGGGAGAGAGAGAGAGAGAGAGAGAGAGAGAGAGAGAGAGAGAGAAACTTGGTTTGTGATCCTGCCACAGAGGGAGAGGGTTGTTGGCCGGGAATGAGCTCCTTTTCCCCACTTTGTGCTTTGGCCTATTCCCTCTTAAGTTGCACTGAATTCCCTCCCACACTGTCTGGGCAGTCTACTAGCCCGTGAGGGTCTTCTCTGGGAGATAGCCACCAGGGCTATCTCCTCTGTGAGCCTCCACCCCCACCCTGTGAGGAGCTGTGAGCAGGTCTCCTGCTCAACCTCCCATAAAAGACAGGGGGAGCATGGGCTGGTGTGGCCCAGCACGCCTCTCTCTGCTGATAGGGGTGCCTGCTGCTGGCCCTGTCCTGCTGCGGGATCTCTAAGTCCTCCCCAACTCTCCCCTTCAATGAGCCACAAGAATTTGGAGAGGAGAACCAAACCCCTCACAAACAGGGCCTGACCTGGCAGTTCTGAGAAAGCCGGGCTCCAGACAAAGGGGCAGCAGAGGCAATGGGAGGCTCAATTCCACCATAGACCAAAGCTCTGCCTACCTTCAGCTTCCCCTTTCAGCCCTGGAGGAACAGGGCCACAGTTGATATCTTCCTGAACCAGCAGCCATCAGTGGGGGCCAAAGCTCCACGACCTTACCCCTGCAAGGTTAGCAATCGTGGAGAGCTGCTCTGGAGAATTCTACAAATCAAGAAAACCCTGGGCTCCTGGCTCAGGGCTCAGAGAACGCCAGGCAGGGAGAGGGCATGTTGGGGCATGAGACTAAAGCCAGATCAGTGATCAGTAGGAAGTAGATGCCAGGCTGCTGTGACAAGGGGAGCGAGCCAGCCTTGAACAGCAGGCTTCCTCTCTTACTGTGGCATCCTAAATGAGTCCAGCCCAGGACCAGCTCCAAGGCAGCAGCTGTTTAACGACTCCCTTACTGAGTCACGCAAGAGGCACTTGGTGGGGGCATGTGGTAGGCAGGAACACGCCCCCCTCACCAAAATGTCCACATCCTAATCCCCAGAACCTATAAATATGTCACTTTGCATGGCAAAGGGACTTTGTAGATGCGATTAAGTTAAAGACCCTGAGACAGGGGGATTATCCTGGATTATCTGGGTGGACTCAGTGTAAGTGCAAGGGTTCTTATAAGGGAAAGAGAGTCAGAGAAGGAGATGTGACGACAGGAGCAGATGGCAGAATGATGCGATTTCTGGTTGGAAAGGGGCCACAAGCCATGGAATGTGGGCAGCCTCTAGAAGCTGGAAAAGAAGAGGAAACAGATGCTGCCCCAGAGGCTCCGGAAGGAACAAGGCCTCTGCTGACACCAGCGTGTAGCTCAGTGACACCCATTACGGACATTTGACCTCCAGACTGTAAGAGAAGAACTTGGGACCGTTTCAGGCCATCGTGTTTGCGGTAATTCATTACAGCAGCTACCGGACACTAATCTGGTAGGCATTCCAAGAAGGTGGACCCAAACTCCACTGTCACAAACCATAGAGAGTGGCTCGCAGAGGTGGTTCTTGTTCCTCAGGGATGGTTTGGAAGCAGGTCCCTCTAGAAGTCAGGCTGATGGGCTGATGGATGCTATGATCTTCAGCTGCTCTGGTGTCTACAAGGAAACCCTCCCTCAGTTTCCCACAGCCTGCCTTGCCACCTTGGTCACCAGAAACAGAAATGCCCCCTTTGTGTTGGGAGGTTCACCATCTCCACAGGCAGGGAAGCAGCCCAAGGCTCCCCTACAGAGGGTATCGGTTGCTAGACGGCTCCAATCTCATGCATGGCCCAGGGGCCGTGGGGCCACGTCGGGCTCAGCCTCCCAGGCAGCTGGGCTTGTCCAGGCATTCTCATTCGATTAGAAGTCATATTTAAACAGTGTGGGAACTAAGAGCAAGGCCTTGGAGACAGAATACATCAAGCGGGACATTTAATTTGATTTAGGGAAAATGAGGCAAACATTTGAGAACCTAAATAACTAACCAGTAATTAAACTAACAACGGGAATGCCCTAGCACTACAACCCGGCAAGCACAGTGGCCTTTATGGACTGTATTTACAAAGAGACCTGACAACATAATTAGTCCTGTAAATTTTACACAGCCTGCAGCCGACGAGTGATGGATTTTGTGTGTGGAGGATGAACAGGGAGAAATGAGGTGGATGAATTTCCATTTTCAGTAAATGAAATTAACACTGCTTAATTAGTGAAGCTGACAAATAAATGATCAGAAAAGATTTAAATCCCTACGAGTGTTATCTCTGGCCTGGGAAGGCTTGGGGGACAAGCCAGGGTGCGGTGGGTCAGTGGGGGAATGGGCTTGGTGCTGGGACACAGGCCCTTCCCGTGGATCCTTTTGAGGGTGCTGCCCCCCTCAGAGGGAAGCCGGGGTGGGGGAACACCTGGCTCCCTGCCCTTCCAATATGTGGCTCCCTAAGCAGCTTCCTGCCCGCTTTCCTGTGTGATAGCCTCGGGATCTGTTCCACTCTCCCTGACTGCAGAGCAGCAGGAGTCCCCACTTCCCAGCCATGAACGAGCCAAAGGGCCGGACAGGACCCCTTCAGTGCAGCCTTGCCGACACGGGTGCACCCACAAGCCCCCAGGCCGTCTCTTTCTGGACCAAGTTTCCGCTCGCCCGCCAGTGTTCCTCCACCTGCTTTTACCTGCTGACAGCCTCTTTTTCCACTCTGCTGGGAACATGGAGCCTGGCCGGAGGGGGCATCCAAATCTGTGCCCTTTAAGCAGCCTGACGTGCCCAGCACCTGATACCCAGCAGCCATAGAGGGGAGGAGGTGTGAATGCTTGTGCACTGTTGCAGGCAACTGCCTGGACTCCCTTTCCCCACCTGCTTGCTCCTGGCTGGGCTCCAGCCGACCTGCCCTCCCCTCACCACAGGGGATTGGTCTCAGTCCTTCCTAAGGGACACGCCTACCCCTGCCAAAGTTTTATGTGACTGTGTTACAGAACAGGCACTGGGAATTCCAGGAAAAAGGTTTACGAGGTTTGGACTGAACTCACCAGGGCCAAACCCAACAACAAATTCAAATTCTCACTGCAGTGTTTGTCCTTGTGACTCTGATTATGGGAAGTCAGTATACAGGAGCTTCCAAAGTATGACCGATTCTGGTGGGACAGGCTGCTTCTCACGATGACCTCAGCCAGCAACAAGGGTGCCCTCCGCCTACCTCAGTTTTGCCCTCTTTCTTCCGCGGAGGTGCTGAGCACCCAAGAGCATTGGACTTCCAGAAGTGACCTTGGAAGTGGATGCAGGGCCCTTCTGAGCCCCAGTCCAGCATGGCTCTGCTTGGGCCCTTACAGGTGGTTCTGAGGTATACAGGGCCCTGGAGCATAGATGTCTATTGGAAAACGGGCCAACAAGTCCCGTGCCAGGGACAGCAGTTGCGAATAGCACTGTCACTAGGCCCTGCTCCCAGACTCACCGCCCTCTGTCATTCTCTGGAGCAAGGAAAGGAGGCTGCTCAGGCCCCGGGAGCACTGCAGGCCTGCTAGGGAAAGCATGGAGGACGGGGCAGAAGGCTGCTCGCAGGCCACATTCGGCTCCTTTCCCCCAGTGTGCCTCACCACAGCACTGAGATGGAACCTGGCAGGCTGTTAGCTTCTCCTTGTCCCCAATGAGAAGTCTGTGCTCAGAGAGGCGTCTAGCCCCAGGTATAGCTCCGGGCAGTGACCCTCCAGGAGCAGCTGACTGTGTGCACCACTCAGGCAAAAAAGACTGAGGAAGGACAAAGAGACCCTTCCCGGGTGAGGAGGCTGCGGGGCCTGGCCGGCTTGAGGTCTTGCCCTCGTGGGAAGTGAACTATTCTCTCCTGCTCCTGACCGAGGCTGCCCCCAACCCTGCCCCGACACATGACCCCAGCCAGCCGACCCTGCTTCTGACCCTGGCTGGGAGGAGATGGTGTCAGAACTGTAGTCGTTTCTCCTCCCACCTTCTGGGGAGTCCCCATGCCCCCACCTCTGTCCAGGGCAGGGAGCCCAGGCTGACAGCACTCTCATGGGGGTCCACACCCACTCCTAGGAGGGCCTGCCCGCCCCAGGCCCTGGGCCAGGCCCAGTAGCTGCAGCAGAGGGAGGAATGTGCTCGGCCACTGCCAGAGAGGGCGGTGCTTCCCGCTTGGCAGCAGCCCACCCTCACGAGTGGGGACACAAAGCAGGCATTTAGGGCATCCTCAAAGGCAGCCCAGACCACAAGCCTGGGAGCAGCTCCAAGGCCTTCTTCCTGAGAGGAATGACAAACACCGGCTCCTCCTTGCCTGCCTCTACCTCCCTCACCCGGGTCAAAGAATGGGGCGGACAGGCACTCGGAGGGGCAGAGACTGGGAGCTCGCATGCCTGCCAGCCAGCAGCAGCTTGAGAATGGAAAGGTTTTTCTGTTGAAGCTGAGCCTCCCAGCCAAAGAAGCTGTTAGCATGCAGGAGCTGCGACTCCAGCGAAGTGCAGGGCCCTCTCCCGTCAGCAAGTGGAATGTCCCGGCCAGCACTGTGGGAGGGGCTTCCCCTGGGCCGAGTAGCGGGAAGGGAAAGCAAACTCACTGCGTGCTGCTTCGCTGCTGCCCCCGCTGCTGCGACACTGGGCCCCCAGGGTGCAGGGGCCAGGGAATGAACTTTAAGCAGTCGCCCCCTTCCCACTCCACCCCACTACAGGGTCTGATTGGAATTCCTGACCAAGAGGCAAGGAGAAGCCACCACGCCCCCAGCACAGCTGTGGGTAGCATCCTGCCACCTCTCCTTGGGATACCCGCACCAGCCTCCAGCCTCGGGCAGCTCTTCCCTATGCTGGCCCTGTACCTGTCCTCTTCCAGTTCCTTCTGTGGCTTCCCCTCAGGAGAAGGCCCAAGCTTACTCAGCCTTCTCAGGGCTGACTCTGGCCCCCTCGGCAGCATCACTTCCTGCCCATGCTGCCCCCTCTGCGAGCAGTGTTCCCTCCCTCTCTCTCCACCAGCACAACGCATAGGAGGCCCAGTTGGCACATTCAGCTCTGTACATTCATCGCCTGGCAATGACTGCCAGTGTGAGTGTGGCTCTTCCCCACTGGACTGGGAGGCCCCCTGAGGGCAGTGACTGTGCCCGACTCTGTGTATTTCTCATGCCTGGCAAGGAGCTCTGCCAATGAGTGAACAGCCAGATCACTTACAGGAGCCATGTCCCACTGCAAACAGATCCTTGTACTTTGGATTCCTGCAAAAGAAATATGAACCCATTGGTGCAGGCAATGGTTATGATCTGTCCATGGGCCTGGGCCTTCCCATGGCCACTGGTGCCTAATTACACGGCAGACACCTCCGGTCCCGATTAGATCTTCGCCTACTGGGAGACCTGGGATGATCTTGCAATCCTCTTGGAATTCCAGGCTCATTCTCCCCATACCGCCATGTGTCACCTCAAAGTGGTTAAATGCAGTAGAAAGGATTACTCCAAGCTTGGCACCTAGCAGGCACTCAGGGACTCTGCCTTTGCTGTAATGCCTGTACTCACCAGCAGAGGGCGGTGACAGCCAGGTGCTTGGCCTTGTCGTTTTGGAACTTCCAGAGCGGCAGCAGGGTCCCCTCCTGGTCCCGGTATTCGTCAGCAGCATCCTCATAGTACTTAAAATCTCAAGCACACACAGACAGAATAAGGTCCCAGGGCTGCCACTTCATGACAAACCCAGGTCCACCACTTGCTATCTGCACCACATGGGGCAAAACAACTGATTTCTTGGTGTTTCAGAGTAGGACTAATCTAGTACCCATCTCAAGGAAATGTATTAGTTAATATATGAAAGTGCAGGGGGAAATGCCTTGTGCATAGTGGGCTCTCTCTGTTAGCCATTGTTGGAGATGATTTGCAGGAGTGGCCTTGTCCCTGCCTCCCATTTCATCCACGTCTGCATGTCCACACAGATGAAAGCCCAGGGTTGCAGCCTTTGCCCCTGTGGCTTCCCCCAGCACACAGATTGGAGTACAGATCGCAGGGGTTCAGCTGCCAGATGTCTATGGCTGGTTCTAGTCCCTGTGCCTCCTGAATGCCTAAAATGCAGCCCAACTTCATATCTACCACCAAGGGTTCCCTGATCAACCTCATTCCTGCCTCCCATTTTCTCCAAGTTGGGTAGAAGCCCCATCAATCCATTTGTCTAGACCAGGTATCTGGGTAATTCTTGACTGATCCCCCCCCCCATCATTTCTTATACTTCTGATCACCTTTTTAATCCATTTACTTCTCTCCAAACCCATAGCTACTGCCCAGGCTCATGCCTCAGTATCCCTCACCTGGGTTATCATAGTATCCTTCTCACTGGTCTCCCTACCTCTAGCAACTCCTCCTTCCGTCTATGTTCTGCAGAGCCATCAGAGTGAGAAAAAAAAAAATAGTCATCTCACCACGCCATCTTCCCCACACTTTTGAAATCCCCTCAATGATTTTCCTTATGGAAGGGCTCCCAGGTCAATCCAAGGCTCTTGGCCACTACTTCTACATTATTTATTTCTTTTTTAAAAAAAGATTTATTTATTTTTTTGAAAGGCAGAGTTACAGAGAAGAGAGGCAGAGAGGGAGAAGGAGAGGTCTTCCATCCGTTGGTTAACTTCCCAAATGGCCGCAATGGCTGGAGCTGTGCTGATCTGAAACTAGGAGGCAGGAGTTTCTTCTGGGTCTCCCATTTGGGTGCAGGGGCCGAAGGACTTGGGCCATCTTCTACTGCTTTCCCAGGCCATAGCAGAGAGCTGGATCAGAAGTGGAGCAGCCGGGACTCGAACCAGTGCCCGTATGGGATGCCAGCACTGCAGGCGGCGGCTTTACCTGCTGTGCCACAGCACCGGCCCCCTCTATATCATTTCTAACTGTATCCCTGTACCATCTATATCAAAATGTACCAATGAGTCCAGCTGGCCCATGTTGTGTGTGTATGAGTGTGTTTGTGTGTGTGTGTGTGCGTGTGCGTGTGTGTGTTTCTATATGGTTTTCCATGTCCACATTATCCTGTTCTTTCTGCTGCTGTTTCTGGAAACTTCTACTCATTCCAGATCTAAATCAAACTCCTCCTCCTCTGTAAGGCCTTCATTTTCTTTTCTTCATTTCCTCTTGAAGAGAGTTCACTTCTTCCCAATTCCAGTCCTGCTTTTCCTCTACTGAAACATCTGTCACACTGTGTTGCATCTATTTATCCTTTTACCTATCTCTCCCACCAGACAGCTCCCAGAAAATAAGAAATATGTTGTATTCACTTCTGGGTTCTCAGCGCCTAGCACAGGGCCAACCACAAAGCAGACACTTGGTGACTGTTCACAGAATGCAATGAAATCAATCAACAGAAGTAAAACGGTTCTTGGCGGTCTTTCCAACCGAGAGTAACCAATTAGAAAATGAATCTTCTCATCCAACGTGGTCAAAGGCAGGCCCAGGCATTTCCCCAGCCTCTCTCACAATGCCCCACACCTTGAACTTGTGAGGCTACATGCAAACCCCAAAAATGTCTCAGGACAAAAAAAGATTCAAACAGAGAGGCATAAGCCTTGATCACATCAGAGATGCCCGAGCTGGGGTGTTCTTTGAAAATGCCTCATTTCAGAGAGGAGATTAATTGGTAACACTTCTCCACATTCCCTTCCCCTTCATGATTATGCTTCCCCAAAGGGAAAAGAGTAAGCAATTAAAAAAATCAAAGTTCAATGCACTTTTCATGTGACTGCGTTTCTTACAAATGAAAATGGTTCACCAAGGCCATTTTCTCTGTGGATATTAATCAGGTTTGCAGCCCTTTGGTGGGCCACTTGCAGAAGCTGGGTTTCAGGAAGCCAAGCTGTGTGAGTGACAAATTCATTCACAGCTGCTGTGTACTTTGACAGCTTTGAAAAGCACTCAAGGTCGTTTTCCAGCCTGAATGATAACGAGGGGGCTTGTTTGGGCTGCTGGTCTTGGCAGCCCTGGTTTCTATGTCCCATGGGTGAGCAATGAGCATCAAGTAACCAAGAAGAGCCCTAGGCTGTCAGCAAAGGAGACCAGCCAGCAGCAAGGAGCTGCCAACTCTGGGGAGGCAGCTGCTCCAAATAAATACACAACCTCTTAGGGAAATACAAGCCACTTGGGAATGTGCTGTTCATGCCATGGGAAGGATTCTGTTTCCCTGGCACTGTCAAAGACACTAGAATTTCCCAGGCCCCCAGATTTAAGCATCTCTGAATCAATCTCTTTCTTCACCTCATCACTAATTAATCAGCAGGATAGATCTATTATCAAGCGTGTTCATTTGAACACGTTTGAAATGTCTCTTCCAGCTCAGTGGCTTTGCAGTCTGGTGGTGAAGTGCTTAGGCTGTGGATCCAAGGGGCCTGCGTTCAAGTCTGGTTCCACCACTCACATCTCCCGCGGGCTGTGGTTTTGAACAAGCAGCAACATCTCAGCCTGAGTTTCTCAACTATGAAATGAAGATAATAATGATATTCACCTCACGGTGTGGCTGTCGAGAAGAAATAAAATGCTTGGCACATAGGCCATTCCCAGTGAATGCTGGTGCTTGTTTTTCCTTATTTTAACTGCTCCTTTTTCTTTATCCTTCGGGATGCAGGCAGAGTCAGGTACAGCAAGGCCCATTCCACCCTGCAGCCAAACCTCACTTTGACCTCTGTCCTGTATTTTCCCCAAATCACATCCTCCTCCAACCCCGCTCTCATGGAGCAGTGTCCCTGCTCTGGAAGCCTTTGGTATCTCTGAACTCTGCAGAGAAAACTGATTCCCTGCATGATATTCAAGGCCCTTCATTAACTGGTGCCAACCACTTCTCTAGCCTGAACTCTCACCACTTTCCAACAAAGCCCTGGCCTGGGTCAGGGAGCCTGCTGCTCCTTGTCCCCAGAGCCCATTCCTATTCATTTCCACCACGGGCTCCCTGATAGTGCTGTCCCCTGGCCAGAGTGCCCTCCCTCTGCTATCCTGCTGCTCCTACTCTCCTCATCCCTTGGCATCTAGGGTCCAGAAATCTTCCTTGACTGCTCACCCTCACCTCTCTTTTTCCTTCTCTTCTTAAGGATCCCCAGAGTAGTTTCTGTCTGTCCTACACATTCTTGCATTTATAGCACCCCAAGCCTGACTGAGCAGAGCACAGAATAAAGAAGCTCACGCCCTAGATCTGGGTTATCTCTGCCACTCACTAGTCAGGTGGCCAGGAGGCCTCGGTCTTAGCAGCCTCATGTGTAGGGCAGAGGTAATCATTTATGCTCTGCTTCCTTCCCAGGATTGCTGGGAAGACGACTATGGATCACTAATGCTCGGGTGTCTTTTTGCTACACCCAGTGTTTCTTATGCCATTGTTCACAACTCCCATCTCCCCAGTGACATCCAGAGAAAGGGAAGATCATTTTTCTCCCCTTGGACTTCTAGGACTTAGCATGAGACATTCAGATACCAATCTTTCTTGAGGGATGTTTAATATAGGCAATGTACCTCAAATCTTACCTTGAGCGATGTCGTCATATGTATTCTGATTGACCATCCGCTCCACAATTTTAGCAGCCTGGGACACTTTGGTGATGTCATCTGTCTGTGGGGAAACAGAAGCCACAGGACCTCAGAGGACCACATGCCCTGAGCCACAGTCCAGGCCTGCAGTTGATTTAACAATGCTTTCCTGACAGTGCCAACCCCAGAGAGTTCCGTAAAGGTATTTCTACATGTCTCAAGGCACAGATCTTCCTCTCCACTGCCTTCCAGAAACCCTACCCGCCACGTGTCACATGGGATCCAAGCTGACGTACATGGTGCCTGGGTAGAGTTTACTTGCTGCTCTTCAATTCTGAGCTTATTTGGGAGAAGGTGTGTCTGAGCACAAGACTGGTGCTGAAGAGGATTGGAGGGGAGAGCAGACAAGGACAGATTGGAGGCTTAATTGGTGAGGATAGAGAGGCTTTACCTGCTTGAGGATTGAGGCCTCATAGATCTCCCAGTACAACACCCCCTTTTACTTAGTCAAAGATAGAGGAAGACACAGAGGCCCAAAGAAGAAGACATATGCCTGTACACATGGAGTGTGAGACAGAATTGAGATTCCCAACCACAGGACCCTGCCCACTTCCCAAACCAAAGAGAATGCAAGAGGTTTCACATCATGGGAAAAAAATCACTCATTTTGAACCAAAAATCAGTATTATTATTTTGTGAAATTCCACAGATCCACAAAGTGAACCACATGGTGGGTAAATCAAGGGGCAAGAGTTAGGGGCTAGCAAGAAAAGCCTGCAGAGTTTTGGGCAGGTGCTAGCCATAAAATAGCTGAGTGGGAAGCCCCAAGAAGGGTCCAGGGATACAGGCCAGGAATGGCATTGTCAGGAAGTGGTGAAAAGAGGCACACAGACATGTATCTCTATCCCATCTCACTGATTAGGAGCCAGGTGGCAACCTTGAACAAGCTACTTAACTCCTCTGAGTCTTAGAATCCTCATGAAAATGAGGGGATGAATGGTGGTGTCTGCCTCACAGGGTCACTGTGAGGATTAAATGTAATAATGCACATGCCCGTATTTAACCCAGCCCCCAGTGGTGTCAGAGGGAACATGCAGAGCAGCGAGGTGGAAGTGTAATAACGTCACATCTAGGGAATGACCTTTTGAGGGCATTTGCCACGCCTTGAACTGACTCCAAGTTTATCTCAGAAACCTGACCAAAGAGAAAGTTCATTGGAGAATTAAAATCACAATACTCAGAGCTCCTAAATAGTCCAGAGGCTGTCTTTCACTTCAGAGTTCCAGTACCCAGGATGGCAATGAACACTTGGTGCCTGCTCAGTTACTGAGGGAAACAGAATTAGGACAGCTCCTGCTGAGCCAGAGCAGGGGACCCTCAAACCTCTAAAATGTGATATTATTAGGGTCCTGGAACAGAGAATTCAGTGGAAGTGGACATACTTCAGACGAAGAAAACAAGAGGGTTGAGATTTGGCCTTGTGGTTAAGATGCCAGTTGGGATGCACACATCCCATATCAGAGTGCCTGGTTTCAAATCCCAGTTCTGCTTTCTATTGCAGCTTCTTGCTAATGCATCCCCCTGGGAGGCAGCTCAAGTAGATGGGTACCCCTAGTGGGAGACCTGTGAGTTGCTGGGCCTGACCTAGCCCTGGTCGTTGTGGGAGCAACAGCAGATGGAAGCTTTCTGTCTATCTGTCTGCATCTCATTCTTCCACCTTGTCTCTCAAATAAATATTTAAAAAGAAAGAAAGCAGAATTCCCTTTAATTGATCTGGTTTCTATCCTGGAGTAGAATAGTACCATTTTCCTGTAAGCAGCCACAGGAGCTCTCCAAGGTGCTGAAACCAGCCCCCAGCTTCTTGTGGACCTCGTCCCTCCCACCCCATTGCAAGTCAATCTCTTTCTGATTTTCACACTGGGAGTCTGGCTCTTGACCCAGATTTCTCTCTGTCAAAAAGACAAATGTCCTTCATCACTTCCCTGTGGTGACCCACCCTCCCTACAGTGACTCCTTACAATTGCATCACTGTAACTCCCATGATGATCACCCAACCTATGCTACCTACACCTCCAGTGAACCCGCTAATCATGAGCTTTATAATGACTCCTACATGGATATTCATTGAAAACCCATCCCAGAAGGGCACATCTATTGGTCTGGTATTGATGGTACCTGTAATCATCTCTAACCTGGCCCTGAATTCTCAGGCAGAGGTAAATCCAAGGCCTGAAAGTAGAAGAGCCTCTCATCGTCCCAAGATCCCTGAATCCTTGCCCAGAGAAGTTGTGCCTTATCTTCACATCCTACTCCCACCCTATGTAGATCCCCCCCCCAGCTCTTCTGTAACCCCACCAGACAGAACAAATGGGATGCATGTAGTGCTTTCAATAAGGTTATCATGTCTCTGTTACTCCCTAACCCAAAAGCCTCAAATCCCTGCTAGCCTCCAGATCTATATGAAATTGAGAGGAAGTATACAATGTTAGAGGCAGTTACAGCTGCCTCATAGCTCTCTTCACATTTCCTCCCAAGGAAAGGATTATTTATACCTCAACATTAGCCTCCCTTTTAAGTATCTGTGATACCTTCCTGAAAAGTTAGGCTTCTATCTACTCATTCTGTGACAGAGCTTTGGGAACCTCACCAGACCTGGGACTCCATGGATGTCAGCTTCCTCATGGCCATCTTCTCTGTCTTTTTAGCCACTGGAGTCTTTGTCTTCTCTTTCTCTTTGGTCTTTTCCTGCTTCTCAAGCTCTTCCATGTAGGCATCGTAGATCTCCCACTAGGTAAACATCAGATGAACAGGATCATCACAGGGCACAATCCTCACCCAGCCAGCTCCTCTTCTGCCTTTGGGGCTTGAGAAGTTGGTCATGTTAACCACTGGCACAAGCCTCCATAGCATCCTGTTTCCCCATTGTTACCATGTGTTCAATGTCTGTTTCCCCTGCTAGCTATCATCTCTGGAACAGAAACAAAGGAGCTCAGTGGGCACCTCTGGGCTGGGCTTATTTACCCTGAGGCTCAGGGGTTGGGTCTTTAGCTGGAGACAACATTGTTCTAGCCTGAAATCTCTACCAGACAGAACAAATGGGCAAGTACCAGGCTAACTCACATTTTTGCTTCTGACTTGTAAAATCCTGAATTAGGAAATTTTAAAAAGTCTTTCCTTATGGAAATAGAATATACTGGATCAGACTGCCTATCTACAGCACTGACCATGCTTTAGCACTAAAGGGAGATAAACAAAAGTTAAGGGAATGCCCACAAAAGGCAAGAGAAGCCCCAGGATAGCAGCAGAGGAAGCAGCAAGGTTTTAAGGCTGGGAAAATGCCCCAGATCTCACTGTACACTCCCCAGAGCTGGGCAGTCACTGCCACCTGGAGGCCAGATAGGCACACCTTACTTTCAACAATTCACTGCAGGCCAGGGCTTCCCACTGAAAAGTACCACTTTATCTCATTCAGAGCCCTCCAACAACCTGTGAGGTAGTTTGCCATCTTCTCTTGACAGGGAAAGAAGCAGAGGCCTTAAAGGTGAAAAGATTTTCTCAAGATCTTGTAATAGAAACAGCAGAGCTGGATCTGAGCTCAGGTTTCCTGGTATCATATCCTGCCCAAATCAGCATGGCCATCTAAGGGGACTTCATGAGGAGGGAGGAAGGTCTACAGGAACACTGAAGACTTCTGGGAGGGCAGAGTCAGAGTGCTAACACTTCAAAGTCAGACACAGGACCCAAAGAATACAAGGGTACGAAGTTCTTCTCAGGTCCTGGAGGAAGCTGTTTCCAGTTTGTATGGCCTTGCTGTGGGGGCATGTGGCTGGGCCAGAGCTCACTGGGTAGGGCCCTATTGTCTCATGGGCGTGGTGTTCAAAGACTAGACGAGCAGGACAATGAGCAGGGAGGTGGATAGATGAGGAGAGCAGACTGCCAAAGGAATGCTTGACCAGGCCCATCTCCTGTGCTGCTGAGTGTGGCAAGATGGCACTGGTGGTGTTGGGTGTTGGGGGGAGATGCACTGACAGGTTTCCGGCTGGCCCAGGATCTTACCTGATTGGCTGTAGCTGAAAAATTTGTCCTAGGAGGAGGCTCCATCTGGCATTCACGATTCTAGAGAACAATGGCATCAGAAAACCCACAGAAAGCCCTCAATTCCTTCTCACTTAACCCAACAGTACATCCTTGGGAGAAGTATTTTGGTGGAGCTGAGGGAGGGGTGGGACAGAGTTGGGGAAGTAAAGAGGGACCTGGGCAAAGGACCAAATGATACATTCAAAGTCCACAATCTTTTCATTCTGACTTCCAGGAGAAGCCTAATCTAGAAAGTGGGAGAAGCTAAGCCTGATTGTGCAAATCTATAAGAAGCCAGGCCCATACCAGCCTCCAGATGCAGAGCATAGAGGTCAGCCTCTGGTAGGCCATTGAGCTAATGCCCTTCACCCTGAGAAGGTGTCTCTCCAATGCGGAGGTCTCTGGCACCACCAGGGCAGTGCACTCCTTCCCCGCTGTGTATAGCCAGATTACAACCGAATATCAGCCTAGAGACTATAGGGATGAGCCACTGCCAAAAACTCACCCTGTAGACCTTACTCTCTTGCAGCAGATTCATTTCTGTAGAACGCTGTCCTTGTGTGTGTTAGTCTCTCACCTAAAACCCTGAGAGGCTCCCTTGGCCTTATTCTCAGGATCTTTCATACTTAGGAGTCAGGGAAACTTTCTAGCCTTTTCCAGCTGGTCTACCAGAGACCACCAGCTTCAGTCGAACTTGTCCCCCTCCCCAACATTATGGCATATTGTGGCTTCCTCTCGTTTCTCCAGGACTCGAATTCTACCCTGTCTTCAAGGCTCAGGTCAAGTTTCAGCCTCCCATTGGAGTCTTGGGGACTCTAACCTCCTTGTCACTCCTTCTGAAATGCCTCCTGGATGGCTTACAGGAATCTAAATGCATGCTCCCAGATCTCCTTGGAGAGAACAACTGTGGCATCTTCCCTACCCCTACTACAGACTGGGGTATGCGAGGTAAAGAGGCTGGGGTGGGGGCTGCTCTACCCGGAGAGGGTTGTTGAAGGTCTGCGAGGCTCTCTCACTGAAGTTGAACTGGTTAGTGAGTTTTCGCTCCTTGGGTTGCTTAGTAGTCATCAGTTCTTCAGTCACTTTTTCAACTGCCTATAAATAAAAAGCCAGAGAACCAGGACTCAGCTGTGAGAAGGAGGTAGTGGGGAATTGGGACTGGATGGGGAAGGAGTCACATCCTGGGAGAGGATGAAGGTGGGAGAGATTGGTGCCGCTTGGTACCTTGGCACCAGCAACCTCTAACTCCTTGCCATTAGCCTCCTTCATGTCACCTTGAGTCACCCCAAAGCCTCCACCCACAGCTTGAGCTGGATGGGGAGGGATGGGGAGTAAACACATCTATACCTCAGCTGCAGGCACATCTGTTTGGCTTCCAGCTTCAACCTCAGCCTCTTTGGGCTCTTCTTCTTCTTCAAGGTTTTCTGTTTCTGATAGCGTCACCTTGGCAGACTCCAGAGAACCTTGATAGGACATTGCCAATGAGCTCAAAATCCAGGCCTGCTTCCCCAAGCCCTAGCAGGGAGGGCTAGGGAGGGCTCTGATTCCTGCCTTTCAGATCCTGCTTGTCCCGGGGTTCTCCTTAGCCAGAGCTATTTAGGATAGCAGCTATTGGACTTTATATCAGTAGAGGCTCTTCAGAGTGCTGGTTAAGAGATATACTCCTTCCAGGGAACAGAGAAAGAGGACCAGGCTCAAGGCTACATCCTCAGGCTGGCCCAGATTCCTACCTGCCACCCGCTCAGCACGGTAGCGCTGCCGTCGCCCTTCATCCGAGTCTTTGGGGATCAGGTTCCCGACCTGGCTGAAGTGAACTGCCAGTTGATTCACAAAGCCAATAAGCTTATATGTGCCTTCCTAAGAAAAAAGGGGGCTGAGTCAGACCAGGTCTGGAGTCTGACTGTAGTTTGCCTTTATTCTGTTAGGCCAAAGACAGTCTACCCTGGTTATACAGGAAATATAATTGGTCAAATTCTCAGCTAAATTGAAATTTTCACTGTATTTCGGTTTGTTTTATTGTATTTTTAAAGATATACTTATTTATCTATTTGAAAGGCGGCTCACTTGGCTAATCCTCCACCTGTGGCGCCAGCACACCAGGTTCTAGTCCCGGTTGGGGCACCGGATTCTGTCCCGGTTGCTCCTCTTCCAGTCCAGCTCTCTGCTGTGGCCTGGGAAGGCAGTGGATGATGGCCCAAGTGCTTGGGTCCTGCACCCACATGGGAGACCAGGAGGAAGCACCTGGCTCCTGGCTTTGGACAGGCGCAGTTCGCCAGCTGTAGCGGCCATTTGGGGGGTGAACCAACGGAAAGGAAGATCTTTCTCTCTGTCTCTCTAAACAAATAAAAAAATTATTTTATTTATTTTGCAAGAGGAGTTACAGAGAGAAGTAGAGCCAGAGAGAGAGAGAGACAGAGAGACAGAGAGACAGAGAGAGATCCTCCATTCTGCCTCCATTCTGCCTCCATTCTGCTGGTTCACTCCCTAAATGACCGCAACGGCTAGAGCTGAACTGATCCAAAGACAGGAGCTAGGAGCTTCTTTCAGGTCTCCCACACAGGTGCAGGGGCCCAAGGAGTTGGGCCATCTTCTGCTTTCCTAGGCCATAGCAGAGAGCTTGGTCGGAAGAGGAGCAGCTGGGACTTGTACCGGCACCCTTAGGGGATTCTGGCGCTGCAGGCTGGGGCTTTAACCTGCTGCGCCACAGTGCCAGCCCAGAGATAGATATCTTTTTATTCATTGGTTCACTCCTCAAAAGGCCACAACAGCTAGGTCTGGGCCAGGCTAAAGCCTGAAGCCAGGACTTCCATCCTGGTCTCCCACAGTGTCAGGGAGCCAGGTGCTTGGGCCATAATGTGTTGCCATACCAACCATATTAGCTGGAACCAGATAGGAAGCCGAGTAGCTTGGACTTAAACCAGTAGTTGGATATGGGATGCTGGTAACAAGCAGTGGCTTTATCCACTGTGACATGTCACCAGCCCCCACATTATTTCAGTTTAAAGAAGGAAAAAGAAACCAAACATTTTGTAATGTTCTTATCAAAGATTTATTTTAAAATACCTTCCCCTTCCAACACAAATCAATTCCAGGTTTACCTATTACCCTGTCTCCTCTATCCATGCCAAGGAACCCCATTCACCTCTCTCACCAGAGACTTTGGGTTAGACAGACACAGTCATCAATCACACCTGGGAGTGGGCTGGCCCCTTGTCCACTGTACTTAGTGGATGTAAAGGCTGGATAGACCCTCGGAGAGAAACAAATCTCCCACCCCCCTGTTACATACAAGAAAATCACAGAGATCTAGGTAAGTTCTGGGCTTGGCACTTGTCCAGGTCACACAGCAAATGAGAAGCAGGAATACGTTTAAAGTCCAGGTAACTTTGGTCATTCATTATTCAATGAACAACATTTGAACAGCTACAGTATACTGGGTATTTTCTAGGTGCTCAGTGAAAAGCTGACACAATCCTTGCTTTCATGGAGCCTATAGTCAGGTTCCTCTAAACTGTTTTCTCATTCATCAGCATCCTGACAACCGCTAAAAATTGATTTTGAGACCAGATGTCCCTTCCTGATTTTAAAACAGTTCTTCCCAATCCTTTGAAAGTCACACAGAGAATAATTATATTGGTATAGCACACTGGTGTAAACTTACAGCAGAGGTGGGCTGGAAGGATCACTATCACATAACCAACATCACCACAAAGTCCTTCCTGTCATCAGCTCAGATGCACCCATCTAAGAGATGGGACAATGCAGTGGTTAGCAGCGTGGTCTTTGGTGGGACAGATAGAATTGGGTTCAAATCCTTATTTTGCCCTTTATTACCTGTATGACTTTGGGCTTAACCACTCGAAGCTCTAATTTCCTCACCAACTATAAAAGGATAATCATATCTAACTTTCAAGATAGTTTCAGGCATTGTGAACATAATGAAAACAACCTATTAACAGTATCTGACATACAATAAGTGCTTAATATTAGCACTCAATAAAAATAGTGACTATTATGATGATGGTGGTTCCCAAAGGAATACATTATCCATAGAGCTGTCATTTGAGATTTCACCTTCATCCCACCCCAAGCAGTTGACTGCAACCTTCCTCTTCAGTTTAGGAATGAAATTCAGACAACATTGCTTCTGTGAAAGGAGGGGAGGCATGCCTGGACCAGAACCATCTCATTTCCCACTCCAGCACATCAAAGGAAAGCGGCAGTTTTGAGGACCTAAAGCTCTTGGATCTCTCAGGACCAAAGAGATGGCAATCAGATCTATGGGAGATGGCCAAACAGGCCTGGAAGGCCCTTGGAAGCCTGGGGAAGGTAAGCATTCCTGAGAGCCTGGGGCCTACGGCATCTGCTCAAAGGAGGGGCAAGAGGAGTGCATTGAAACTGCCATAACAGCACCAATCCTCTGCCTGTAGCATGCCTCCACGGCCACCCTAAGTCTTAGAGACTCTCTTTCAGGTGTCAGAAGCTTCACTGTACCCCAGCATATCAGAGGGTCAAAGGGCAGCTTCCCTGTGACCTTTACAGGCTGCCCAAGGGAGATGATTAGCAAAATTCATGAGTATACCTTTCAAGAAATACATCTTGAGTTGTCTCAATCTCTGTGGAGGGGTGGACTACACGGTCTTAAATAAAAATTAGTATGTTCAAGAATTTTAAAGATTTACTTAAAAAAAAAAAAGAGCTACACAGAGCTACACAGAGAGAGGGAGACACACACACACAGAGATCCTTTATCCCTTCATTCACTGGTTCACTCCTCTAATGGCCTCAATGGTCAGGGGTGGGCCAGGCCAAAGCCAGGAGCCAGGAACTCTGTCCAGGTCTCCCATGTGGGTGCAGGAGCCCAAATATTTGGGTCATCTTCTACTGCTTTCCCAGGCACATTAGCAGGGAGCTGGATCAGAAATCGAGAAGCCAGCTCGATATGGGGTGCCAGCATCACAGGATAAATGGATAAATAAAATAAAATAAATTATGTATTCATACAATGGAATATTATTTGGCAGTAAAAAGAAATGAAGTTCTGATATATGCCAAACATAAATTAATTGAAAACACTATACTAAATGAAAGAAGCCTGTCACAAATAACCACATATTGTGTGGTTCCATTATATGAAATGTACAGAATAGGTAAATCTATAGGTGAAGAGTTTTGTTGTTGCCTAGGGCTGGAGAGGATAGATACCTCAGGAACAACAACCAAGAGTTGTTTCTTAAAAAATATATATATATATTTATTTGAAAGACAGAGTGGCAGAGAAAGAGTGGGGGAAGAGACAGATCTTTTTTCTTTTTAAAAAGGAGTTGTTTATTTATTTATTTGAAAGGCAGAGATATAGAGAAAAGGAGAGAGAGATCTTTCGTCTGCTGGTTCACTCCCTAAATGGCCACAACAGCTGGGTCTGGGCCAGGCCAAAGCCAGGGGCTTCTTCTGGGTCTGCCATATGGGTACAGAGGCCCAAGTACTTTGGCCATCCTCTGCTGCTTTCCCAGGAGCATTAGCAGGAAGACTGACCAGAAGTGGAACAGCCAGGACTCGAACCAGTGCCCGTATGGGATGCCAACACTGCAGGTGGAGAATTAACCTAAGTCACAACACAGGCCCTGAGGTGTGGGTTTCTTTTGTGGGAAGTAAAAATGTTCTAAAATTGATATTGTGGTGATAATTGCACAATGTGTAAATATGCCAAAAGCCATTATAATTGTATATTTTAATTGGATCACTTGTATGCTAAATTATATAAATTATAAAACTATTAAATAAACAAATCAGGGTGGGTATTTGGTGCAACTGTGAAGATGCCAGTTGGGATGGCTACATCCCATATTGGAATGCCTGATTGAGTACTGGCTCCACTTCCAATTCTGGTACCCTGGGAGGCAGCAGTGATGGCTAAGTGGTTGGGTCACTGCCACCCACGTGGGAGATTCAGATTGAGTTCCAAGCTCCTGGCTTTGGCCTGATCTGAACGAACCCCAGCTGTTGCAGCCATCTGGGAAGTGAACCAGTGGATGGAAGATTTCTTTTCTTTCTTTTTTTTTATTTTTTTTTATTTTTTGACAGGCAGAGTGGACAGTGAGAGAGAGACAGAGAGAAAGGTCTTCCTTTGCCGTTGGTTCACCCTCCAATGGCCGCCGCGGCCGGCGCACCGCGCTGATCCGATGGCAGGAGCCAGCTACTTCTCCTGGTCTCCCATGGGGTGCAGGGCGCAAGGACTTGGGCCATCCTCCACTGCACTCCCTGGCCACAGCAGAAAGCCTGCCTGGAAGAGGGGCAACCGGGACAGAATCCGGCGCCCCGACCGGGACTAGAACCCGGTGTGCTGGCGCCACAGGCAGAAGATTTCTTTCTATAAGTCTTTGTCAGTCTTGCTGCCTTTCAAAAAAAATGAAAATAAATAATTTTTTTTAAATGTAAGACAAGGAAAGAAACTGTTGCTTTCAGGGAAGAGAACAGGGAGGGAGGTAGCTTTGATTTTTCATTGTTTTCTGGATGCTTTGAAATTGGTACTATGAGTTTTCATTATATATGTATTCAAAAAACTTTTTAAAGAAGTGGCGTAATGGTGAAATGCCAGATGGATTAGTTCAACTCTTGCTCACAGCCAGGCCTGTGCGGCTTTTGTAGTTTGTTTTCTTTAACTTAAACTTTGTTTCCATAAGATGAAGATTATGATAGTTCCAGTATGAAAGAAATGTGAGGATTAATTATGATGTCCCATGTAAAAGATCTAACACAACAACTGACACTGGCACACAGGAAACGTGAATAATGAAATAAAAACATGTGGCTCACTTCCACTGTGGCTCAGAATGTTCTCTGAAGTTCTCTTCTGTGCCCCCCATAGCAATTGTCCGTGCTATGACTAAAAACAGTGTTGTCCCCTATAAAAACATGCCACATGTCTACCAAGTGAGACTTCACCCATGTCATATGTACTAAAGGAAGGCCCTGACATGATCACCTGCCTACCTAGCCGTGATGTCAAAAGACACTGATACAGGGGTCAGTGCTGTGGTGTAGTGGGTAAAGCTGCCACCTGCAGTGCCGGCATCCCATATGAGTGCCAGTTTGAGTCCCGGCTGCTCCACTTCTGAGCCAGCCCTCTGCTATGACCTGGAAAAACAGCAGAAGATGGCCCAAGTCCTTGGACCCCTGCACCCACGTAGGAGACCCAGAAGAAGCTCCTGGATCCTGGCTTCAGATTGGCGAAGCTCTGGCCATTGTGGTCATCTGGGGAGTGGACCAGCGAATAGAAGACCTTTCTCTCTCTTTCTCTCTTCCTCTCTCTCTCTCACTTTTCCTCTCTCTCTCTCTCTGCCTCTGTCTCTCTGTAACTGTATCTTTCAAATAAATAAATCAATAAATCTTAAAAAAAAAAAAAGACACTGATAGAGGTTGGTGTTATGGCACAGCAGGTTAGGTCACTGCATGCGACACTAGCATCCCATATCAGAGTGCTAATTTGAGTCCTGGCTGCTCTGCTTCCAGTCCAGTTTCCTGCTTATGCACACACTTGGAGGGAGCAGGTGATGGCTCTAGTGCTTGGGTGCCTGTAATTCATGTGGGAGAACCAGAGTTCCTGGCAACTGGTTTTAGTCTGGTCCAGTCCCACCTGTTGCAGGCATTTGGACAGTGAACAAGCAGATGGAAGATAATTTATCTCCCCCTCCCTGTAGTTGAATGAATGAACTAATGAACAAACGAATAAACAAACAAACAAACAAATAAATCCTTAAAATAAAGTAAAATAAAAGAGGGGGCCAGCATCGTGGCACAGGGGGCTAAAGCCCAGGCCTGCAACGCTGGCATCCCATATGGGCGCCGGTTTGAGTCCCAGTTGTTCCACTCCCGATCCAGCTCCCTGCTAATGAGCCTGGGAAAGCAGTGGAAGATGACCCATGTGCTTGGGCCCCTGCACCCAGGTGGAAGACCTGGAAGAAGTTCCTGGCTCCTGGCTCCTGGCTTCGGATTGGCGCAGCTCCAGCTGTTGAGGCCATTTGGGGAGTGAACCAGTGGATGGAAGATTTCTCTCTCTCTCTCTCTCTGTCTCTACCTTTCTCTGTAACTCTGTGTTTCAAATAAATAAAATAAATCTTAAAATAAATCAAAGAGACACTAATATTGGAGCCTGCTGGGACTTCCTCCCAGGCAGCAAACCAGCTCCTTTTTGTCCTGAGAAGGTTTTGCACTTTACCTAGGTGTCATGTTGGAGGAAAAGACCTAACAGCTTCTGTCAGTGAAAAACATGTCATACAAGGGTATTTCAAAAAATTAATGAAAAATGGAATTAAGCATAATGCCCTTAAAAAAACTCTCTATGAATTTTCTGAAGATCCCTTACACATATTGGAAAAGTATTTTTTTCTAAACAAATGATTCATTTCAAGATTCTTGAAAAGAGGGATCCTTCAAGGCATTTAAAGCACTGAAATCAGCAAGGCTTCAATAGAGATTCACAAAGAAGTGTCAAAAATCTTTAGAAAACTCCATGTAAAAATCCTAGGATTCCAGCCAAGGACTTCAGCTTACAAGTGATCTCTAGAACATCCAAGAGACTTTTGCAATGTAGGAAGTCGCTGGCACTCCAAGGAGTTACTCAGGGCTTTGCCCAGGAGGACTTACTTTGAAACTGTACCTCACAATGTTCTGGGGTGCATGTGGGTTGTTGGCTGTCAAGATCCGGGTGAACTCTTCCTTTAACTCCTGAGGGAGAGAAATAACAGAGGGTCACACATGAAGTGCTTTCCACTCTCTCTGAGGCTTAAGGAGCCCCCCACCCCCACCCCTCCAGTATCTCACAGCCAAGTCCTAGGTGTGCTTCTATTCTGTGCTAGGTAAGAACACATCAGAGAAGCTGGAGGAGGTGGAAGGGACGAGGACAGAGACTGCTCACTCACCGCGTCCGTCAACTCCAGCTGGTCAGGGGGTCTGACTGTGGCCTTGGACTGGTTCCATTCATCTTGCCCTTCTCCTACTTCGGTCCCTGAATCTTCATCCTGGACAAAAACCTCACATGAGGGACAGGGATGCCTGATCTACTTGAAAAAGTAAGCAGTGCTACAGAAAGTTCCCTCCTTCAGATCCCCCACAAGCCAAGCTCTGCCTCTGTACATGGATTGTGAAATGCACAACAGACCACTCATAGGAGAATCCAAAGCAACTGCTCAGGCCAGAGTTCTCACTGCTGGAAGTCTTCTCCATTTAGGTGCCAGAGCTTAGCTGGAACACTGTGACGGGCCTTTGAACCCAGTAGTGAGACCAGAAGAACTGGTTCTTCCCTACCGCCTTCCATGAAGCCCAGAAGCTAATGTCCAGGACCAGCTGCCAAAGGTAGGACTTAATGGAAAGTTGCATAGACATCAGGAAATAATGCCAAGCTGTTCTTTAAACTACTTCAACTTATACCTTACTTTCCAAAATTTATATTTTATCTAGCATCGTCAGGTTACTCTTAAAGCAATATTCTCTGTACTTGGTTACTTTAAGCTTCCCAGTCCCATTAGGTCCACAGAGCAAAAAAATTTAAGGACTTAATGTTTTACCTTTTCCTGATAGTTAAATAACTTGCCAAAATGGCCTATGACATTTAAAAAAAGTCACCTTCCTTAGCAATTAAAGATATGCAAAATTAAAAACACTGAACTTGGCGCTGTGGCATAGAAGATTAAGCCACCACCTGCAGAGCCAGCATCCTACATGGGTGCCAGTTCAAGTCAGCTGCTCCACTTCTGATCCAGCTCCCTAATAATGTGCCTGGGAAAGCAGTAGAAGATGGCTCAAGTGCTTGAGCCCCTGAACCCCATATGGGGGACCTGGAAGAAGCCTTCTGGCTCTTGGCTTCAGATCGGCCTAGCTCTGGCTATTGTGGCCATTTGGAGACTGAACCAGTAGATGGAAGATCTCTCTCTCTCTCTCTCTCTCTCTGTATCTCTGCCTTTCAAATAAATAATCTTTTAAAAATTACATTTTTTCTCATTACAAAACTGAAAAACTAGGAAAGAACTAAGATACAGTACTGGTGAGGTAGTGGGAAACTAGGCACCCATAAATTAGCATAATATTTTTAAAGAGCAATTTAGAACTATTTATCAAAGCCTAGTAATTGTTTATAGTCTCCAGCTTAAGTTTCTATGCATAGGAGTTTATATTAAGGAAATAACCAAGAATGTGCCCAAAGATTTAGGTGTATGGAAGCTTGCAATGGGATTGATCACAATAATGAGAAAGAGGAAATATCTAAATATCCAACAATGGAGCATGACTGAACAAATTATGGTATGGCCTTAAGGAACACATGGTAATATATTATGTAGTAATTTTAAATGAGCCTATAAAAGTGCATGAATTAGCAATGAAACACACTCTAAATATTTTATGTGAAAAACAGGTTATAAAATAACATACCATTTGATTCCATTTAAAAATAAATACACATAATTTTTATATAAAATACCTGGGAGGATATGTTAATTAAGAGGCTGTAGGTTTAAGGGTCATTTTAATGTTCTTCTTTATGCTCCTTTAAATTTTCTAAAAATATATATTATATTTCAACAGACAAAAAGGCTATTAACATCTTGCTGAGAGACTGTGGTGGTCTCAGCACTTACCCGCTTCCTGGCTCCTCTGCCCACATTGATGCTCTGAAGGAGGAACAGAAACACAAGGTAAGTTCTGAACAAACTGGCGTGGGAGCAGCACACACAGCACTACAGGAGGTTTCCACCCCGGGACCTTGCAGACAAAGATACGGAGTTTCCCAAGTCTCAGAAACAGTCTCAGTGCAACATGTGTTTCTTCGTGTGGCCAAGGTGATCCTGTGTCTGAGGCAACCCCGTTGCCACAGCACTGGGACTTAACCCGTGGACAGCAGCCAGGTAACTGAGCACTGTGCATGTCTTATTTGAAACTAATTCAATAAATATTTTTAAAGCATATTCTAAGTACTCAGCTCTGTACCAGGCAATAATGGGCTCTCAGATGCAGGTTATATGCACAGATACATGTTTGGAATTGCTATAAGCCTCTTATGAGCAGATATTTCATCTGCTCTGCATATGACTGCGTTTGCACACAGTGGTGGGGAATCTTCTTTCAGTCAAGAGCCATCTGGACATTTATAACATCACTCACAGGTCACACAAAATTACCAATTTAAAAATTAGCCTGCTATCGATTTATCAAATTTCAAGTCCCAGCTATAGTTGCCTTGGCAAGGCCTGACCCAGTGATTTCACGGGCCTTATACAACCTGCAGGCTGAACATTCCCTGTGCCCTGACTTCTACAGCGATGTTCAGAACAGAGTAGGTGTTCAAAAAACACTTACAGAATAAATGAATGAATACTGTCAAGACCCATTAGTCCTCGTGAGTCTAGGAAAAGTATTTTTCCTCTCTGGGCTTCAGTTTTCTTGTCAGTAAAAAGCATAGGATTGGTTATGTTGACCTGCCAATACTAACATGCTCAAATCTTGTATTCCCAAGAGCAGCAAGGCTTAATTCAATTTGATAAACAATTGTGGAGCATCCATGCATCAGGTACAACCTAAGCAGGGGGACAAAGACAAAGAAATGTGCAGTCCTCCTCTAGTTTGCTCAGGTCTGCAGAGGAGAGATGAGTGTGATCAGTACTCATCACCCACTCACTCTGCATAGGTTCCTTGAAAAGCTGGCTGTGCCAACAAGATATGTGTGCACAGGGTGCCACAGGAGTAAACGGGGGTGGGGGTGGCCCACCTATCCAGCCTGGGGCACACAAGAAAGGCTTCCAGAAATAGCTGGGTGTCAAAGGGCCAGTATGCTTTGTTTAGGTGAAGAGAATGTTTTCAGAAGAAAACAGAATGTACCTAAGCCAGAGAAAAATGGTGACTGAGACAGTAGGGTCCCACCAAGTAAAAAAAATCCCACAGTGTATATACAGGACAAACAGGTGTTGCAGATGATGGCACGCAGGGAGAGCAGCAGGGGCTGATCCGATGTGAGGGAGGGGCTCTTGGAGGAAGCAGGCCTAGAGCACTGAAGGAGTGGTCAGGACAGCCAAGGAGCCAGAGGGAACTTGTTAGTGGAGACGTGGCACATCTGCTTGCTGCTCTCTCACTGACCACCTGTGGCATCTTGGGGTGGGCTTCAGTTTCCCAAATGCAAAGTGAGGGAGTTAGACTAGATGGGCTCTTACATGATAGGGTCTTCAGGAGAGGCTAGAATGGCCTAACGGAGGAAGGGGGCTCCGGGGGAAGGGAAAATTCAGTCTCAGCTTGGGCTGGGATTGTTGCCGATAGGGCAGGCAGCAGGATTCAGATTTCTGCCAGGTTGCCAAGGTTTCCACTGATGGGAACCCTTCTCTGAGGCTAAGCCACATGAGCCAGAAAGCACTTTCCTTTGAAGAGCCTCTGATCCCTAAGGTAACGGGTTGGAAGCATCACAAAGTCCAACAGCTTTCCGGCCCACAACAGAGCACTGGAGGGCCAATCACAACCCAAACCACCAGCCTTAAATAGAAAATGAGATCCAGTTACCCCTGCCCCCTATAAATATGTCTGTAAAACATTTATCTGGCAATAAAAGAACTGACAAGGCAATTTGAGTGTAATTGTTTTTGGCAGTTGGAAATATTTCAATTAACACACTATAAAAGCCACACTATAATAAATGCAAAACAGGCCAATGAAATCAGCTACAGCCCTGACTTACCAAGCATGGCAAAGGAGATTGAATGTCAGGCTGCCACTTTGGGCCCTTGGTCTTCCAAAAGGAGAAGCCTGAGACAGACAAGCCCGAATTCTTGAAAAGCTTTAGATGGTTCCTCTCAGAAGCCATTAAACCAAAGAAGAAAGCCCAGACTCCCTTCCCTGGCCCTTAGGACTCCATTATATGTTTGCAAGCCTCCATTCCTGCCTGCTCTCCCACCCTCAGGTGTTGGGACTTTGAGGTGCAACCCAGAGGGCTACTCATAGTTCCTGAGCCCAGCCTGTGCTTTTCTCTCCACATTTGCTCTTCCTATTCCTCCCTCTGGGAATGCCTTCCTGCCCTTTCCCCTCCCTGTCCCAGCTACCTCTGCCTAACAAATCCCTACCAAACTAGCCTCTGCTTGTCCTTTAATCTAACTCCTTCTGACAAATTACCACCCTTCTCCTACCTCCCTCTATTCTTCCTTTCTTCACTTTGAGCAAGGCTCCCTTTCACCTTCCACCACCAGCATAGGCACTGGCTATTGTGGCCTAAAGGATCAAATGTATCTGCAAATAGATACTCTGTTGTCTCTGGAGTTTGGTCTATAGAAGGGACAGTACTATCAAAGGAGCACAACACTGCAAAGCACATGGCAGGTGGCTTAGCAATTCCAGCAAGGGAGACTAGCAATTCTGATGCTGTTGACCAAAGAAGATTCTCTTTTCTTGGATAGGTCATGCTATTTAGCCAAGTGAGAGTGTCTATGAAGGAGTGAGGCAGGAAGAGGATACCTACTTGGTCTGCCATGACAGATACTTAACTCCGGTGATCAATGGGATAACAGATGTCCCAGCCTGAACTCCTTCACATTACAGCATTGTCCTGTTCTCATTGTCACAGATTTTGGTGTGAGCATCCCAAGGTCAAGAGTTGTCTTATTTATCTTTGGTCCACTAGCACAGAGCCCAGCACTTGGATGGAGTTCACATATCCTTACAAAGGTCACCAGTAACAACCCAGCTGCCTTCTCAATTCTTTTACAGGAGTTGGCAATGCTAAGTGCTCCCTCTCTCTTGAAACTTCTCCACTTTGATTTCCATGCCATTGATATCTCCAATGGCTCCTTCTCACTGTCCTTGATCCATTTCCTTTGTGTGCTGTTATCTCCACCCTGTAGCTTCATTTTCTACTCTATGATAAAGTTCAAACCTTTGTCTGAAGTTGAGACATCACAAAACCTACCACTTCTACAGTATTCCCTATGTCTTTCAAGTGCCTCTCGCCACCTTGCTCTTCTAGCACAGTTCTGAAACACCTCCCTGAGTCAGTATACTTTTAGATTATTTACTTGAAAGGCAGAGTGACACTGAGAGGGAGGGAGAGACAGAGAAATAGATCTTCCATTTTCTGTTTTACTCTCCAAATGGCCAAAATGGCCATGGCTGGGCCAGGCTGAAGCCAGAAGCCCAAAACCCAGATCTCCCACATGGGTGGCAGGGGCCCACCCACTTGGGCCATCTTCTACTTCTTTCCCCAGGTGTATCTGCAGAGAGCTGGATTGGAAGCAGACAGCCAAGACTTGAACCAGTGCTGATACACACCACAATGCCAGCCCCTTGGATAATTTTTTGAAGGGGTGATCATCCCCTCTAGCTTAGCTCAGCCCTCAAAACTTTCCTTTTCCATAAGGAGCTCTCAGTGCAGCCCTACTCAATCTGTCCTGGATACTTGAGGAAGTCGAAGGACAGAGAGTAGATTCCAAAGAAGCCTGGAAAGCTGTGGAGAGGAGCAGAAAGAGAGTGAGATAGCTAACAACAGGCGTTCTCCTGTACAGCAGTGATTCCCAAAGAACAGATGCTTAAAGTCTATTAGTCTGGCACAATTTACAGAGGGGATAGGGGATAGGCAGAGACCAGTTGATCACCAGCAGCATCCCTTGTGGCTATCTAGTGAGCACCTACTAGTAACCGAGCACTCTCCTAGGTATAGTACAGTCATTATACCTAATACTCATATTCTCCCTGCAAAGCAAAAAAAAAAATTTCTTTCTATTATAGCGAGAAAGATACTGAGAATTGTTCAGACCAAGTGATATGATCAATGGAAAAGTGTTTTTGAAAACAAAAATTCTGGTCAATGGAAGAGATGATTATTATTACTACTTGCTGGGCATTTATCTAAGAATAATTTTGGTTTATGACCCACTAAACTGTGAAAGCAATCTATTTGTCCCTGGAGCATAGTTTAGGGGCAACTAAGGAGATTAAATATTCTTAAGTAGTTCCCTATCCTGAAGATACAATGTTTTTTAAAAAATGAATATGCAGGTAAAGCCTTTGCCTATGATGCCAGCATACCATATGGACACCAGTTCAAGTCCCAGGTGCTCCACTTTTGATCCAACTTCCTGCTAATGGCCTGAGAAAAGCAGTGGAAGATGGCCCAGATGTTTGGGTCCCTGAACCCACACGGGAGACCTGGATGAAGCTCCTGGCTTCAGCCTGGCCCAACGCTGATTGTTACAGTCATCTGGGGAGTGAACCAGCAGATAGATCTTTCTCTCTGTATCTCTCTCTCTAAATAAATAAATAAATCATTTAAAAAACAAAGTATACAGGGTCCAGCAAGTCGACCCTGTAGCAGGTAAAGCCACTGATTGTTGCTCCACTTCTGATCCAGTTCCCTGATCATGGCCTGGGAAAACCAGCAGAAGATGCCTCAAGTGCTTGGACCTCTGCCACCCATGTGGGAGACCCAGAAGAAGCCCCACCCTATAGCCTCCTGCCTTTGGCCTGGTCCAGTCCTAGCTATTGTGTTCATCTGGGGAGTGAACCAGCAGATGGAAGATATCTTTGTTTCTCCCTTTCTTGCTGTAACTCTGACTTTCAAATAAATAAATAAGGGGGTGGTGCTATAGTGTAACAGATAAAGCTGCCACCTATAGTGCCAGCATCCCATTTAGGTACCAGTTCAAGTCCCAGCTGCTCCACTTTGGATCCATCTCTCTGCTATGGCCTGGGAGAGCAGTGGAAGATGGCCCAAGTCCTTGGTCCCCTGCACCCACATGGGAGACCCAGAAGAAGCTCCTGGCTGCTGGTTTTGGATTGGCCCGGCTCTGGCTGATGTGGTCATTTGGTGAGTGAACTAGCAGATGGAAGAACTCTATATGTGTTATCTCTGCCTCTCTGTAACTTCTTTTCAAATAATTAAATAAATCTTTAAAAAGTAAATAAACCTTATTTTATTTTATTTTATTTGAGAGGTAGAGTTACAGACAATGAGAGGGAGAGACAGAGAGAAAGGTCTTCCTTCCGTTGGTTCACTCCCCAAATGGTTACAGTGGCTGGAGCTGCGCCAGTTCGAAGCCAGGAGCCAGGTGCTTCTTCCCGGTCTCCCATGTGGGTGCAGGGGCCCAAGGACTTGGGCCAACTTCTACTGCTTTCTCAGGCCATAGAAGAGAGCTGGATTGGAATTAGAGTGGCCGGGGCCCAAACTGGCACCTACATGGGATGCCAGCACTGTAGGCGATGGCTTTACCCAATACGCAATTTGAATAAGCACCGGCCCCTAAATAAGTCTTTTTAAAAAAGCTCACACTTGGGCCAGTGCTGTGGCATAGCAGGTAAAGCTGTTGCCTGCAGTGCTGGCATCCCATGTGGGTGCCAGTTTGGGTCCTGGCTGCTCCACTTCTGATTCAGTTTCCTGCTATGGCCTGGGAAAGCAGTAGAAGATGGCCCAAGTCCTTGGGCCCCTGCACCTGTGTAGGAGGCCGGGAAGAGGCTCCTGGCTTCGGATCAGCACAGCTCTGACCTTTGTGGTCATCTGGGGAGTGAACCATCGGATGGAAGATACCTCTCTCTCTCTCTCTCTGCCTCTCCTTCTCTCTGTGTGTAACTTTTTCAAATAAATAAATAAATCTTTAAAAAAGAACCAATAGAGAAAATAAAATGAAATATGAAAAAAAATAATTGGCTTACCCAGAAAAAAGGCAGAAGATGAACAGAGGAATGAAAGCAGATGGTAAAAAAATAGAAAACAAAGAACAATATGGTAAACAGAACAATACCAATACCTCCAATTAACAAGCGGAGTTTGTAAACCTAAAACAAGCAAGCCCCAACCAGATGTTGCCTATATGAGGTACAGTTTAGAGACATAGAAATGTTGAAAATGAAAGAATGGAAAAAATGTAAATAACAAATGTATAAAATCTTTGTTGCTGTCATTATTAGAAAAAGTCAGCTTTAAGACAAGTAGTGCTTCATAGATAAATAGGGGCCATTCATAATGATAAAAATTTAAGAGGGAAATATGTCATAAAGTGTACAAATCTATTAATAAAACTTTAAGATATATTAATCAACTGGCAGGACTAAAGGGAGAAATAGAGAAATCTACAATGACATTGATTTTTACACAGCTCTCTCAGTAGTTGAGAGCTATAGAAGATCAAAAATGCTGTTAACTAATTTGGCCTAATTAACATTTACAGAACACTACACTCAAAAACACTAGAATAAAACTTACAGAAACTACAGAATGATTACAAAAATCAACCATATACTGCGATATAAAATAAGTCTCAATATATTTCAGTATTCAATATACTTCAAAATCTCAGTATAATTCGAATTCAATATCCATGCATGACAAAAAATAGAATTTCAACATACTAGGAATATTTTGAGAAAATATAACTAAACAATATCTTTTTTTTTTTTTGACAGGCAGAGTGGACAGTGAGAGAGACAGAAAGGTCTTCCTTTACCGTTGGTTCACCCTCCAATGGCCACTGTGGTCAGTGCACTGCGCCAATCCGAAGCCAGGAGCCAGGTGCTTCTCCTGGCCTCCCATGCAGGTGCAGGGCCCAAGAACCTGGGCCACCCTCCACTGCACTCCCAGGCCACAGCAGAGAGCTGGATTGGAAGAGGAGCAACCAGGACAGAATCCGGCGCCCCGACCGGGACTAGAACCCGGCGTACCAGCACCGCAGGCGGAGGATTAGCCTATTGAGCCATGGCGCCGGCCACAATATCTTTAAAATCTCTAAATATTTAGAAATTTAAGAACAATAGTTATAAATACTCATAGTTTGTTTTTTTATTTATTTATTTTGACAGGCAGATTTAGACAGTGAGAGAGAGAGAGAGAGAAAGGTCTTCCTTCCATTGGTTCACCCCCAAAATGGCCGCTACAGCCAGAGTTCTGCTGATCCGAAGCCAGGAGCCAGGTGCTTTCTCCTGGTCTCCCTGTGCAGGTGCAGGGCCCAAGGTCTTGGGCCATCCTCCACTGCCTTCCCGGGCCACAGCAGAGAGCTGGACTGGAAGAGGAGCAACCGGGACTAGAACCCGGAGTACTGGCGTCACAGGCAGAGGAATAGCCTAGTGAGCCACAGCGCTGACCCAATAATTTAAAAATATACAGGGGAGGGGCCAGCACTATGGTGTAGTAGGCTAAGCCTCTGCCTGCAGTGCCAGCATCCCATATGGGCGCCAGTTAGAGTCCCAGCTGCCCCTCTCCTGATCCAGCTCTCTGCTAATGGCCTGGGAGAGCAGTAGAAGATGGCCCAAATGCTTCTGCACCTGCCACCCACATGGGAAACTCAAAAAAAGCTCCTGGCTCCTTGCTTCAGATCAACTGAGCTCTGGCTATTGCGGCCATTTGGGAAGTGAACCATGGATGGAAGACCTCTCACTCTATCTCTACCTCTCTCTGTAACTCTGCCTTTCAAATAAATAAAAATACATCTTAAAAGGAAAAAAAAAAAAGAATGCTACCATAGGGAACAGTAGTAGTGCGGTATACATACTCCCACCCACTGGCCTTGGTTCCTCCCTGTGGAGCCACAGGCAACACAAAGTCTAACCTCATTTCCTTTCCTAACCCAGTCCTTTAGGCGTTAGAACTGTAAAATCCTTTCTCTGAGACTGTTTATTCACTGGCTGAAAGCCTCAGTTCTTCCAACTTTTCTCACATGATAACAGTTTGACTCCTTTCTTTATTCCAGTCACTCCCTCTTGAATGATGATATTAACACGGAAAGCAGGACTTCAGATGGTGCTGACCAACACAGAATAGGGCACAGTAGAGTTATTACCTCCTAGGACTGAACTCCATACTTTTACGAATGCAACCCAACAGCACAGTATATTTTCTGGTGACTATTGTTATATAGTGTGCTTATATTAAGTTTCTTGTCCACTCAAGCATAGCCCTCTTTGAAGGTCTATTCTAGCCTACCCAGTCTCAACCTAACCTAGATTACTGTTTAAATTCCTCTTTGCTGAATTCAGCCAGCTACTCTTCTGTTTTTTTTTTTTTTTTTTTTTTTTTTTTTTTTTTACAGGCAGAGTGGACAGTGAGAGAGAGAGACAGAGAGAGAAAGGTCTTCCTTTGCCGTTGGATCACCCTCCAATGGCCGCCGCTGCAGCCGGCGCACCGCGCTGATCCGATGGCAGGAGCCAGGATCCAGGTGCTTTTCCTGGTCTCCCATGGGGTGCAGGGCCCAAGCACCTGGGCCATCCTCCACTGCACTCCCTGGCCATAGCAGAGAGCTGGCCTGGAAGAGGGGCAACCGGGACAGAATCCGGCGCCCCAACCGGGACTAGAACCCGGTGTGCCGGCGCCGCAAGGTGGAGGATTAGCCTATTGAGCCACGGCGCCGGCTTCTTCTGTTTTAAAGTGTATTTATTTATTATGTATTTGAAAGGTAGAACAACAGAGAGAGACAGAGACAGAGATCTTCAATTCACTGGTTCATTTCCCAAATGCCTACAACAGCTGGGGCTGGGCCAGGTTGAAGCCAGAAACCTGGAACTCAATCCAGATCTCCCATATGGGTGGCAGGGACCCACGTACTTGAGCCACCATCTGCAACGTCTCAGGGTGCACATTAGCAGGAAGCAGAATCAGAAGTAGAGTGGAGGGGCCGGTGCTGTGGCACAGTGAGTTAACGCCCTGTCCTGAAGCACCAGTATCCCATATGGGCGCCGGTTTGAGACCCGGCTGCTCCACTCCGATCCAGCTCACTGCTATGGCCTGAGAAAGCAGTAGAAGACGGCCCAAGTCCTTGGGTCCCTGAATCCATATGGGAGACCTGAAAGAAGCTCCTGGCTCCTGGCTTCGGATCAGCACAGCATTGGCCATTGCAGCCAACTGGGGAGTGAACCAGTGGATGGAAGATCTCTCTTTCTCTATCTGCCTCTCCTCTGTGTAACTCTTCAAATAAATAAATTAATTTAAAAAAAAAAAGCAGAGTGGAACTTGACCCCAGACACTTAGACATGGGACGCAGGCATCCCAGGTGGCAGGTTAACCAAATGCACCACCTCCCCCACCCAGCTCCCTTTCTGAGACTGAGTTACATTACCACAGTTTCTAGTAAGCATGGAACCACCATCTCACTAGCCCCAGTGGACCTTTATATATATTGGCCATCAGCCCAGATCAACCTGTGATTTCAGATTCTTGCCTTGATTTTATATTGCTAAGGCAAAGGACTACCCTATTTCATATAAATTCTGAACTCAATATAACAATAGGTACAGCTATTAAATATGATCATGAAATCTCAACTGACAATAACTAGTATATAAGATGACTATTACGGGTGGTACAGCCCCACACTAACCTGTACTGGTGACGTTCCATGGAGAAGTCTGATAAACTTGAAAGTATCCATTAGCACTGCTAGGGATTTGAAAACCAATCTTCAAGGAAATGGTAAAAGGAAAACAACAGCATCAATTTAGCCTGGGGTTGGGGAGTGTTTAGGCTGTATCTCTAGTAACTGCTGGATTCAGAGCCTTTTCTCATAGCCTACTCCTTCTTGCTGCTTTGGTCAAGGGCTTATAGTTTCATCTGAAGCATGGCCAACTGCTCCTATGGTATTCATGAGATCTTTTCCTGAATCTGCCTCTTCTCTCTTATCTACTCAGCAGAATCAAGGTTACTCTCTCTCACCTGCCTATTTCCAAATGACTATTAACTTATTATGCAAACAATGAATACTAAAGAGCAGAGTAGGAAAGATCCATTTTCTGGGTTCTTTTTTAAATTAAAAAAATATATATTTATTTACTTGAGAGGTAGAGTTACAGACAGAGAGGGAGAGACAGATAGAAAGGTCTTCCATCCACTGGTTCACTCCCAAATGGCTGCAACAGCCATAGCTGGGCCGATCCAAAACCAGGAGACAGGAGCTTCTACCAGGTCTCCCACACGGGTGTAGTTGCCAAAGCACTTGGGCCATCTTGCACTGCTTTCCCAGTTGGGGAGTGAACCAGTGAATGGAAGACTTCTCTCTCCCTGCCTCTACCTCTATGTAATTCTGCCTTTCAAATAAATAAATTTTTAAGAAAGCATATACAGGGCCGGCGTCGCGGCTCACTAGGCTAATCCTCCGCCTTGCGGCGCCAGCACACCGGGTTCTAGTCCTGGTCAGGGCACCGGATTCTGTCCTGGTTGCCCCTCTTCCAGGCCAGCTCTCTGCTGTGGCCAGGGAGTACAGTGGAGGATGGCCCAAGTACTTGGGCCCTGCACCCCATAGGAGACCAGGATAAGTACCTGGCTCCTGCCATCGGATCAACGCGGTGCGCTGGCCACAGTGCACCAGCAGTGGCGGCCATTAGAGGGTGAACCAATGGCAAAGGAAAACCTTTCTCTCTGTCTCTCACTGTCCACTCTGCCTGTCAAAAAAAAAAAAAAAGTATATACAGGGAAAAATTAGAAAATATTTTAAATTGAATAGTAATTAAAATATATGTATCAAAAATATAAGGGTGCTGGCAACAGTATGCTTAATGGAAATACATAACTTTAGATGTTATGTTAGAAAAGAAGAAAACTTGGTGGGGGAGCGGCAGCATTGTGGCAAAGAAGGAGCTGGGAACTTCATCCAGGTCTCCCACATGGGTGGTAGAGACTCAGGCACTTCAGCTCTCTTCCACTGCTTTCCCAGGCACATTAGCATGGAGCTAGATCAGAAGTAGAGTAGCCAGGACTTGAACTGAAGCCCATGTGGGATGCCAGCATTGCAGGCTGCTGCTTAACCCACTGTGCCACAGTGCTGGCTTCATAAGTTAGTTATTGAAGCATAAATGAAATTGATGAAATCCAGGCTTATCAAGATAAGAAAATAACAATAGGCAATAGCAGGAATGAAAACTGAGATATCATTACAGATTCTACAGACACTGAAAAGAATAATAGGGATATATTATCAACAATCTTATTTCAAATTATTTATCAACTTAGAAGGAATGAATTTCTTGAAAACCACAATTTATCTTAACTGACACAGAAGAAATGGAAAATGTCCTATGCCTTCTAAATAAATTTAATTTATAATTAAAAACCTTCCCACTAAGAGACTCCAGGGGCAAATGATTTCACTGATGGATTGTATCAGATATGTAAGGACTAAATAACACCAATTTTACAGTCTTCAGAAAACAGAGATTATAGAACAAGTCATTTTATGATGTCAGCATAAACCTGGTATCAAAATAAAAGCTATTACACATGAAGAAAATTACAGGCTGTTACCCCTCATGGAGACAAATGCAAAAAATCATTAAACAAAATTTAAGATCGGTCCCAGAAATATATAAAATGAATACTGTATAACCCCCAAGTGGAGTTTATCCCAAGAACACAAAGGTAGCTCAGCGTTAAAAAATCAAATTTTGAGGCTGGCTCTGTGGTTTAGTAAGTTAAGCCTCTGCCTGCTGTGCTGGCATCCTATAAGGGCTCTGGTTCATGTTCCAGCTGCTCCTCTTCCAATCCAGCTCTCTTCCTGGGAAAGCAGTGGAGGATGGCCAAATGCCCTGCACCCAGGTGGGAGACCTGGAAGAAGCTCCTGGCTCCTGGCTCCTTGCTTAGGATAGGCCCAGCTCTGGCCATTGCAGCCATTTGGGGAGTGAACCAGCAGATGAAAGACCTTTTTCTCTCTCTCTCCCTCTCTCTGTCTGTAACTTTGCCTTTCAAATAAATAAGTAAATCTTTTTCAAAAAATCAAATTATTTCTTCACATTAACAGAATAAAGGAAAAGTGATATGACATTTCAATAGATTTAGAAAAAAAAGTGGCCAAGTTCAAAACGCCTCAAAAATATTGTTACAAGGGTCAAATGGGATGATGTACTCGAAATGTTTAGTAAACTGAAGTACACTATACAACTGGAAAGTATTTTTATTGTTATCCCTCTGCTGTGACATCCTGAGATCTACAGGCTTCTTTTTGATAGGGACTTCTTGAGACTTGGACAACACACTTTTCAATTATTCCTTCTATGACCTCAGAATAGGACTCACTTGCATTGCATGGCAGACCATGATGGAATAATATAGTGACTACCACAAAGTCTATATTGCTGCTGGTACTTGAGGGCTTACTGTGTGCTGAGATCTGAGTTAGTACTCTTTGTGCATTGCTTATTTTATCAAAGTAATTCCACTTTATGGATAAGAGAGTAAGGGTTTGAGACTAGATACCTTGGCCAAGTGCTCACACATAGTTTGTAGCAGAACTAATAGTCTAACCAAGGGTTACTCTAGAACTCTAGTTTTGTTTTTTTTTTTAATTTAATTTAATTTGAAAGGCAGAGTTACAAAGAGGGAGAGACACAGAGTTCTTCCATCCGTTAGTTCACTCCTCAAATGGCTACAATGGGGAGCTAGAGCTAGGCCAATCCAAAGTCAGGAGCCAGGAGCTTCCTCTGGGTCTCCCACATGGGTGCAGGGGCCCAAGGATTTGGGCAAACCTCTGCTGCTTTCCTAGGTGCATTAGCAGGGAGCTGGATGGGAAGCAGCCAGGACTTGAACCAGTGCCCATATGGGATACCAACATCGCAGGCAGCAGCTTTACTTGTGGCCATCCCTGAGCTCCAGTTTTTAAACCCTACACTGCCTTGACTCCTGCAGCAGTATCTGGGAAGGGTCTGCTAAAGTTGGCTCTGCCCTCTTGGGTTTCCAGGGAGGCATGGGGCTGGTCTTGTATCTTTTTTTTCCACATTATGAGCTCTATGCTAACACTGCATTAATGGAAAAAGAAAATCTTTAATTTTACTTTATTGCTTTTTAAATTCTTGATAAGCATTCTAAATTATAAAAGTAATGCACATCCATGGTAAACATATTAAAACCATTACAATGAGCATAAGTCTGTATCCCCACAATTCCTTTGTCTACTGCTTAGACAAAGCCACTGTCCACAGATTCTATGTATTCTTCCAGAAATTGTATAGGTATATGCAAATATATACATATTCTTAAACTAAGCAATGGGTCATCTATTCCTGTAAATTGCTTTTTTACTTAACAGTTTGCCTTGGAGAACTTTCTATAACAATACATGAAAGATTTACTTCATTCTTTTTATTTTAGTTATTTTTTCAATACTATACTGTTTTGTAAACTTACTTTTTTAAAATTTATTTTATTTGAAAAGCAGAGTTAGAGAGAAGGAAAGACAGAGATCTTTCATCTGCTGGTTCATTCCCCAAAAGGCTGCAGTGGTTGGAGCTGGGCCACATGGGTGCTGGGGCCCAAGCGCTTGGGCTTTTGACTGCTGCCTTCTCAGGCACACCAGCAGGGAGCTGGATCAGAAGTGGAGTAGCCAGGTCTCAAACCAGCGCCCATAAGGGATTGCTGGCAGGCAGAGGCTTAACCCACTTTGCCACAACACCAGCCTCATGTAAATTTACTTTTGACAAGTAAAAATTGTATATATTTATAATGTACAACACAATATTTTGAAATGTGTATGCATTGTGGAATGCTAAATTGTGCTAATTAACATATGCTTTACTCACATATTTATCATTTTTTGTGGTGAGAACACTTATAATCTACCCTTAGCAATGTTCAAGAATTTAATACACTGTCATTAACTATAGTCACCATGTTATACCATAGTCATTCTTTTTAAAACATACATAATAGCCCACTGAATTACTAAAATATTTTATTTTATTTTTTAACTAAGACTCTGTTGATGAATGTTTAGTTTTCTCCATTTAAAAAATGTTATAGGGGCAGGCCTTGTGGCGCAGCAGGTTAAGTCATCACTTGGGACATTCACATCCCATATTGGCCAGTCAGAATCCCAGCCACTCTGCTTCCAAACCAGGTTCATACTAATGCACCTGGGAAGGCAGCAGATGATGGCCCAAGTATATAGGTCCATACTACCCTTATGGGAGACCTGGATATAGTTCTCGGCATGAGGCAGAAGCCTGACCCACTCCTGACAGTTGTGGGCAGTTGGGGAATGAACTAGGTTAGAAAATCTCTCTCTACTCTGTCTCTCCCTTTTATGTCACTCTGCCTTTTAATAAATAAATAAATCCTTTAAACAATATATTACAAATAACACTGCAATTTTGCACATACATCTTACGCAGATGTGCGTATTTCTATAGGAAAATTTCAAGAAGGAGGCGTTGCTACATTGAAGGCTGTATGCACTTTAAATCTTTGTATATTGTCAGATTACCCCACAAAAAAGTTGCATCAGTTGGCACTCCCATGACAATGTATGACAGTGCCTGTTACCCTGAATATCACTGTGTGAAGATTTTGAGATGTTTCCTAATCACAAACATTTATTGCGTGCCTTCTGTGTGCTTTAGGCACTGCTCTAGGCTCATGGATTTGAAATGCATTCAGTGTAGCCGGAGGAAGACATGTTGGTGAATTGCTGGTCCTTTGGGAGTTAGAGCTTCTCCTCTTTTAGAAATGGAGACTGCAAGCTGGTGAGGTATTGAGTTTCAATTTAGCTTAATGGAAACCTGTTAGTGAGTTTTAAAATAAGGACCAAGACAACTGGAATGGTCAGTGGAATTCCCTGGGCCTCAGAAAGGAGGATGAAAGGTTTGTGGGTTTCATGCTTGGATGAGTCCCTCTTTCTAGGAACAGTCATGCTTCTGCATTGAACTCTTCAATGGAGATGCCAGCTGCTGAAGTCTGGTCATCCCTAGAGCAGGTACTTCTTGGAGGCAAAGGGCCACACAGGTGTTGTTTGGCTGAGGGTGTGGTAGGGTTTATAAAAGGGAATGTAATGCTGCCAGCCATCATTTACTGGGCACAAATTCTGGCCAGACACGAAACTGTGCTTTGTGTGCACCAACTCATGTAATCCTCATAGCAAGACAATGATGGTCTGAGAGGGTGTCTTTATGATGCCCATTTTAAAGACAAGAATACTCAGCCTGTGTTGTGGCACAGCAGGTTAAATCACTGCTTGCAATGCTGGCATCCTGTACTGCAATGCTGATTTGAGTCTTGGCTGCTCTGCTTCTGATCCAGCTCCCTGCTAATGTACCTGGGAAAGCAGTAGAAGATAGCTCAAGTCCTTGGACCCTTGCTACCCATGTGGGAAACCTGGAAGGAGTGCCTGTCTACTGGCTTCAGGTGTTGTGGTCATTTGGGGAGTGAACCAGCAGGTGGAAGATTCTCTCTCTCTCTCTCTCTCTCTCTCTGTGTCTCCTTCTCTCTCTCTGTGTCTCCTTCTCTCTCTGCCTTTCAAATAAATGTCTTTTTTTTTTAAAAAAAAAGATTCATTTACTTTATTTGAAAGGCAGAGATACAGAGAGGCAAGCGGCGGCTTTACCCGCTATACCACAGCGCCAGCCCCTCTTGCTGTGCCTTTTTAAAGTGTGTGCATTGTATCTGCGTGTATTTGATCTGAGGTTTACCATATATATCCACTAAGTGTTATCCCACTTCAGCTTCACAATGTAATAACTTTTCGTTTTGTTTTTGTTTGTTTCTTTTTTTCTTACAATGTAATAACCTTATAGCATGGTAATTTCATTTGTCACCACGATCTCTTCCTTTGTCTTTTTGTTGTCACATATTTTATTTCTACATTCATTATAAGCTCCACTTGACAATGATTTTTTTTTGCTTGAAACTGTTGCATGTCTTTTAAGACAATAGTAAAAAAACGAATCTTTAATATTTACCCGCACCTTTTCCATTACTAATTACTTTTTGGTACTTCCCATAGACCAAATTTCCATCAGGTATAGTTTTCCTTGAGACTAAAGAACTTCCTTTAGTACTTCTTGTAGTAAATGGGTAACCATGATTCTCTCCACTTTAGTCTTCCAAAAATATATTTATTTCACTCTCTTTTCTGAGGGATATTCTCACTAAATAGAAAATTCTGAACTGATAGTGATTTTCAGTGCTTTAAATATGCCATTTCATTATCTTCTGGTTTATCATCATTGTTTATGATAAAAAGTCAACCACAGGCTGGCACTGCGGCTCATTAGGCTAATCCTCTGCCTGCGGCGCCGGTACTCTGGGTTCTAGTTCCGGTTGCGATGCCGGATTCTGTCCCAGTTGCTCCTCTTCCAGTCCAGCTCTCTGCTGTGGCCCGGAAGTGCAGTGGAGGATGGCCCAAGTGCTTGGGCCCTGCACCCTTATAGGGAGACCAGGAGGAAGCACCTGGCTCCTGGTTTCAGATCAGTGCAGCATGCCGGCCATAGTGGCCATTTGGGGGGTGAACCAATGGAAGGAAGACCTTTCTCTCTGTCTCTCACTAACTCTGCCTGTCCAAAAAAAAAAACACACACACACACACACACACAAAGTCAACCATAATTCAAACCACTGTTCCCCTATATGCAAGGTGTCATTTTTTTCTGGCTAGTTCCAAGATTTTATTTCTACCTTTGGATTCCTGCAGTTTGATTATGAAGGAGTTAGATGTGGTTTTATTTCCATTTATCCTGTTTGAGGTTCAGTGAGGTGTTTTTTTGTTTTGTTTTGTTTTGTTTTGTTTTTTGACAGGCAGAGTTAGACAATGAGAAAGACAGAGAGAAAGGTCTTCCTTCCATTGGTTCACCCCCAAATGGCCACCACGGCCGGCGCACTGCACTGACCTGAAGCCAGGAGCCAGGTACTTCCTCCTCACCTCCCATGCGGGTGCAGGGGCTCAAGCACCTGGGCCATCTTCCACTGCCTTCCCAGGCCACAGCAGAGAGCTGGACTGGAAAAGGAGCAACTGGGATTAGAATCCGGCGCCCATACGGATGCTGGTGCCGCAGGTAGAGGATTAACCAAGTGAGCCACAGCACCGGCCCCTCAATGAGCTTCTAATTATCCTACAAATTTTCCACCAAGTTTGAGAAAATGGTGGTCATTATTTCTTCAAACATTTCTCCTCTCCCTTTTTCCTTCTGATATTCCAACTATATATATCTTCCAAACACATAGATGATATATTTCTACAGATAACTGTGGCTCTTAAAAAAAAAAAACACTTGTTTCTCTCTGTTATTCAGATTAAATAATTTCTACAGATCCATCTTTACATTCAGCTGTGAGACCCATCCAATGAATTTTTCATTTCTGATATTATATTTTTCTATTGTTTCCATTTTTCTGCTTAGGTTCCCCATCTATTCATCAAGATAATATTTTCTTTAAATCCATAAATATACTTAGAACAGCTGCAAAATCTAATATCTGGGTTATCTTACTGTTACCATCATCCTTTCATATTTTCCCAAGCCATAATCAAGAAATTGTCCTGAGAGACAGGCATTTGGCATAGCAGTTAGAATGCCATTTGGGAATGTCTGCATCCCACATTGGAGAGCCCGAGTTTGAGTCCTAGCATCACTCCCAAATCCGGTTTCCTGCTAACACAAGCCTGAGAGGCAGAAGGCGAAGGCTCAAGTGGATTCCCATCATCCAAGTGGGACATCTGTATTGAGTTCCTGTCTCCTGGCTTTGGCTTGGCCCAGACTCAGCTGTTGCAGGTATTTGGGCAATGAACCAATGGATGAAAGGTCTTTCTGCCTTTCAAATAAATAAATAAAAATAAAATTGTCCCCAGGCAGACAGAGAGGGTAGGTATATGCCTTATGTTGGGTGTTTTCCTTCCTGTAGGAATCACTGCCCTGTGTCATCTATTGTCTAATGCCTAAAACTAGTGGTCTCATCTACCTTATCCAGGTTTGTAGTTGTTCATAGTTAGAGGGCAAGTCCAGTACCGATTGCTTCATCATAGCCAGAATGAATGGCCTCTACATCAAGGTCTTCAACAGGTACATATAAAGTGTACTGTATTTTAAAATTCATTGCAGAAACATGCTATTTGAAAAACCATACAATAAAAGCTTTTGTAACGGACAGAAACTTTTGTAATGTAAATATTAGTCCTGAATGAAGGCATTGGACTGGAAGAAATCTGAGGCCCCTTTTTTGTGCAATTCATGAGAAATAAATTTACCAGGAAGAACGCATAAGTTAGTTTAGAGAGTAAAGCAAGTTATATCTTGAACCAGAGGAGCCAAAGAAAGAGAGTACCTCCTCCTAAGGGACATTGCCCTGCTCAGTTTTGGCTGCTGGGGGAGGCATAGGATCCTGTTCCTCACTGATATCACCTATCACGAACATATGAGCCATAGGTAATCAGGCTCCCTCTCTGACAATTTGAATTAGGACAAAAAAGAGCACCAACAGCTGAATGGAGCTACTGATGCAAATGCTCGTGAGGAACAAGAGGCCAGGGTGGCCATGAAGAACCAGAAAAACACTTGAGTTATTAGGGAGCAGAGACTATGGGAAAGCTGGTTGGTTGGAAAATGAGAATAGAGAATGAAACATAATTTCTAAGAAAAGTAGACAGTCTGTGAGAAATAAGGAGAAACTAGCCGATCCCAACACCAGTTTCAGAAATGATGGCTTTCCAATTCCAATTCTAGACTACCTCTACATTTTTAACACCCATCTACAAACCCATACAAATACACCCTTTTCCTTCTCTCAGCCTCCTTTATTTGAGGCAACTTAAGTGGGTCTCTGTTCTCTGCAACTTAAAGAGCTTAACTAGAATCTATGTGCCTTAGTGATGGGTGTTGTGGTGCAGCAGGTTAAGTTGCCACTTGCAATGTTGGCATCCCATGTTGAAGAGTTTGAGTCTCAGCTACTCCACTCTTGATCCAGCTCCCTGCTAATGAGCTTGGAAAGCAGAGAATGATGGCTCAAATACTTGAGTTCCTGTCACCTGCATGGGAGACATGGATGGAGTTCCTGGCTCCTTTCTTCAGCCTAGCCCAGCCCTGATTGTTGTGACCATTTGAGGAATGAATGAACCAATGGGTTTGTTGATCTCTCTCTCTCTCTCTCTCTCTCTCTCTCTCTCTCTCTCCCCACATAAACTCCCTCTCCATCACTCTGCCTTGCAAATAAATAAATAAATAAATACTTTTAAAAAATAGAGTATATGTGCCTCAGAATCTGCCTGGCACATAAAGGACAGGAAGAGTAGAGAAGAATTGGGTATTCCAGGCATGAACTGTTTTCTTCTGCAGGCCCAGGAAGTTAATATTCAAAGCATTATAGCACACACCTTTCAATCATTCATTTATTCATTCATCACTGTTCACCCACCCAGTATGCATTTAGCATCTATTATGTGCCAGTCCCTAGGAAGCCAGCTAAAGAAAAGGCAAGGCTCAGTTGATTCCCACACCCAGGGTTCTCAAATACAGAGGGTGAGATAAAAGGAGGACATAGCCCACCATAAAAACCAGAATCTAGACACTCCATGAGTAAGACAAAGTGTTGTGGCACTCAAAGCAGTGAAACTAAAGTTGGATCAACAGCTGTGTCCTTTGCTTGCTTCTTAACATACAGCTCTGTCAGTGCTTACCGACTGGGAAGACTGAACACTCCACACAAATTCCTAACTGGCAGAAAACAATTTCATGTGGCTTTCTCACAGCTGGAGCCAGAGAATCAACATCACTCTTCAGCATCAGCTTGCAGGCTGCAAAGCCTAGTGATAAGCACAAGAACCCTCTGCCATGATTATTCGAGTACTTGGCATGTACCATGCACTAACAACGTGCTGGGCTCCATAGTACACAGGGGAGGAGAGCAAATTCTGGCCTCAAATGCTCACAGCTGTTTCATAATCTGATAATTGTGCATGACAAACCTCAGACCATAACTCTGAAAATAGCATGACTATAATCATAACAAAATGGAACAGCCATTGGCAAAATTTGTTTTCTAGTTATCACTTCCAGAAGGAATTCCATAACACTATTAGGGGAAGAGAAGAGAAAACTCTCTCAACTTCCAGCCACTAAACCTCAAAATTATCATCATCTGCATCTATACTTTCTCCTCTCCTGTTACAAAGTGTTTCTCCTTCTGTCCACAACTGATCCATTCCACCTCCTCAGAGACTTGACTGTAATCACCGTTGAACTTTCTCCTTTATCTTCAACTTCTCCACTCAGTTCTTTCCCTCTGGCACTTAATAATAAATTCAAGTCCTCCTTTCATCTTTAAGAAAATTCTTGCATATATAGTCTTTGCCTCTTAGTTCAATTCAGTCTAGCTTTTATCCCTGAAACTTTTCTTTCCAAGGTCCCCAGTGACATCTTTTTTTTTTTCTTTTCTTTTTTTTTGACAGGCAGAGTGGATAGTGAGAGAGAGAGACAGAGAGAAAGGTCTTCCTTTGCCGTTGGTTCACCCTCCAATGGCCGCCACGGCCAGCGCTGTGGCTGGCGCACCGCGCTGATCCGATGGCAGGAGCCAGGTACTTATCCTGGTCTCCCATGGGGTGCAGGGCCCAAGCACTTGGGCCATCCTCCACTGCACTCCCTGGCCACAGCAGAGAGCTGGCCTGGAAGAGGGGCAACCGGGACAGAATCCGGCGCCCCGACCGGGACTAGAACCCGGTGTGCCGGCGCCGCTAGGTGGAGGATTAGCTTATTGAGCCGCAGCGCCGGCTCCCCAATGACATCTTACTGTTTCTTACTCTTGGTTTTGGACTATTCTTCATCTGTCCAAACCTTAAATCTTCCCTGCTTCCCCTCAAAATCAAATGCAAGTTCCCTTTCCTTCTTTTTTTTTTTTTAATTTTGTTTATTAATGTATGTGAATGTCAGAGTTAGAGTTAGAGAGAGAGAGAGAGAGAGGTCTTCCATCTGCTGGCTCACTCCCCACATGGCCACAAGGGCCAGGGCTGGGCCAAGCTGAAACCAGGAGCCAGCAGCCTCATCTGGGTCTCCTACGTGGGTGCAAACGCCCAAGGACCTGGGCCATCCCCTGCTGCTTTTACCCGGAGACATTAATAGGGAGCTGGAAGATCCCCTTCCCAGATCCCACATACTTCCATAGGCATAACCTATGCTACTTTTCCCATCATATTTTATTATTCATTTAACAATCATTCATTGAGAGCTTCTAACATTATAACTACTGTGTTTGAAGCTAAGAATGCAGAGCTCACAATCTAATGGAGGAGATAAACAACAATCAAATATTTACACAAATAGGGGGCTAGCATTGTGGCATAATGGGTAACGCTGCCACCTACAATGCAGGCATCCCACATCAGCACTAATTTGAGTCCCAGCTGCTCCACTTATGATCCAGCTCCCTGCTAATGGACTGGGAAAAGCAGTGGAAGCTGGCCCAAGTGTTTGGGCCCCCACACCCACGTGGCAGACCCAGATGAAGCTCCTGGCTCCTGGCTTCAGACTTTGGCCTGACCCAGTGCTGGCTGTTGTGGCCATCCAAAGAGTGAACCAGTGGATGGAAAATCTCTCTCTCTCTTTCTCTCTCCATCTGTCCCTCTCTCTAATGTTGACTTTCAAAAATAAATAAGTAGGGGCCGACCCCATGGCTCACTTGATTAATCCTTTAATCCTCTGCCTGTGGTGCCGGCATCCCATATGGGTGCCGAGTTCTAGTCCCGGACGCTCCTCTTCCAGTCCAGCTCTCTGCTGTGGCCTGGGAAGGCAGTGGAGGATGGCCCAAGTGCTTGGGCCCCTGCACCCACATGGGAGACTGAGAGGAAGCTCCTGGCTCCTGGTTCCAGATCGGCGTAGCTCCGGCTGTAGCGGCCATTTGTGGGATGAACGAATGGAAGGAAGACCTTTCTCTCTGTCTCTATCTCTCTCACTAACTCTGTTAAATAAATAAAAAAATTTTTTTTAAATATAAATAAATAAGTAAGTAGCTTTACAAATCTAAAAATACTTACACAAATAAGTGAATAATTTGGGCCGGTGCTGGTGTAGTAGGCTAAGCCTCTGCCCGCAGCGCCTGCGTCCCATATGGATGCCAGTATGTGTCCTGGCTGCTCCTCTTCCAATCCAGCTCTCTGCTTATGGCCTGGGAAATCAGCAGAAGATGGCCCAAGTGTTTAGGCCCCTGCACCCACATGGGAGACCTGGAAAAAGCTCCTGGCTACTCGCTTCAAATCAACCCAGCTCCAGCCATTGCAGCCATTTGGGGTGTGAACCAGCAGATAGAAAATCTTTCTCTCTGTCTCTCCCTCTCTCGGTAACTGCCTCTTAAATAAATAAAGTCTTTTTTAAAAAATAAGTGATAATTACAAACTGTGATACTTGTTATAGAAGAAAGAAACACACTGAAATGAAACTATGTAACAGAGGAACTTTACCTCTATTTTCAATAACAGGACAGGAGGCATCAGAACAAGTTGTGGGGATTAATCTTTGGGCTGAAATCTTAGCAGTAAGAACATGTGTGAAAGACAGTGTAGAGATATCCCAGAGAGAGGGGACAGTACACAGAAGTGAAATACAGCAATAACAGGGGACATTAATACAAGTTTTTGAAATCAAGACAGGCCTCAGCCCATAACCTGAAGAGTTATCTAAAAATTCAGTCCCTATCCTAGGAGCGATGAAGTCACAGAAGAGCTCTAAACAGAAGATGACATAATCAGATCAACAGTTTAAAAAGATAATTTTTGATGCAGTGTAGAGAATGGATTGGAAAGGGTGTGAGCAGAGGAAGGAAAGCCCACTTACCAGGCTTTCATAGCATTCTGGGTGAGAGATGATTTTAAGTCGTGCTAGGGAGGCAGCAGTGAATATGAAAAAAAAATGTTGCTTGATTTGAGAAATGTTTAGAAGGTAAAGGGATGAAAGATCACAAGGATGACACTGAGGCAAAAGGTCACAAAAGTGAGGTTCTCTTATTTTGGGATACAAAAACAAGTCAACCTCCCCACACTCTGCTCATGTTCTGTCCTTTCTTCTGTGGATCCCAGGCCCTACCACCAGACTCAAAATCTCTGAAGTATGCAAGACTTTTCTTTTTGCCTTGTACCTCATCATGCCCCTCACCCCTACTGTAGTCACCCTTCATTTAGAACAATATTTCTAAAAGTACTGTACCATAGGGGCCTCTTGAGAGACCTTAAAATGATCTAAAATATAGGTCTTAGCTTTGTTTTTTTTATAGGCAAATGACGTAAAATTCCTGACTTTGATTTTTCTTTTATGTTAACCAACCGAGTTATAAAGGGGTACTAAAATTTGTTAGTCATAAACTAAAATTAGCTTTTAACTGGAATTCACAGAAGACTCTAATTCGGTTTTCTACTAAGAAGTCTGGCTGCCAGGCAATGTTTGGCAGTGCTGCAAAGCTCCTCCTGCACATGCACACATGTAGCCAATTGGCATTCTCACAATTTTCAGGAAGGACACTTTGTTATTGGGGCATTAACAGTGATGCTTTGAGCTGGTCATGGTTTATGGTGCCTGATATTCATGCATTTTAATTCTAAATTATGATTCATGGAGCTCCATCATGACCAATTTAATATGCCATCGGTTATTTGATTAGCTCTATATGGTAAAGGGATGCACCTCTCTGACCTTATCTCCTGCCTGTTTCCCCCTCCCTTCCTTGCTGATCTACAATATGTGTAGCAGGCTCCCATCTCAGGCACTTCACACTTGCTATGCCATTTGTCTGAAATGCTCCCACCACCATCCCCGACCCCTACACCCCCAGGTCTCAAATAGCTAACTCTCTCATTAAAAAAAAAAATTATCTGAAAAGCAGAGTTACAGAAAGACAGAGAGGGAGACACAAAGAGAGAAAGAGATCTTCTATCCACTGGTTCACTTCCTAAATGGCCACAATGGCCAAAGCTGGGCCAGATGGGAGCCAGGAGGCTGGAACTCCACTGGGGTCTCTCACATAGGCGGCAGGGGTCCAAACACTTGGGCCATCTTTCACTGCCTTCCCAGGTGCATTAGCGTGGAGCTGGATCAAAACTGGAGCAGCAGGGATTCAAACAGGTACTCATCTGGGATGCTGCCATTGCAAGTGGTGGTTTAACCTGCTCTGCCACAACGCTGGACACTAACTCTCTCATTTCTTTCAGATCTCTGCTCAAATGTCGTCTCTGTGATGCTTTCCCTGACCCCCATGTAAGTCACAATCTTCTGTTTTCCTGTTCCTAATCCACTTCCCTAATTTATTTTTCTCCTTGGCATCTATCACTATCTGATATACTTTGTCTTGTTTGTTGATAGTTTACCTCCAAGTAACAGCAAAGCTCCATGAAAGTAATCATTTTTATTTTATACCACAGATATCTAGAACAGTGCTTGGCACAGAGTAGGTACTAAACAAATAATTATTAAGGAGCAGGCATTTGACAGGTTAAGATGTCCGTGTCCCATATATTGAAGCACTGTGTCTGAGACCCAGCTTCACTACCAATTCCAGCTTCCCACTAATGCGGACCCTGACAGGAAGCAGGTAATGGCTCAAGTGGTTAGGTCCCAACCATCTACATGGGAGACCTGGATTGAGTTCCCAGCTCCTGGCTTCAGCCTGCCCAGCCCCAGCCATCACCAACATTTGAGGAATGAACCAGCAAATGGGAGTTCTTTGTCTGTCTCCATCTCTCTGCTGCTCAAAGAAATATTTTCTAAAACAATTATTGAATTAGAATAAATATTTACATCATCAGTATTTTTTTGTCTCATAGTCTCCAACACTTAGCTCTTAAGGCATGGACATATGTGGTTAATTTGAATCATTCATGGCCCTACTGGCTATGATATAAACACAGACTAGGAAAAACATATTTCTCTGTGACATTTCCTCATCATCACTCTCCACTATGTTCCCCACCCCTGGCTTACTGCTTCCTATCCTTTGAAGTCAGTCAAATGAAAATTTCCAAAGAATAGCTCAAGGCATTCAGAATTCAGATTCAACTCATTTTCTCAGAATTTAATATATTCCAGGCATTGTGCTAGGTATGAGAGAATCAACAATGAACAAGCAGACATGATCCTTGCCATAACTGAGTTTATAGTCTCATGAGGATAGTATCCTTTCCTGCCTCCAGAAGAGGGCCTTAATCCCTTGGAGGAGAATATGAAAGCCAAGCTGAGACCTGAAGTATAAGCAGGAGATGAAGGAGAGATTTGAAGCAGAGGGGAATAGAGCAGGTGGCAGCAGATAGAAAAGATTGTACCAGGCAGTTTCAAAGACCTGGGGGAGAAGGGGAGTGTAGATACCACTTTCCGGAAAGTTAAGGCAGTCCATTGGGCTGGAGTTGTGGAATTTAACAGGAGCACAAATCCCATATCAGAGTGCCTGGGTTCAAGTAGAAAGGAGACAAAGGCCAGACTGTGTAGGCCATTCCAACCAAATTGGATTTTGGGGACTTTTATCCTGAGAACAACAGGGAGTTACCACAATGCCTGATCAATGAATTACAGGAAGAAATGGTATTTAAACTCCTTTCCATCCCCTAAGAAACCCAATCCTGATCCTCCCTCATCACAGGAGGCATCCAACTCCAACTCCCACCTGCCTCCTCCACAAAGCCCTTCTGCTGCTCCAACCTGCGTGCCTCTCTCTCTTTCAGCCCTAGGATCCCACCCTCCCTCTACTTTGTTGGCTAGTGTTCTGTCTCCCTTTTCGAACAGAATCCCAAGAGGACAGGGACAACTTCTCAAACATCTCTAGGTATTAGCAATGACCCAAATTGAACTTCGCTGAGACAACAGGGTGATGAAAACAGCAACCTAGCACAACCCAGCCTTTTCTCACACCCCCACACACCAACATTTATTTTGGTAAACATTTTGTACTAAAACAACTCTTTCCTCCAGAGATGGTGCTGATATGTGCAGCTGACCCCTACTTTCTCTGCTTCCTGCCTGCTGTCACCTGTCTATAATGTCTTCCCCTAATAGTCTGAGGAAACTCATCCACAAGCTTGTTCAAACTGCAAGCTGATGGAAAAGGAAAACATAACCTAGTGACAGAAGCAGATCAGTGGTTCTTGCAGTTGTGAGGTAGGAGATAAGAAGTGGCCAGCATGAGGCATAGGGAACTTTTCTGGCTAGAGGAAATATCCTGTATCTTTTTTTTTTTTTTGACAGGCAGAGTGGACAGTGAGAGAGAGAAAGAGAGAGAAAGGTCTTCCTTTTGCCATTGGTTCACCCTCCAATGGCCGCCACGGCCAGCACGCTGCGGCCGGCGCACCGCGTTGATCCGATGGCAGGAGCCAGGTACTTATCCTGGTCTCCCATGGGGTGCAGGGCCCAAGCACTTGGGCCATCCTCCACTGCACTCCCTGGCCACAGCAGAGGGCTGGCCTGGAAGAGGGGCAACCGGGACAGAATCCGGCGCCCCGACCGGGACTAGAACCTGGTGTGCCGGCGCTGCAAGGCGGAGTATTAGCCTGGTGAGCCGCGGCGCCGGCAATATCCTGTATCTTGATTGTGGTGGTGGTTTGTAAGTGTATAAATTTGTCAAAACCTCTCAACCCATACAACTATAATGGTCCATTTTGTTGTATGTAAACCAAATCTGAATATAGTTGGTTTAAAAACAAACTGCCAGGGTGAGTATTTAGCTTAGCATTTAGGATGCCAGTTAAGACCTTGCATCTTGGGGTGGGCACTGTGGTGCCACAGCTTGAGAAAACCACAACTCATATTGGAAAGACAGTCAAGTCTAGGCTCCTCTGCTTCCATCCAGTTTCCTGCTAATGCATCCCAGGAGGGTGTGATGATGGCTCAAGTACTTGGGCCCCTGCCATCCACATGGGAGACCTATATGGAGCTCCTGATTCCTGGCCAAAGCCTGGCCCAGTCCTGGCTGTTGTGGCTATCTGGAGAGTGAACAAGTGGATAGAAGATCTCTCTATCTCTATCTCTCTGCCTTTCAAGTAGATGAAAATAAATTAAAAATACATTTTTAAAAAGAAAATATTAGCTGTATTAAAAAAAACCCTTGCATTCTATATCAGAGTACCTAGATTAAGTACCTAGCTCCAGCTCCTGACTCCAGCTTCTTGCTAATACGTATGCACCCTGGGAGGCAGAAGATGATGGCTCAAGTGGTTGGGTCCCTGTCACTCTGATGGGAGACCTGGGTTGAATTACTGGCTACCACCTTCAGTCTGGCTCAGTCTCAGCTGTTGCAGGCATTTAAGGGGTGAACCAGTGGATGACATTTCTCTCTTTCTTCCTCTTAAATAAATAAATAATTTAAAATAATTTTAAAAACTGCTTGTAAGTTAAGGGTTAGAAGGCACAAACACAGTACATGAGCTTTAAAACACAGCTCAACCCCAACATGAAAGTAGGACATAGCCATACAAGAATAGTTGCCTCCCAATAGCTGCAGATATCCAAGAATCAGGTCTGTCTGCTACACAAGGCCAAGTGCAAGAAGGAGAGGAGCCAAGGCTAATATGAAGGAGGCCAGACCAAAACACAAGCATACTTCAGAAAAGTTCATGGAAAGTGGAATTAAAAGGTAAGTTTATTTTGGAATAAAATTTTGAAATTGGGGCCAGCACTGTGGTATAGTGGGTTAAGTGGCCGTCTGCATTGCCAGCATCCCATATGGGCACTGATTCGAAACCTGGCTGCTCCACTTCCAATCCAGTTCCCTGCTGATAGCCTGGGAAAGCAGTAGAAGATGGCCCAAGTCCTTGGGTCCCTGCACCTGTATGGGGGACCCAGAGGAAGCTCCTGGCTCCTGGCTCCAGATGGGCTCAGCTACGGCCATTACAGCCATTTGGGGAGTGGACCAGCAGATAGAAGATCTTTCTCTCTGTGTCTCTCTCCCTCTCTCTCTATCTCTGTGTAACTCTGCCTCTCAAATAAAAATAAATAATTCTTTTTTAGAAATTTTGAAATCCATATGGTTTTTATTTTTTGGTAATACACATTTTCCATGAACTTTCTGAAGACCCCACACAAGTCAAGTCATACATAGGACGAGCAAAGATTTGCTCTCCAAACCTCACTACGCCTAGGCCCAAGTGAGGTAAATTTAAAATAGGTGAATAGAAGTCCTGCTTTACAGAGGTAGAAGTTGCACATTAGCCCCAGGCTAGTCATTCATAAATGGCTTGGGAAAACTGGTTCCTGAAGACCAAATGGTTCACCACAGGGTTTCTCAAGAAGCTGGGACTACCTGCCCTCCCACAGTGATGCTGGGGAAGAAGGCAGACCTCAGTTCTGAGACTCCTGGACTTCCTGTTAGCAGGGCTGACTGAGTCCCCAGAGTGGACCAGGGACTCTCAGGCAAGGGACACATGAGGCTCTTGCAACAGCTGGGGGCCTGTGTTTGCATTGTGCTGTGTGTGAAGAAGGGGCCAGGGCCTCCAAAAAGGGTCTCTCTCCTCTCCTCTGCCTGACATCTCTCCTCACAGCTCTCCCAGCACAGAAAAGCCAAACACAACTCCAGCGCAGAATCTGTTCCGTGTCTCATGTACAGTTCCCTTGATTCCCTTTGTGGATTCCCAAACGGCAAGGCCCAAACCGCGGCGCCCACCTAGCCCAGCGCTGGGCACACAGCAAAGGGCTGGACAAATAACTCCCCTGAAACAATGTGAGGGCAAGGAGGAATAGGCTGGTGGGACTCGGGTTGAGGGCTAAGGAGGATGGTCAGGACAGGTTTGTGGAGGAGATGGGAAAGACAAGTGAGAGGGAGTGAGAAACAAAGGACTGAGGCAATATGAGAGAGGAGGCCGGGACTTGTGGGAGAGGGCAAGACAGAGTCAGTGGTCAGTGAGAACGCGGGCAGTGTGTGTTGGGGGTGGGGGGTGGAGGGGTCACAGAGGAAAGAAAGTTAGGAGTCAACAGGGCAAAGAAGATGGGGGATGAGTAGAAAAGGGAAGGCCAGTGGTCACTGGCGGCAAAGGTCACGGGTCATCCAGAGCGGGCAAGTCAGGGTGTGGGTTACCTGCCTACGAGGCTGTTTCTGGGGCATCTTGGCAGAAGCTGGAAGCACCTCAACCCCTGGGGAGCCTACGAAACGCTCCCTCTCCTGAGGACAAGAAGTTTATCCGTCTCCTCGACCACACACAGGAAATCCGGACTCTCTTGCACTTCAATTCCCAGTCGCAGGGGTTCTTTGGGGACAGCCGTCGTCGTTTGGGTCCTGGTGCCCTTGTAGGACAGAATCGGCTCCTCCCTGACGCGGTTACCCAGCAACCGACGGGCGGCCAAGGCGCAGGCGCTACTGGCGCCCCCTCTCGGCACGGGGAGGAGGCGGAGCCGGGCGCGCGAGGACACGCCTGCTCCGCTAAGCCCCGCCCCTCATGAATAATATGCCGGACGGCTGCACGCGTTCAGAACTTCATGTGGGAGGGACTGGAGCGCTCAGACACCTCCTCCTCATGAATAATGCAGCATCCGGGCGGTGTCCCGGACCCGGAAGTGGAGTTGCCGAGTCACCGCAGTGGCTGAGTTGCTGACAGGAGGCGGCGGCGGAGGAGGAGGCGAGGCAAGACCTGCGGCTCGGCCTGGCCTCAGCCGCGATAGAACTAGGCAAGCCTACCTAGTCAAGCCGGCCTCGCAACCTCTCGCCCTCCCCGCCCCCTCTCCATTTGCCTGGTCGCCTGCCCTCCCGACTCCTCCGGGGCGGCCTAATCTGCACTACCCGCCGGGCTCCTGGGGCCGCCGCCCCGTGCGGTCCCGTCGGCGTCCCCTGCCGCGCCCGGCCCCCGGCCCGCTCTCCCGCCGGCACCATGATGGAGGAGATCGACCGGTTCCAGGTGCCCACCGCGCACTCGGAGATGCAGCCGCTGGTGAGGGGGCGGGCGGCGGGCAGGCCAGGGCCGGGAGGGGGCGCCGCCTGAGGGGGGAAGGAGGAAATCAGGCCGCGGGGATTGTGCGGAGGGGGCGTCAACGGATGGGGTAGAGAACCCTGAAAACGCCCTGCCAAGGGGAGGGGAACTTGCAGGACAAGAAAACCGTGGGAGAATAAGCCGAGCGGGAGCAAAGGGACCCATAAGGGTGGAGGGAGCCGTGGCGGAGGCAGAACGCCGTCGGATGAATCGGAGGGGGCACAATGGTGCCAGCCGCTAGCGGAGGCCCATGGCGGGCATGGCAAGGGTACTGTCAGGAAGCACTGCCGGCCGCAAGCCCAGGGATTGGGATGAAGTGCGAAGGCCTTTAGCCCTAGAGGCCTGGATGCTCAGGGCGGAGGAGGAGGCCCGTGGAGCCGTCAGGCTAAGAGGGACCGGAATAGGCCTGCATGCCGGTCCGCTGCGTAAGGATAGGAACGCGGAGCCGAGGCCAGGGACCGGTAGGTGCAGGGGGTCAGTGCAGGACCTGGGAATTCTGTTCTCCAAAGAGGAGCCCAGGCAGCCCATGATTGGGGGTTTCGGGACCGGGAAGGAGAGTGAGCGGCGGCGAGATGGAGAGTCAGGGGCACAGATGAGAGTGCTCTAGAACCCACGGGAGAGGAGGTGGGGCCGCGCTGGAGCCGCCTGTGCCCACCGATTCGGAAGAGCCCCAATCATCCTAGGCCTACGTGCTTGCCGGAGTCTGCTGGGCGCGGATCCTGCCTCCTGTCCGCGGTCCCGGAGGCAGGAGGAATGATGTCATCGCTGCCGGCGCGGAGGGGATGGAAGGGGGAGGGCGATGCCGGTGCACGGAGCCCTGGCCTAAGGGAGCCCATACCTGCAGGCCCCGCTGCCCGGGACTACTTGACTGGCTTGTTTGCCCTGCTGCGATAGGGTGGGAGATGTGGAGGCCTAGCCATGTGATATAGAGATAGGAGAAAGAAAGGAGCCCCAGGCTGTTAGATTTTCCCCCTTTGGAGCCCAAGCCAGAGCTGGAAGGAGGCAGGGCAGGCCAGGAACCTGAAGGTGTGGATGCGCTTTTCTCTGAGCTCTGCTAGAGCTGAATGGAGCATTCCAAGTACTGAAGCTCTGGAGCTCCCTCAGTCTCCTCCCTACCTGTTAGGCCAGATTGTCAGGAACAGCTTCTACCTTGGCCTGTAGCCCTCTGCCTAACATATGTGCTTTGTGACTTCCTGGGCAAATAACCTGTGCATTACAATAGCCAACATGGGTCTTGTCAGAGACCTATGACCGTCTCTATATCATGATTTGGGGATGGTGGGGAGAATCATTAGTGATCACCTAGCTAGAGGTAAGTGGTTTTCTCTGCCTTTGTGACTACTTAGCTATAGAAGCTAAAACACAGACATTTTATGGGAGTGTACATTATTAAAATAAGGAGAGAGAGCTACGGTATGATCTCTTCCTAGCATGATGCTGTTGTTGGAGTACTTGGGAGCCAGAAAATCCTAGAGAGAAGTCTGTCCCATGAACTTGAAGAATATCCTTTCTGGTTTCTCTATCCAGCCAACCTGGCTTGCAAACTAGATTGCCCTTTCAGTTCTAAGCATTTCATCAAGACCCCAAAGGGAGGGTGAATGAAGGAAGTTCAAGTGAGTCAGGAGAAGAAAGCAATGAGTTGATTTTTGTCTCCCATCTGGGATTCCCAAAAAGGGAGGCAATAACTGACCGAGGAAGGGGAAGCAGGGATAGGGTCACCAGGATCTCTCATGTGTCCTTGGTGCCTCTGTCATTGCCTGAAGTTTCTAATAATGATTTGGCTGGGTAGAGGACTTCTGAGCTGCTTCTAGTCTGTGTAGCCCTGAAATAGAAGTGCTTGTGGCAAGGAGGCACTTATCAGAATAGCTGTGGCTGCCATAGACCCTTTTCCCAAGGGCTAAAGGAGCCCTTTCTGCAAGAGAATACTTTGTTGAGGTTGAGGGAAAGTTTTAGGGAAATCACAATATAGTCATCCCCCATTTGATGGACATGGATATTATCCTGCTTCTTGACCTCTGTCCCTGAGTTGTAGTCTAGAGACATCCCAAAACTCTTTAATGCCTTGCATATTGTTAGGACTAGTAGAGCCTTCATTTGGGGGTGTAAGGGATGAAGAAGGCATACCATTGAGGTAAAGGGTAGAAGAAAGAGCAAGATGGCTCTTTAGGGCTATTTGGGTAAACAATAAAAACTAGGGTCTCAGGCTCAAACTCACTTGTGACCTATTTTTTGTCATTATTTATTGAGATCTCTAGGACATCTCTCTTCTTCCCTGGGTTATTTTCCCATTTATAAAATGAAGACAAACTATGTATTAAAGGTTTAAGCAATAACTCCCCACTTTCCCTTCCAAAGAATATCAACAGAGACCTGACACTGTTGGTTCAGTGAATTGATTTACCCAATAATTATTGAGCATCTATTCTGTCCCAGACTCTACACTAGTTATTAGGAACACAGTGGTTAGCAACAAAGACACAGATGTGGCCCTGCCCTCCTAGAGCTCAGAGTTCAGTTAAAGTTTATTTCTCTTGCTCACTCCCTGAGAGTGGAGTAAGAGCTCTATGGAAATGCAAATGTGGCTGGCTATCAGCATTATTGCTCCTTTCAGGACTAGGTTGTACAAACAGAGGCCTGTCACTTGGGCCTCATCATCAATGAGAAGAACCCAGAGCCTAGTCTGTACTTGGAAAGATGAGCTCCAAGAGGAGAGTATCTTTTTATTATTATTATTATCATTTACTTGAAGGAAAACTTGAGCTTAAAAAAGAAGCCTGGGGGAGTGGCAGGAGCTGAGAGAGAAGGAGCAGCCAGCAGAAATGGGTGTTTCCAAGGTGCTAATTTAAGCAATGCTTCTCAGCTAGTGGGAAGAAGAGGAAGATTCCTGCCTTGTTGTTGCTGCTGCTGTTGCCACAGCTGCATGGAGCCTCCTGTCTGGAGTGGGAGTTTGCCTGAGAGTAGCTTCCCTCCTTTCCCCAGCACACCAATTATTTAATTGGCCTGGCTGCATCTCAGCAGCTGAACCAGACCTGAGCCCAGCCCTGAGAACTCCCCAGGGTCTCTTCCTGTCTCCTTATCAAAGGAAAGAGAGCTGCTTTTCAAGACCTATTCCTGGGGCTCCAATCCTGAATGTTTCTGAGCATAGATTCTCCCAAAGAAACTGCCAGGGAAGGGTGTACTTTGTATGTCAAATCTGTGTGTGATCCTTACCTTTCACTGATGCAAGGAAGCTCCCAGCTGCCCAAGGCTCTCCAGTGAGCAGTTAGTTGGGTTGAGTTTGGGCCATTGTTTGTATGCATAACAGGGACAGGTTCTCTGCTCTTCTTGTCTGTCTGCTTGGCTGGCTGGTGCAGACACACAGTCTGTCTTCTCCTCAGCTGCAATTGGAGAGCACGATTTGTTGCAAGAAAAACAAATGGAGCTTTTAAGCACTTAATTGTGTCAGGAAACACCCTGCCTCCTGAACTCTTAGAAGCCAAAAAGACTTTAAAAATGGCATATGGCAACAGATGGGGTCTCAGCACACTTGAGAGAAATGCTGGTCTGGCCTTACTGAACACAGATTATCTGTTAACTCATTTGTTTATTTAGTTTATGATCATTTGCTATGTGTCTACTCACTTCCAGGTACTGTTAAGGATACAGAGACAAAAGAGATCTCCCCAGTAGGTAGCCAGGAGAAGGATAGGCTCAAACAACTACTGGGTGGTTTTTAGATTTGTCAGAAAAATGTAGATATCAGTGGAGTGTATTCCTGAGAAAGAGTGACCCCTCCCTTGGGAGAAGGTGAGAGTGCCAAGGTTCTGCTCCTTTGACTACATGAACTTGGAAAGGAGTTTCAGACTCCCGTCTTCTGACACTGAAAGAAGGGGATGATCACTGAGTAGGCCACAGTGGCTTCTGAAAGTGGTGGAGAACAATGGTAATGATGCCAAATAGCCACTGTAGACATTGACCTATGTGTGTTCTGTGCGCTGAGTGAGCCCCTTAAGTTGCTCCTTGTAGTCAAATGATTTTTTTCAGTTTAGTGTAGATTTTCCCAGTGAGTCCATGTGGCTTGTGACCCCGTAGTGTTTCTCAGGCTCCTGGGGAGAGGATACCATTCTCTCTTCCTATATTGCAAACTGAGGAGCAGGTTTGCCCAGGCCTTCAGCCCTTTGCTACTCACCCCCCCTCATCCAGCAAACACCACATAAGAAACTACTCGGTGATAGATGCTGTGCTGCTCTCAGTAACACAGAACCTTACTCCAGGACTATGCAAATCTAGAAGGGACTGTGGCACTACAGGGTAAAAGAAGTACGAACCAGGTCTAGTGTGGCCAGAAGGAAACAAGAAGGTGTCTGATCAAGTGGTCAGGGGAGGCTTCACAGAAGAGACATTGCTGAACTGGCTCTTGCAAGAAGACTGGAAACTTAGACTGTCAAGACGAGGCAAGGGAGATAATTCCAGGCAAAGGACATGGAGGAAGAAACAAAAGGATATGGTTGGGATGGGTGAAAGGTTGTAATTAAGGAAATAGCATGTTCAAGTTTGAATTTGGTTGTCACTTCAGTGGTGAATGTGGGATTGGAGAAGGTAAGATTAGAGATTGGAAAATTAATACAGAAGTGGGTACAGCATTCCAGTCAAGAGATAATGAAGACCTACACTAAAGCAGAAGTAGACAGAGAGGAACAGCCAGATATGGATCCTAATAATATGGCAGGATGTGGTACAACACCTGTTTGAGCAAGAAATGGGGAGTGAAGGATGGTTGCTGATGCAGATACCTGGATGGAAGAAGAGAACATCATAAGACTTTAGAAATCCACGTATCTCTTAACCTCAAAGACTGCTTATAACAGAGAAGACTGTTTTTCTTTGCTCTATTGCTGAAGCTACATTCTTGGGGTGTTGGGGAACCCAGGAGTCCTAGAAACCAAAAGTCAGAATGGCATTATCCCTACAGCCTCAAAAGGGCTGCTGAGAAATGTGCCACTTGCCAGTGAATACATTCTACCTGCTACCTGCTTTGATGAATGTAAAGAATTTGTGGCAGCAAGGAACCATAGTGGGTTTTTATTGTTGTTTCCTGCAGCACTTGGATGAAGGAAAAATAAAATCCTTTGTTGTCTGAGTGTTTTATGTTGTGGTTTGTGACCTGGTCTTTTACCATCATTCTGGTCAAACTATGGTTTTATTTCTGATTAACTGACTGGGCTAAGTCCTCTCACTGATTTCTTCTGGAATGGATGTGTATGTTACTGCATCATCTGCCAAGAGTTAGAATAGAAAAGGACATGCACCTCCCTTTTCTGACACCAACCTGAAAAGCTGCACTGAGGTAGAAGTCTGGGCACTGCTTCCTTCCAGACAAGGTGTTCCAAAGGAGCAGGCCTCTAGGGTGAAAATCACTCAGAAATGGCTTGGCTTCTCAGAGGCCCCAAGTATGGCCTCTGCAGGTGCTTCACGGTAGCTGGGGTTCAGGCTGAGTCATTCCCAGGCTTCAGCTATCTGCTGTCCTAGACTGCCTGTAGTCCAGAGTGAACAAAAATGAAAAACAGCCTTCTTCACTTAAACCTGATTAGCCTCAGGGACCCTCTTCCCTCTCTGAAAGGGCAGGCAGAGACTTGTATCTGGAAAAGGAACATGGGAAACAGCTTCTCGGGCTTAGCTGCTTTGTGTCTTCCAGCAGATCTTGGGAGAACAGGTGCAGGGAACCCCGGAGGAGGTGGGACAAGGAAAATCAGGCTAGTAGTACAGATACCCAGAGGTACTGGTTGAAGGAAATAAGAGGTGCGGCTGAGCAGGATCTCAAGTCATTGTTTCATAAGGAGACTGGTGGGAATCTGGTTTTCTGGACAGCAGAAAGGAAGGAAGGAAGGAGGCAGAGCTGAGAGCAGCTCTGGATCTGGCTGTGCTCTGGAGTTTGGAAATTGGCACATGATCCCAAGGCGTCATTGTAGGGCAGCTGAGTGAACTCCTGGGCTGCAGGGAGGGACTCTGAAGTGGAGGAAGTCGAGTAGGAAGGAGGCCTAGAGGGTCTGGCTTGGGGGAGGGGTGGACACTGGCCTCTAGGAGTTTCTTCCTAGGCTTGACATTCTTAAGAACCAATTCAAGCACTTTTATTTGTTGTTATTCAGAGATGTCAAATTCAGGGTCAGATGGTTGTGATAATTGAGGGTCCATTTCACATTTCTGTGATAAAAGTAACTGCATGAGGGTGTGCATAAATCAAAAGGGAGTAACAGCCCTGAGGGTGTTCTCTGATGACTGTTCTAGCCCTGGCAAGTATAAATATGAACAGAGGCCACACACAAGCATAAACAAGTCCAGCTACTTTTTTTTTTCCTTCACTTAGTGTTTTACTCCTTGACTGATTATGCCTGTTTTGGCCACCAGATTCTTGGCTGTCTTAGAGTCCTCCCCATATATCTAGAACAATACCTAAAGGGGCGCTTTCACTAAGATTTATTAACTACACCCAAACTATGGAGTGAGAGCATTATATATTTTATAATAAACCTAAACACAATTATGTAAAGCTATAAATGATTTATAGTTCCCATATTAATTTCCAGTTTTATCCTTGTAAAGGAGTTGGTGAAGCCATTAGCCAAGCATGGTTTAGGTCAGAGTTTCTTACAATATATTGTTGGGAATATTGATCCTTTGGGATACTTCTTGGGGAAAAAGGGGCTCCATAGACAAATTCCTTTGGGAAACACTATATACTCCATCCCATCATGATATTCAACAGCATTTTAAAGGCTCTGAAAAGTCCTGCTGTAAAGAAACCTTTTCAATTATGTTGAACTCAGTATTTCCCAAGCTTATGTAACTATAGAAATTTTTTTCATGCTATATACATCTACTGACATTTTACAGAACCAGTGTTTCATGGAATACTCTTTGAGAAACTCTGGCTTAGAAATTAGTTTCTGTTCTGATCCAATCTAAATGTATATTCTTCCTAGTTCTTTTGAACCTCTTTTATAATCCAATGATTTTGACCTATTCTAACCTCTAATGAGATGTTGCTGACTTGTTTCAGGGTATGAACTTGTCATGAGGAGGAAGTTCTTAATGAACTTTGGCCAGGTGCAGAAGCAAATATTAAGTGCCATATTTTTCTCATGGTATTTATAAAAGTTTTACTTCCCTTGTGTCCCTCTACCAAATGCTCGCTTGATGTTTAACTTCTTTTTTATTTGGCAGTTTTATGGAGGTATAATTCACATACTCTATACTTTACTTATTTAATATCTACCTTGAATCCTGTCATGGTTATCCCATACCTTAGTTCTGATTTTCTTTTTCACCTGTCCTTTTGGGTTCTGCCTAGGAGTAGAGAGAAGATAAAAGATTATGGTCCAGAGATTTTGTCAGGAAGAATCTAATTGCAACTGAAATTTAAAAATTTTTTAAATTATTTATTTATTTATTTATTTTTTGACGGGCAGAGTGGACAGTGAGAGAGAGAGACAGAGAGAAAGGTCTTCCTTTTGCCGTTGGTTCACCCTCCAATGGCCGCCGCGTGGCCGGCGCACCGCGCTGATCCGATGGCAGGAGCCAGGTACTTATCCTGGTCTCCCATAGGGTGCAGGGGCCCAAGTATTTGGGCCATCCTCCACTGCATTCCCTGGCCACAGCAGAGAGCTGGCCTGGAAGAGGGGCAACCGGGACAGAATCCGGTGCTCCGACCGGGACTAGAACCCGGTGTGCCAGCACCGCAAGGCGGAGGATTAGCCTAGTGAGCCGCAGCGCCGGCCTAAATTATTTATTTTCAAATTATTTATAAAGGCAGAGAGACAGATCCTCCATCTGTTGACTCATTCTCCAAATGCCTGCAATAGCTAGAGCCTGGAGCCTGGAACTCCATCTGGGTGGCAGGGACCCAAGTACCTACTGCCTCCCAGGGTATATTAGTAGGAAGCTAAGTCAGAAACAGAGTAGCCAGGATTTGAACCAGATACTCCAATATGAGATGCAGGCAGTCCAAGTGGACACTTACCTACTGTGCCAAAAGCCTGCCCCTGGGCTGGAGACATGATATAGCTTCTTAAGAAATGAATGAGAGAAGGGGCCAGTGCTGTGGTGCAGTGGGTTAAAGCCCTGGCCTGAGGCACTGGCATCCTATGTGGGTGCCAGTTCTAGTCCCGGCTACTCCTCTTCTGATCCAGCTCTCTGCCATGGCCTGGGATAGCAGTAGAGGATGGCCCAGGTCTTTGGGCCCCTACACCTGCATGGGAGACCCGGAGGAAGCTCCTGGCTCCTGGCTTTGGAAGGGTGCAGCAGCCATCTGGGGAGTGAACCAGTGGGTGGAAGACCTCTCTCTCTGTCTCTACCTCTCTCTGTAACTCTTTTAAATAAATAAAATAAATCTTAAATATATTATATATATAATACATATATATTTATATTTATATAAAAGAAATGAATGAGAGGAGCCACTGCTGTGGTGCAATAGGCTAAGCCTCTGCCTGCGGCACTGGCATCCCATATGGGCAGCAGTTCTGTCCTGGCTGCTCCTCTTCTGAGCCAGCTCTCTGCTATGGCCTGGGAAAGCAGTAGAAGATGGCCCAAGTGCTTGGGCCCCTGCACTCGCATGGGAGACCTGGAAGAAGCTCCTGGTTTTGGATCAGCCCAGCTCCAGCAGTTGAGGATGGAAGATCTTTCTCTGTCTCTCCCTCTCTCTGTAACGCTACATCTAAAGTAAATAAATAATTTTTAAAAAAAAATTTAGAAATTAGGGAGAAAATTGATCTTTCATAACCTGGTCTTTAGTATTCATTTTTGCATAACTAATTAATATAAAGTTAATTGTCATTTGGAAAAAGGCAGGTGAGAGAGGGTAATCTTGATTCTGCTGAGTAGATGAGAGAGAAGAGGCAGATTCAGGAAGAGGTCTCATGAATATCTTGAGGGAAGTTGGCCATGCTTAAAATGAAATTATAAGGGGGTTGGTGCTGTGGCACAGTAGGTTATCCTTTGCCTGTGGTGCCAGTATCCCATAAGGGCATCAGTTCTAGTCCCAGTTGCTCCTCTTCCAATCCAGCTCTCTGCTATGGCCTGGGAAAGCAGTAGAAGATGGCCCAAGCACGTGGGCCCCTGAACCCATGTGGGAGACCCGGAGGAATCTCCTGGCTCCTGGCTCCTGGCTTTGAATTGGCTCAGCTCTGGCCATTGCAGCCATCTGGGAAGTGAACCAGTGGATGGAAGGATGGAAGACCTTTCTCTTTTTTTTTTTTTTTTTTTTTTTTCCCGACAGGCAGAGTAGACAGTGAGAGAGAGAGATAGAGAGAAAGGTCTTCCTTTTGCTGTTGGTTCACCCTCCAATGGCTGCAGCGGCCAGTGCGCTGCGGCCTGCGCATCGCACTGATCCGAAGGCAGGATCCAGGTGTTTCTCCTGGTCTCCATGTGGGTGCAGGGCCCAAGTACTTGGGCCATCCTCCACTGCACTCCCTGGCTATAGTAGAGAGCTGGCCTGGAAGAGGGGCAACCGGGACAGAATCCGGCGCCCCGACCGGGACTAGAACACGGTGTGCTGGCGCCGCAAGGTGGAGGATTAGCCTATTGAACCACGGCACCGGCTGGAAGACCTTTCTCTTTGTCTCTCCTTCTCACCGTCTATAGCACTACCACTCAAATAAATAAAATAAAATAAATGGAATTATAAGCCCTTGACCAAAGCAGCAAGAAGGAGTAAGCTATGAGAAAAGGCAGTTACTATGAGAAACCAGCAGTTACTAGAGATACAGCCTAAATACTCCCCAACCCCAGGCTAAATTGATGCTGTTGTTTTCCTTTTACCATTTCCTTGAAGACTGGTTTTCAAATCCCTAGCAGTGCTAATGGATACTTTCAAGTTTATCAGACTTCTCCATGGAACGTCACCAGTACAGGTTAGTGTGGGGCTGTACCACCCATAATAGTCATCTTATATACTTGTTATTGTCAGTTGAGATTTCATGATCATATTTAATAGCTGCACCTATTATTATATTGAGTTCAGGATTTATATGAAATAGGGTAGTCCTTTGCCTTAGCAATATGAAATCAATGGCCGGCGCCGCGGCTCACTAGGCTAATCCTCCGCCTAGCGGCGCCGGCACACCGGGTTCTAGTCCCGGTCGGGGCGCCGGATTCTGTCCCGGTTGCCCCTCTTCCAGGCCAGCTCTCTGCTGTGGCCAGGGAGTGCAGTGGAGGATGGCCCAGGTGCTTGGGCCCTGCACCCCATGGGAGACCAGGAAAAGCACCTGGCTCCTGGCTCCTGCCATCGGATCAGCGCGGTGCGCCGGCCGCAGCGCGCCGGCCGCAGCGCGCCGGCCGCGGCGGCCATTGGAGGGTGAACCAACGGCAAAAGGAAGACCTTTTTCTCTGTCTCTCTCTCTCACTGTCCACTCTGCCTGTCAAAAAAAAAAAAAAATATGAAATCAAGGCAAGAAACTGAAATCACAAGTTGATCTGGGCTGATGGCCAATATATATAAAGGTCCACTGGGGCTAGTGAGATGGTGGTTCCATGCTTACTAGAAACTGGTGATGTAACTCATAGTCTCAGAAAAGGAGCTGGGTGGGGGAGGTGGTGCATTTGGTTAACCTGCCACTTGGGATACCTGCAATCCCATGTCTAAGTGTCTGGGTCAAGTTCCACTCTGCTTCTGATTCTGCTTCCTGCTAATGTGCACCCTGAGACGTTGCAGATGGTGGCTCAAGTACGTGGGTCCCTGCCACCCATATGGGAGATCTGGATTGAGTTCCAGGTTTCTGGCTTCAACCCGACCCAGCCCCAGCTGTTGTAGGCATTTGGGAAAGGAGCCAGTAATTGAAGATCTCTGTCTCTGTCTCTGTCTCTCTCTGTTGTTCTACCTTTCAAATACATAATAAATAAATACACTTTAAAATGGAAGAGTAGCTGGCTGAATTCAGCAAAGAGGAATTTAAACAGTAATCTAGGTTAGGTTGAGACTGGGTAGGCTAGAATAGACCTTCAAAGAGGGCTATGTTTGAGTGGACAAGAAACTTAATATAAGCACACTATATAACAATAGTCACCAGAAAATCTACTGTGCTGTTGGGTTGCATTCGTAAAAGTATGGAGTTCAGGTCCTAGGAGGTAATAACTCTACTGTGCCCTATTCTGTGTTGGTCAGCACCATCTGAAGTCCTGCTTTCCGTGTTAATATCATCATTCAAGAGGGAGTGACTGGAATAAAGAAAGGAGTCAAATTGTTATCATGTGAGAAAAGTTGGAAGAACTGAGGCTTTCAGCCAGTGAATAAACAGTCTCAGAGAAAGGATTTTACAGTTCTAACGCCTAAAGGACTGGGTTAGGAAAGGAAATGAGGTTAGACTTTGTGTTGCCTGTGGCTCCACAGGGAGGAACCAAGGCCATTGGGTGGGAGTATGTACACCACACTACTACCTCCTGTTCCCTATGGTAGCATTCTTTTTTTTTTTTTTCCTTTTAAGATGTATTTTTATTTATTTGAAAGGCAGAGTTACAGAGAGAGGTAGAGATAGAGTGAGAGGTCTTCCATCCATGGTTCACTCCCCAAATGGCCTCAAGGCTGGAGCTTGGCTTATCTGAAGCCAGGAGTCAGGAGCTTCTTTTGGGTCTCCCATGTGTGTGGCAGGAGCTTAAGTACTTGGGCCATCTTCTACTGCTTTCCTAGGCACATTAGCAGGGAACTGTATTGGAAGTTGGAGCAGCAAAGACGCGAACCTGCACCCATTTTGGATGGCAGTACTGCCAGCTGGGGCTTTATCCCACTGCACCACAATGCCAGCCCCAAGGTAGCATGCTCAAACTGGGCCAGAGGCCAGCGACCCTGGAAGACACATTGCTGTTGGCAAAATGCCATACTTTTTCCAAAGTAGTGTAAGATAAACATGTTCAAAAAATTCCTCTGTGGAAATTAGTATGAACAGCGCTTTCCTAGTTTTCTGTTAATATGTACTTGAATCTTCCCAGTATTTATTTCCAGGGCTATCACAAAAATGCCATCTTCTTCATGCATACTTTTCTTTCCTTCAGTGAGACATGAACTCTCTATTTTCCTGTCCTGTGGCCCAAATATGTTGCCTTTGTGTAAAATTTACTGGTGCAGTTGTCTTATCCTTACTTAAATTTCTTTTTAATGTATATTATATGGAAAGCTGTTTCCAAAGCATCTGAACCACCTTGCAAAGTGGATTAGGAAAAGTCACTTCTTCCCATTTTATAGATAAACAAGCAGAATCCCAGAAAGGTAGACTTTTTCATTACTCAGCTGGAGGTTGTCATGGCCTAGACGGGAACCCAAGGATCCCTTACTCCTAGGTCCATGATATTTCCTTCACATCCTGAGACCTAAATAAGCTCTACATTGAGCTTAAACCTCTCCAGTGGATTTTGAGGCATCTATAGTAGGCTTTTGCCCCTAAAAGCTGATCATACTTGATACTATTCATGCCAACTTTCTTTCTAGTAGGTTAGCCAATCCTTCACCTCCTCTCATCTTTTAGTAGTTTGAAGCTTCCTCTCTTAAGAATTCTCTCCATGGAGCCGATGCTGTGGTGCAGCAAGTGAACACCCTGGCCTGAAGTGCTGGCATCCCATATGGGCGCCGGTTCTAGTCCAGCTGCTCCTCTTCCAATCCAGCTCTCTGTTATGGCCTGGGAAAGCAGTGGAAGATGGCCCAAGTCCTTGGGTCCCTGCACCCACGTGGGAGACCCAGAAGAGGCTCCTGGTTCCTGGCTTCAGATCGACGCAGCTCTGGCCATTGCAGCCATCTAGGGAGTGAACAGGCGAATGAAAGACCTCTCTCTCTCTGTCTCTACCTCTCTCTGTAACTCTTTCAAATAAATAAAATAAATCTTTAAAAAAAAAATTCGCTCCCATCTCCTTCTCTGATTATTCTATTCTTAACTGTTTTTCAGAGATCAATATAAACTCCCCTTCTTCAAGAAGGCTTCCCTGAATTCTCAACCAATTCCAAAAACTCTATAGCTTCTAGCTTATAACCTGATACATATACTGTTGTGAAATAGAGTATCCATTTTAATGTGTTGTGTTGTGAGTCTTGTCACCCAGCTCCCCTTTGATCTCCTTGGCAGATAGCTTCTGCCTCCAGAGCTTTCATTCTGGCAAAGAAAAGACTTGCCCTTTTAAAACAGAACTATTACAGAATATGGCTGGCTCCTTTAAGGATGAGTAAGAATAGAGAGCAGGTGATTCTAAAGAGAGGAGAAAAGTAAAGACCCAGAGCAGGATGAGTAGATGGAGCTAGTGGTAGAGTAGCAGGAACGTATTGAGGAGTTGTGGGAGATGCAGGTGGAATACAAGTATTGGACATCATTATTCATAGATATCTTTCGAGCATTTGCTATTTGCAAGACACTATATTAGACACAGAGAATACAAGGATGAATAAGAAAAACATGCTCCTTGCCTTTATAAGCTGGCAGTCCAGTGGGAGAGATAGGTATTAACCAAATAAAACACACAAATGAAATTTCAATTAAACATTGTAATAAATGATAGAAAAGACAAGAATGAGATAGCATGAGAGAGAGTAATAAATTCTTTCATATTCAATTAAAGATGCCAGGTAGGAACCCTACCTGCAATTTATGCTTGCGCTCAGACCACAGAGTGAGAAGGTCCTTGAATGATCTGATAAAGAATGGCTTGCTTCTTGCTCCCCAGGTTTGCAGGGACTCCCAGCTGAGTTGGTAGTCTGACTCCCTCATAGTTTGACCTTTCGCCATCTACTTCATTAGAAGCATTAAGAAGGTTTTCAGTACTGAGGGCCGATACAGTCCCTCTACTTTGATAACTGTGCCACCAGCTTTGTTGTAGAGCTGGAGAAGTTATTAATAGAGTTGTGATGTTTAATATTTAATGAGCAAAAAACTTAGCTCTGCTGATGAAAAGCTCCTACCTGAGTCTCCTAACATTATATGACTTGCACGCATCGTCCTGGAGACAGAAAAACTATGTGGGAGGAAGGAAAGAGTGCCAGTCTGGATGTCCTATTCTTGTTGTATCAGGTGTGTGGAATTCACATTCTACTTACCATAAAAACCAGATGCTGTAGGCCATTCTGTCTGAGAGCAGGCCTGCCTCTGGCGGGAAAGCCAGTAGCCACAATGAAATGCAGATTGCAGCAGCCGATGAGACAGCCCTCCACCGGGACTCCTGTGAATCCTGAAGCTGTTCCCTGAGGACTGGTAGCTTTCAGAAAGTCCACTCTGCCCTCAGTTGCTCTGCTGCTTCCAGCCCTGGTTTAGAGGAGATCACAGACTAAGAAAAAGGCCAAGTGAGGATAATGATGTGGGCAAGTGGTGGTGGCTAGTGATTTGGGGAAGTGGAGGGAGAATTATATGAAGTCAGGAAGGGAGCTCAAGTTGGAGAGTAGCAAACACTGACACCAAAGGAAACCAGTCAGGAGCCAAGATTTGACCATCTGTCAGCCTCCCTGTCAACTTCTGGATAGAACCTCATGTTTCACATCCTCCATTTTCAGGGGTTGAGATACAGCAGAGAGATGGTCTCAGGAAACTCCCACAAGAAGAATTAGTTTGAGTGTCTTTGTGGTGGAAAGATCAGGATGAGCTGGTGAAAGGCACAGGCCTTATGGCAGGAGCTATCTGCATAGTGCTGGTAGGAAATCAGCTCTGAGTACCTCTAACTACTGTGTTTGCCATGACCTTTGGCTAGCCTCCTAACCTCTTTCTGGCTATATGTAAGATAAATAAGATCATGTGTGTGAAAATGATCTTAAATTACTATATCATTTCTGGTCTAAAGGTTGATAATGACAAAGGGGTTGGTGATTTCCTTTTTCTATCAGTGGTTCCCAAGGGAACTTTTGTGTAAGAACGTGAGGAAATGGTTTACTCTCTCCACCAAATTAAAAGAGTTCTTGGCCTCCTTGACAGGGTTGGGGTGAAGCTTAGCTAGAAACAGAAAAGCCCTATGCTCCCATTGATCCCCAGAAGGACTTCCCATTGAGTAGGCCTGGGCTAGAGGAGCTGAAGAGGGCTGCTGACACCCTGCCCCTTCGAGCCATGGCTGTCAGAGTCCCATTGGTAGAGTGGGACCTTCCTGAAGAGTCCCCTGTTGATGACGCTGGAGGATGTCCTGCTGCTGTTTCAGTTCCCAAAGGTCAACTCTCAGGGCTCAAGAAACATTTAGAAAGGTCTATATTGTTATTACTCCCCCCACCCATATCAGTTGGCTGGGAAAAGAGGCAGTTCTATTTTGCTGACTTCATATTTTTTTTTAATTTGACAGGTAGGGTTAGACAGTGAGAAAGAGAGACAGAGAGAAAGGTCTTCCTTCCATTGATTTACTTCCTAAATGGCCGCCACGGCTGGTGCTGTGCCGATCCAAAGCTAGGAGCCAGGTCCTTCCTCCTGGTCTCCCATGCGGGTGCAGGGCCCAAGCACCTGGGCCATCCTCCACTGCCCTTCTGGGCCACAGCAGAGAGCTGGACTGGAAGAGGAGCAACCGGGACCGGAACCTGGTGCCCGTATGGGATGCCGGCGCCCCAGGTGGAAGATCAACCAAGTGAGCCATGGCACCGGCCCCGCTGACTTCATATTTTTAAAATATCTTGTCATGGAAAATTTCGAACATATACAAAGTACAGAAAACTTCAAAATGGGGCCGGCGCCGCGGCTCACTAGGCTAATCCTCCGCCTAGCGGCGCCGGCACACCGGGTTCTAGTCCCGGTCGGGGCGCCGGATTCTGTCCCGGTTGCCCCTCTTCCAGGCCAGCCCTCTGCTGTGGCCAGGGAGTGCAGTGGAGGATGGCCCAGGTGCTTGGGCCCTGAACCCCATGGGAGACCAGGAAAAAGCACCTAGCTCCTGGCTCCTGCCATCGGATCAGCGCAGTGCGCCGGCCGCAGCGCGCCGGCCGCGGCGGCCATTGGAGGGTGAACCAACGGCAAAGGAAGACCTTTCTCTCTGTCTCTCTCTCTCTCTCTCACTGTCCACTCTGCCTGTCAAAAAATAAAAAAATAAAAAAATAAAAAAAAAGAAAACTTCAAAATGAATCCCCTGGTACTCATCACCCAACTTCAAACAATCCTAACATAAGGCTCATGTATTTCATCTAAAATATTATGATGTGGTTCCCGAAAATAGATTATTTTTAAGATAACCTCAATACCATTATCATAGCTAAAAACAATAATTCCATAACATTCTAAAAATTGTAGTTGGTTTGTTTCAGCCTGACCTACATAGTGCATTTGGTTGGCATGTGTCTTTTCATAGGTAGTCCCTCCTACCACTTCTTCTTTTCTTACAATGTATTTGTATGTGTATGTGTGTGAGTGTGTGTGTGTGTGTGTAGAGCATCCCACATTCTGTTTTTGTTGTTTTGTTTTTTAATTTTTTTTGAAAGGCAGAGTGTACAGTAAAAGAGAGAGAGAAAGAGATCTTCCATTTGCTGGTTCACTCCTTAAATGGCCACAACAACCAGGGCTGGGCCAAGCCCAAGCCAGGAGCCTGGAACTCCATCTAGGTCTCTACCATGGGTTACAAGGGCCCAAGGATATGGGCCATCATCCACTGCCTTTCTGGACACATTAGCAGACAGCTGGATTAGAAGCGAAGCAGCTGGACTCGAACTGGCACTCTGATATGGGATGCCAGTGTCACAGGGGGCTACCTAGCTCACAAACCACAACACCAGCCTTTGGATTTTGTTGATTGCATCCTGTGTGGGTTTTTTTTTTATCCTATTCTTCTGTATCTTTTGTATTTATGCAAATTAGTAGTTTAACCCAAAGTTTGATTAGAATCAATTCAACTTTTTGTGAAGAATACTTCGGAGATGTGTGTGTACTTCTGAGGTATGATATATGTTTAATCAGGAGGCACATGATGTGTTTGTTCTACTTTTATGATGATCAGATCGATTGGTCCGTGGTATAATTAGCTTCATCTCTTTATTACAAAAATTCCTCCTCTTCAGCCCTTAATGTTCATTGCCTCAGTTGATTATTTCATCATGAATTTCCTTCGCATTTGTACAGCAAAGAAGCCCTATTAACTCTCTGCCTTCATTCCCCACAGATATAACCTGATTCCTGGCCCTCTCTTCTTTAGGTCTACTTTTCCCACCACTGCCCTTATCCTGTACCATCATTTCCTCATCAATCCAAGATGGCCCTAGGGTGTCTTCAAACCACAGGTATCCTTCCATGCTTCACCGAGGACCTGTGTATCTCTGAGGGCGAGGTCCTTACTCAGATTCTCTTCTCAGTGAGACAACATTATCTCTCCCCACGAAGGTCCTAGGTCTTGACCCATCCTGAGGCATGGAAGTAGCTCTAGTCTTTTCCTCCTCTGGGAGAGAGTTCAGCAGGGGCTGTGTTTATTTTGCCTTCCCAGGGATTTCTGCCAGCCTTCTTCCATGCTGAGGAGGGTCATTCTCGCTTGTTTCCTGAGCTTCCTGCCCCAGCCAGGACCCTGGCAGCGATCCAAGTCTGGTTTCCTGTTTAGCTGGGCTACAGGCTAGAGGGCTTGGGGGAAGGATAGAATGCATAGCTCTAGCATTCTTGGGTCCTTTTCTATTTTTAGCCAAATTAAAAAAAAAAAAAAAAAAACTATGAGGGAGGTTAAGTCACATCTTGTGACACGAAGATCTCATATTGGAGTGTGGGTTTGAGTCCCAGCTACTCTGCTTCCAGTCCAGCTTCCTGGTAGTGCATCTGGGAAGGCAGCAGAAGATAGCTGAGTGCATGGGCCCCTGCCACCCATGTAGGATACCAGGATGCAGTTCCTGGATCCTGACTTTGGCCTGGCCCAGACCTGGCTATTGTGGCCATTTAGGGAGTGAGCCTGTAGATGGAAGATCTCCCCTGCCCTGCCACTCTGCCTTCCAAACAAATACAATAAATAAATTTTTTAAAAAAGAAAAAAATCCCTATGAGGGCTGGAACATAGTTACCACCTCTGGTACTGTGGCATTTCTGTACTGACCAAGTATTTCCACACCTAGTCTTTCTCCTCACAGAGGAGAGCCTGTAGAGATGGCATACATGTGCCCCACACAAATATAGTGCATGTGCCATGATCACTGTGAGCGAGCTAACCAGGAAGTACACAGAAGTTGAGAGCTGCCTCTGGCAAACCTGCACCCACCTTAGACTCTTCTTTGCTCACAGGAGCTGGGCACCTGTACCACCCAACCTAAGAGTTGTTAGTCTCATTGTCATTATGTCCAAAGCAATGGAGCATCTGATGGAGCAGGAAGTCTAAGAGGTAAAGACCAGCTAAGGACTGGCTATGCAGCAGCCAGAAAACATTAGGGGTTCTGTAGTAACAACTGATCACCCAGTATAGGATTTCTGATGAGAGCCTCACAGTCTTGGATGCCCCACCCACATTCTTCCTTTATGTCTAGGCAATGAGAATACCAAGGGCCTCATTCTGTTTTGGGAAGGAACCTGTTGCAGATTATTTCTTTGCATCCCTCTACTAGATGACCACAGCAGGAATTGTATGAGGCCCTCATCCTTTCATTTGCATGAAGGAGATAATTAGAGAAAAGTGTTGCCACGTTGCAGGGATACCTGGTATAGGCCCTTACACCTCAACAGCTTCCACTTACAAGAAAGACTGAACTCCTTAGAATGACCTGTAAAGCCTATGTGGTCTGGCTCCTGCCTTCAGCTTATCTTACACCCCATTAACTCTCCTCCCCATCACTACATGGCCTCACTGGCTTTTCCTTGTCTAATGTTCCAGACTCCCTTTTTCAGGGCTTTTGCACATAAAGTTCTTGTTGCACAGAGTACTTTTTCTGCACTTCCAACCTTTTTGGTTGACTCTCACTCAGCCCTCATTTCTTAGCTCAGCTCTAATTTCATCACAGAGGGCTTCCCCAATCCCTAGACTTGTTGCAGCCCTCTTCTTGTTGTACCTTTCCTATTTATAATTGTCTATGTGTAGTTATTCTATTTGCCTGGATCCCTCTGAAGGCTGTTTCTGAAATCAAAGACCATATTTGTCTTTATTTCTCCTTAGATATCCTGTGCCTCATAAGGTGCCTTTTACATAATAGTAATTCACTACATATATATTGAATGCATGCATGAATGAATTGAATTAATTTGGTCTTATCTCTTTTACTTGGTAACCCCATGTCATATCTGACTAGCATAGTCAACAGTACACCCTGCAGACAGATGTAAAATTCTGCTGTTTATGAGCACTTGTTACATGTCTGCCATATAACATTTCATTTAATCCTCTCAACTCTGTAAAGATGGTATGCCCTTGATCTACAGAGTAGGAGAGTGAGACCAAGGTCACAGGGCTAATAAGTGGCAAAGTCAGTTCAAACCTTGGCATCTAGTCAAAGCCCAAGCTTTTAACCATAACACTATACTGCCCCCTTTTGGATTTTCAGAGTTGTCACAGGGCCCTACCTAATTTCAACTGTAAGTCAGAACTTAAAGCCCCAAGAAGCCATGATCCAGTTTCAGCTTCTGCCTCTGGGCCAAGATGTAGAAGGACACAAGGAATGAAACTCAACCTGGTCTCTCCAGTGTCTCAGGGTGCATTTGTTTCAGCGGCCCTTTGTAGCCTCCAGGTCATCATGTAGTGTCCTGTTTTAAAGGGGAAAAAGGCCAGCTGTTAAAGTGGCCCGACTGACAGTGTCTTGGCAAGTAAGCATGGCCTGATTAAGAGCCTAGTAATGATAATTGAGAGGGAGAGAGTAGTTTTTGTCTCTTAATGATTTAGTCACTAAAGATAGAGCTCTGGAAATTAGCTCCAAGGCTTTTCTGGGAAGTTCAGACCAGTAAGATGGCAAACACCTCTTGCTATTGATTAGCAAAGCTCAAGTTTGTCAACATCCCAAGGGTTCTTTGGGGGGTAGGAGGAAGCAGGAAAATTAGGATTGATGAATGTTTTAGAGTAGATGTAAATAAAGTAAATGAAAAGAGATCAACATAAAAACAAGAAACAGCTACCATTTGTTGTATGTGCCAGGTATGCTGTAAAGCATTTTGCATAAATTTTATTCTAATATTGTCCTTGCAAATAGTTATTAGACCATCAAAGGAAAAGGACATGTTGAGAATGTTTGGCATAGTAACCAACTAATTAAAAAAAATTATTTTTGACAGGCAGAGCTAGCTAGATAGAGAGAGACAGAGAGCAAGGTCTTCCTTCCGTTGGTTCACCCCCCAAATGGCCGCTACGGCCAGTGTGCTGCGCCAATCCGAAGCCAGGAGCCAGGTGCTTCCTCCTGGTCTCCCATGTGGGTGCAGGGCCCAATCTCCTGGGCCATCCTCCACTGCCTTCCCAGACCACAGCAGAGAGCTGGACTGGAAGAGGAGCAACCGGGACAGAACTGGCGCCCCAACTGGGACTAGAACCCAGAGTGCTGGTGCTGCAGGTGGAGGATTAGCCTAGTGAGCCGTGGCACCAGCCAACTAATTAATTTTTTTAAGAAGAGAGACAGGCATTTGTTGCAGTGGCTAAGTCCCCGCTTAAAACACCTGCATCCCGCATCAGAATGCCTCGTTTGAGGCCCAGCTATTCTACTTCCAATCTAGTTTCTGCCTAATGCACACCCTAGGAGGCAGCAGATGATGGCTTAAGTACTTGGTTCCCTGCCACCCATATGGAAGACAATGATTAAGTTCCAGGCTCCTGGCTTCGGCCTGGCAGGGTCCTGGCTGTTGCTGGTGTTTAGGGGAGTAAACCAACAGATGGAAAGTCTCTGTCTTTCTGTCTGTCTCTGTCTCTCTGCCTTTCAAATAAAAATAAATTTTAAAAATTTAAATAGTATTACAGAGGTCAGATACACAACGTGCACCCAAGGCCAGCTCCAAGGATGCCTATATTATTATTATCATCATCATTTATTTATTTATTTTTTGAGAGAGAGAGAGGAATCATTCATCTACTGGCTCACTCCCCAATGGACACAACCATTGGGGCTCAGCCTGGCCAAAGCCAGGAGCCTAGAACTCCATCCGGGACTTCCTCATGGGTGGCAGAACCAAGTACTTAAGCCATCTTCCATTGCTTTCTCAGGTACATTAGTAGGGAGCTGGATCAGAAGTGGTTAACTGAGACTCAAATTGATGCTCATATGGGATGCTGGTGTCACAGGTGGTAGCTTAACCCAGTACGCCTTAACATGGGCTTCAAGGGATGCCAATCTTAAAAAAAAAAAAGAGAGAGAGAGAGAGAGAGAGAAAGGTAACTTGCCAAAAGTCAAACAACTAGCTGGATTTAGAAGGAATAGGAGTAAGCCCACACCTAGGTGGTGAGACTATACATTGTCACTTCCTCTGTGGAGAGAAACTAGCAACATGTCTTTTAACATAATGTATGCATACCCATTGACCATCCCCCTCCCCCCCAGCAATTCTACTTCAAGGAGTTTGTTACAGAAATAGAAAAATGTGGGCCACCACTGTGGCACAGTAGGTTACAGCCCCAGCCTGCAGCGTCGGCATCCCGTATGGGCGCCAGTTCAAAGTCCTGGCTATTCCACTTCTGGTCCAACTCTCTGCTATGGCCTGGGAAAGCAGTAGAAGATGCCCCAAGTCCTTGGACCCCAGCACCCACATGGGAGACCTAGAGGAAGCTCTTGGCTCCTGGCTTCAGATCAGCTCAGTTCTGGCCATTGCAGTCATTTGGGGAGCAAACCAGCAGATGGAAGACCTCTCTCTCTCTGACTCTACCTCTCTCTCTGTAACTTTGTCTTTCAAATAAACAAAATAAATCTTAAAAAAAAAAGAAAAATGTATGAAGACTTTATTTTACTAGATATTATATTTATAAATATAATTTTATAATATTATAACATTACAATAGATACTATAATAGTCACAATAGCTGCAACATTATAATAGAAAAGGAAAAACAGTATACAACCTAAAACTCCATTCATGGGGCTTGATTAAATAAAACATGATCCATCCATCCAAGAGCATACATATAGGCAACCTTTTTTTTTTTTTTTTTTTTTTTTTTGACAGACAGTGAGAGACAGAAAGGTCTTCCTTCCGTTGGTTTACCCCCCAAATGGCTGCTACAGCCGGCACTGTGCCGATCTGAAGCCAGGAGCCAGGTGCTTCTTCCTGGTCTCCCACACAGGTGCAGGGGCCCAAGCACTTGAGCCATCCTCCACTGCCCTTCTGGGCCACAGCAGAGAGCTGGACTGGAAGAAGAGCAACCGGGACTAGAACCCGGCGCCCATATGGGATGCCTGCTCTTCAGGCGGAGGATTAGCCAAGTGAGCCATGATGCTGGCCCTAGGCAACCTTTTAAAAGGAGGAAGTAAGATGTAATATGAAGTGACATGAAAAGATATTCATGATGTATATTTTATTGTGGTCAAATGTACATAGCATAAAGTTACCATTGTAAAATACACATAAAATATGGATAATCTGATTCCATCTACATATGTTTAAATTTATATGTATGATTACACATTTTAGAAGCCTGTGAGTATAAAATAAAATGGAAACAGCTGTGAATTACAAAATAACTTTCATATTTTTTATTCACCTCTACTTGTTTTAATTTGTTATTACAAACTGCTATTACCTTTTCTCTGAGTTTTTTTCCCATTGTGAGAAATAAACTATGAAAATCATGCCCTTCCTGCTGGATTATGCCTCCCAAGGCAGTAGAGCATTTACCTCACAATTCCCGTATTTTTCAGGCAGGTATGCATACCAACAAGTTGGTAAGATGAACTGAGCATAGAAAAGCTACCAGATGCCTGTGCCACTTGTCTGACCAATCTCGTGCCTGCTGGGCACCCCCAGCTTGGTCCTGCCACTCAACTCACATTTTCTCACCTCCCTCTCATGTTTGGCAGAGCCCTGCACCTTTGAGGAGGCAGGGCATTTCATTGGAAGCAGAAAGCCATCAACATTGTATAGATAACACTCTGTCTCTTACTCTTGTCGAGGGATCGCCTGTAGTTTCACCACTATAAAGAGAAGACAAATTTATTCTCACATTCCCCAAGGTAAAGCCATGATAACTAATGTGAGCTGAATGGTTCTCTTTAGCTTCTGGCCTCCTTCCCACTAGTGTTACCACTTGTCACGTTGCAGTTTCCAGTATGGCGTTTTTATGTGAGAAAGTAGGAAAGGCGCCAGGAAACCTGTGTCCTGGACCTGGCTGGAGAACTTCAGAGGAACTGCTCAGCTTTACAGGGTTTCAAAGTGTGTGTTCTCTGTCAAGTTGGGATGCATAATGCTGTTTCTGTCTCTCAGGATTGTCATATTAAGTCAGATAATGAGGAAAGGGCTTTGAAAGCATAAGTTGCAACACAAATATAAAGATCTACATTTTCTGAGTTGTAAAATGGAATGTAAATATTATGAATTCTGCCCAACAAGGTAAAAAATAATGTAAATTACAAAATCTGGAGATGGGACTTGAGAAGAAAGAAAAATTTTTGTAGTAAAACAGTCATTTTGGCAGTCATCTGCCTAAAAGCTTTCAGTGTAATCAAAAATAAAATAAGAAGTCATATTTCTGAATGCTAAAAAAAATCAAAACTAAAAATAAAATACTACATGTTTAGATGCCATAAAAAGTTCTACAATTTTTTTTCTGGATTTAACCTTGTCTAATTTATATTAGAAACTCTTATGTTAAGAAGCATGTCTCTAAATCTGTTTACTATAATGTAGCAATTTAATAGGAAGATAGAAGAGGTACTGAAGAATTATTCTTTTTTTTTTTTTTCAGAAGATTTATTTATTTATTTATTTATTACAAAGACAGAGTGACAAGGGCATGGAGGGAGAGAGTAAGAGAGATCTCCTGGTTCACTCCCCAAATGACCACAATCAGGACTGGACCAGGCCAAGGCCAGGAACCAGAAACTTCATCTGGGTGTCCCACATGGTGGCAGAGACCGGGTACATGGGCCATCATCTGCTTTTCCAAGTACATTAGCAGGAAACTTGACTGGAAGCAGAGCATCCAGGACTTGAACTGGCACTCCGATGGGATGCCAGCATCACAAGCAGCACCCTAGCCTGCTGGGCCACAATACCAGACCCTAAAGAATCATCCTTAAAACCTCCCAAAAGAGACCAGTGCTGTGGCATAGTAGATTGAGCCTCCTCCTGTGATGCTAGACCTGCTGTATCCCAGGGTCTGCATTAGCAGGAACCTAGAATCAGAAGCCTGACCCAGGAATCTAACCCAAATACTCCCAAGTAGGATCTTAACCACTAGGCTGAACTCCTGCCCCTAAAGAATTTTTTTAATGGCTTAAAACTGTACAGTCAAACTAGATATAGTAATTGGGCGTTATCTGCATAGAGGGCTGACAATTGGGACAAAAAGGACAAAGGATTTTGAAAGATGAGCAACTGGGGTCAGTGCTGTGACATAGTAGGTTAAGCATCTGCCTGTGGTGCTGGCATCCCATATGGGCCCCAGTTCAAGTCCTGGGTGCTCCACTTCTGATCCAACTCCCTGCTATGGCCTGTGAAAGCAGAAGATGGCCCAAGTGCCATTGCACCCAAGTGGGAGACCCAGAAGAAGCTCCTGGCTCCTGGCTTTGGATCAGCCCATTTCAGCCACTTGGGAAGTGAACTGGTAGATGAAAGACCTCTCTCTCTGTCTCTCCCTCTCTGTAACTCTGCCTCTCAAGTAAATAAATAAATCTTTAAAAAAATAATAGAAAGATGAGCAATTAAAGAAGCAGCCAGATTGACAAATTAAGGTCATGTTTTTAAAACTATAGAACGTCAGGTCAAGGAGTTTCGTTTTTTTTTTTTTTCTGTTTGTTTGTTGTTTAAGATTTATTTGTTTATTTGAAAGGCAGAGTGACAGGGAGAGAGGGAGAGACAGAGAAAGAGATCTTCAATCCACTGGTTCACTCTCCAAATGGCCACAATGGCTGGAGCTGGCCCAGGCCAAAGTCAGTATCCAGGAGTTTCATCCTGGTCTCTCACATGGGTGGCAGGAGCTACAAGCACTTGGGCCATCTCCCATTGCCTTCTCAGACACATTATCAGGCAACTGGATTGAAAGCAGAACATCCAGGACTGTAACATACACTCTGATTTGGGATGCCATTGTTGCAAGTGGCAGTTTAACCCACTGCATCATAATGCCAGCTACAAGGATAAGGAGTCTTTAAGTGATAGGAGCCATTGGAGGGTCTTTAGCAAGGGAGTATTGTAATCAGAACAGTGTTGACTTCTCTAAAGAGTATTTTAAGAGTAATGCAAAAGTAGGAAGAGGAAACAAGGTGGGGAGATGGATGGGTTACCACTGTGGTCAAAATAGTAAGTATAGAATGTTTCAGGGCTGGCAGTATGGCATATTGGATGAGGGCACCACCTGCAGTGCCAGCATCCCATATGGGCCCCGGTTCAAATCCCGGCTGCTCCACTTCTGATTCAGCTCTCTGCTGTGGCCTGGGAAAGCAGTGGAGGATGGCCCAAGTCCTTGCATCCCTGTACCCACATGGGAGACCCAGAGGAAGCTCCTGGCTCCTAGATTCAGATCAAGGCAGCTCTGGCCATTGCAGCTATTTGGGGAGTGAACAAGCAGTTGGAAGATCTCTTTCTACCTCTGCCTCTGCCTCTGCCTCTTTGTAACTCTGCCCTTTCAAATAAATAAATAAATCTTTTTTTAAAAAAATAATGTTTCCATAAGGCCAAGGGAAAATAGTTTGGCCTAGTGGTTAAAACCAGTTAAGACAGTTTAAGTTGATAATTGTGTGTGGCCCACAATATCCAAATGGCCATTGGCAGAAAAAAGGCTCTGATCTAGAACTATCCAGTGTTAGCCTCCTGGCACAAAGCTTGGGTCCTTGTGTGTGTTGGATGTACACTTGCATGTAAGAGTGTTTGATACCTAAGTAAGAATTTGTAAGAACACTGGTTTTGGAATTTAGTCCTACTTCCGTCATTAGGTTATTTGAATGATCTCAGTCTAGTTCCTAACTTCACTAGGTGTCAGTGTTCATCTTTTTTTTACAAGCAATTTATTAGTACATTAGATTCTCAGGGTCACAGCAAATGCATAATTACTACAACACAATTCTCATCAATTCTGGGATTTGTATCTTTAACATGAGGAAAGTAATAGTAAATATAGTACTTGTCTCAGAGAGACTCACTGGGTGGATTAAATGAGATAATACACATACAGTATTTACCACAATCCCTGCCATATGATCATCAGTCAATAAAGCATACACATATGGTAAGCATATGCTTTATTACATATACACACACCCACGTAAAAGCCACTCTGTAATACTATTTAATGCTTATTTAAGAAACACATTCCATGGTCTGGCATCATGGTGCAATGGGTTAAGCTGCCACCTGTGACAACAGCATCCCATATGGGCAACCACTGGAGTCCTGGCTGCTCCACTTCTGATCCAGCTCCCAGCTAGTACACCTGAGAAGGCAATGGAAGATGGCCCAAGTGTGTGGGCCACTGCACACACATGAGAGATCCAAATGAAGCTCCTGGCTCCTGGCGTCAACCTGGCCCAGCCCTAGTCATTGTGGGCATTTGAGGAGTGAACCTGTTGATGAAAAATCAATCTCTCTCCTCTCTCTCTCTTTCTCTGCCTTGATGTTCTTTGACAAATTTCTGTGATATCTGTGATGGAAACAAAGCAGTTACATTCTGCTCAAGTGCAGACAGAGAGACTATTTTCTCTGTAGCAGAACAGTCTACAGTGACAGGATGAGAATCAATCCAGAATGTGTATATTTGCATATGAGTGTGTGTGCTCTTGTATGTGCAGTGGCCACTGAAGAAGAGCTGTTGAGCTGGCTGAGGATGTAGCACGTGGAGACCTCTCTTCCTCCCCTATGGCCACTTTGCTCCTGAGCCAGGCCCATTTTGTCCTGAGTTTCTAGAGGAACTAGGAGGTATTTTCTCACACATACCAAGATTCTCAACCTCAGCCCTTGTTGAAAATCTGGCCAGGGAGCCAGGCTTCTGGTGCAAAGCCCAAGCTGCAGCCACAGAGATATTAGAGTCCTGTTGGAGCTACTTCAGGCCATGAGGCCATAGGTACAAGCAGGCAGTTGGTATCAGCATTGGGCAGAGATGAGTAAATGGCATTTAAGGTCAGCATTAACCAGCAGGTGGATTTCTTGTCCAGTGCCTCCAGTGTCTTCAAGGGAGAGAGTTCAGAACCCTGGATAGCTCCTAGAAGCCCTTCCCTGCCAGGTCTAAAAGGCCTGGATGCCATGTCCTTATAGTCCTGCGCTCATTTCTTTTTTTTTTTTTTTTTAAGATTTATTTTATGTATTTGAAAGAGAGTTACAAAGAGGTATAGAAACAGAGAGAGAGTAAGATCTTCTATCCACTGGTTCACCCCCTAAGTGGCCACAACAGCCAAAGCTGAGCCAATCTGGAGCCAGGAGCTTCCTACGGGTTTCCCACATGAGTCAGGTGCCCAGGGACCTGGGCCATCCTCCACTGTTTTCCCAGGCACATTAGCAGGGAGCTGTATTGGAGGTGGAGCAGCCAGGACTCAAACCGGCACTGCAGGCTGGGGCTTTAACCCGTTGTGCCACGGTGCGGGCCCTCATTTCATTTTGAACAGCCTTTCTGCACATGTCTCTGGCTGTGTAAAGGATTGGACCTCTTTTCTTTGATACTATTATTTTCCTGTGGGAACAGCAATTCCTTTCTTATCCCCTCCTACCCCACATCTTCCCCAACACACATACAGCCCCCACTGATTTCTCTGTTGAGGTCTCGACCTCTCTGCAGGTAAAGTAAACTTGCAAAACAATCATTCATCTCTTAAGATATCCTTGACCAAGGCCCAATACTCTAACACCTCAGGGCTACAGAATGCTTGGGGATGGGAGAGTAAAATTCCAGTAAAACAAGGAAATATTAAAGGACCTTTGTCTTCAAAACCTAAAGCAGAAGCCTTTCGTGGCCTTCAGCCTGGCAGAGAGAATGGTCTTGATTTCAATACATCTTTGTTTAGGAGGAAAGCATTGACCTGGAGGGAGGTGTATAGAAGTAGAAGCGTAAATAAAGCTAGTGAGTCTGGGCTCATAGGCTGCCACCCCTACCATAGCCATGCACATGCACCCAGAGACAGAGGCAGAGGAGAGTTCAATAAGCACTGTAGAGGGATTTCCTCCCCAATTCACCAAGGTATGTAGAGGGAGGGAGTCTGTGAGGATTCTGGAAGGGCAGAAGAATCATAATCCACTAGAGTTTAGATTTTCTGGTTTAAAATGCCTCCTTCACCTCCAGGTCTTTTCCATGGCTAAATGAATCAGAGCCAGCACGTATTCTCACTTAGTGAAGAAGGAAGGTAAGTAGGTCTTCCTGGAAGAAACTGAATGAAAACACTCAGGATCCCATTCCTCCCAACCACCCTTCTCTGAATCTTGAAAGACCTTGTTTTCTTCACTTCTCCTAGATTCCTGGATCCTTTATTGAAGGAACTGTCTGACTCAAAGGTTATGTCATGAATTACACCTCAAAGAACTTCCTGGTCAAAGAAACTGGTGATAAATAGTGAAACCCCTGGAGAAGAGCTGCAGGCTTGCTCTCCTAGAACCATCAGTCATATCACTGCTGCTTCAAGTCCCTGCTACTCCACTTCCAATCTGGCTGCCTGTTAATGTACCTGGGAGGCAATAGAGGATGGCCCAAGTACTTGGGAGTTCCTGGATCCTGGCTTTGGCCTGGCCCAGCCTTGGCTGTTGTATCCATTTAGAGAGTGAACTAGCAGATGCAAGATATTTCTTTCTCTCTCTCCGCCCGCTCCCCTTCCCATCACTCTGCCTTTTAGTAATTAAGTAAATCTTAAAAAAAAAAAAAATGTTCAGAGAATCTGAATCTAGACTCAACCTGGCCCTACTATTTCTCCTGGAAGCTGCACATTCAAGCTTCCAGAAGAGGCCCTAACTGTAGGATTAAGCACAGGCTCTTTCAACACATAAGGATGCCTAAAGAAGAAACAAAAATGGATGAGAATTTCGCTAGATCCCAAGAGGTTTTTTTGTGTTGATTTTTGTTCAGCTAGAACAGGCCTAACCTCACCCAGAGCGTGCTCTCAGTGTGTTCTCGGGGGCAAAAGCACCCCTGTGTTTGCCTTCTTCACAGCGGATGCTCTGTAGTCACTGTTTTATTTAGGAGCCATGATTATGTGACCACAAACCTAACTAAATTGAATACAGTCCTGAGCATTTAGAAGAAGAAACAATACAGGACTCAGGGGAGGAAGCAGCTGGCAGGAAAGAAGGGCCTGTGAATTCTAACCCCAGGGCTGCCATCTGGCATTGACCTGGGACAACTCATTTACTCTCTGCCCTAGAGGCTCTTTCTGGGATCTCAGGGCCTGAATGAAAACAGATTCGAGATCTCAGAGAGTGAAATAACCTGTCTAGACTCTGAAAGTCAGGCAATTCACAGGCAAACTGGAATCCATCCACAGGCCCTGTCTCCAGCCAGAGGTTGTGTTTACTATTCCAGGAGGTTTGTATTTTCCTTTACTGTGTCCTTGTTCAGTTCCTAAGAGTTCCCATTCCTTGGGTAAGTTTATTGCCTGTTCACCACAGTTGCAAGCCCCAGACAAAGGATCAGAAAGCCCCATCCCTTACTCCCTCCAAATAATTCCCTGATAGTTTGAATTCCAAGCTGGTTGTCAATGCCTCTAAAACTCCACAATAAGAATTGAGCCTTAATCCTTTGGTTGTGGGATTATAAATCTCTGCAAGCAAGTAGTTGACCCTGACCCCAGACATGGCCAAAGAAGGCCATGTCAATGCAGCTTGCGGTCAGTCCCCATGAGAAGTTGGCCTAGAGCTGAGCTGCTGCTTTGACCATGGACTTTAAGCTGGGTTTAAGTAGGCCAAGGCCTCAGATGAGCTAGTGAATGAGAGTTTCGCAAGACTCCTACTTTGGTTCTTCTCCAAAATAACTCCCTGTAAGGTAGTCTTTCAGCCCCCAGCCAGAGGCTTACATAGAAGTGGTCCTGGCCGGCGCCGCGGCTCACTAGGCTAATCCTCCGCCTAGCGGCACCGGCACACCGGGTTCTAGTCCCGGTCAGGGCGCCGGATTCTGTCCCGGTTGCCCTTCTTCCAGGCCAGCTCTCTGCTGTGGCCAGGGAGTGCAGTGGAGGATGGCCCAGGTGCTTGGGCCCTGCACCCCATGGGAGACCAGGAAAAGCACCTGGCTCCTGGCTCCTGCCATCAGATCAGCGCGGTGCGCCGGCCGCAGCGGCCATTGGAGGGTGAACCAACGGCAAAGGAAGACCTTTCTCTCTGTCTCTCTCTCTCTCTCACTGTCCACTCTGCCTGTCAAACAAAAAAAATAAAAAAATAAAAAAATAGAAGTGGTCCTAGATAGGCACAAGATATATCTGCTGGGACATCATTTGACACAGCCTCAAAGGCCAGCAGCCTTTTCCCAACTCTCTCTCTCTCTCTCTCTCTCTCTCTTTAATTTACTTGACAGAGTTAGACAGTGTGAGAGAGAGAGACAGAGAGAAAGGTCTTCCTTCCATTGGTTCACTCCCCAAATGGCTGCTACGGCCAGAGCTATGGCGATCCGAAGCCAGGAGCCAGGTGCTTCCTCCGGGTCTCCCATGCAGGTGCAGGGCCCAAGCACTTGGACCATCCTCCACTGCCCTCCCAGGCCACAGCAGAGAGCTGGACTGGAAGAGGAGCAACCGGGACTAAAACCTGGCGCCCATATGGGATGCTGGCACTGCAGGCAGAGTATTAACCAAGTGAGCCATGGCACCGCCCCCCACCAACTCTCTCTTACAGGTAGACCCTTTCTGTGCCTACAAACCAGGTAGGAGGTAATGCTTACCCTTCATTTTCTGTGCTAGATAATTAGGATAACACAGTGAAGATAGCCATGGCACCTACCTTCTTGCATGTATATTTTAAAAATTATCTAAGTCATCACTTTAAAAATGTGATAAGTATATGAAAGAAATGTGCGGGTTGGAAGGTAATGAGGGACTATGAGAATATAGAGGAATCTAACCTAGTCTGGCATTCCTGGGAAGCTTCTTTTAACAGATGATGTGTCATCCAAGGCCTCTAACCAGAAGTGGGACATGAGGTAGGAAAGATCTTGACACCCCATTGGAAACAAAGAAGACCAGTGAAGCAAACTGCAGTAACCCCAGGGAAGAGTAGCACAAGATGAGGTTGGAGAGAGAGATGGAGAGGCATGCAACTACTCTTTTGCCCCACTCTTAGTCTGATCTGAATAATTCCTTAAAAAAAGGTGCTAGTTAAGACCCACCTCAACTGCCCTGGCTTGCCTGAGGGTAGGCTGGTGCCTGTTTTACAATCAAGAACTCTCACAGGAATGTTTAGGGACAGGCACTTCCAGTCGCAGTTTGGGAATCACACAAATGGAGTGGTCCACACCTAGCAGCACAGCTAAGAGAAGGGAGGAGACAGGAAGCAAGAAAGACTGGCACTTTCTCTACATTATCCCCTCTGTGTGCTTTTCCATTGCTTTGAACTGTTTATTAATACACAACAGAAGCCATTTCTCTGTTTAGATGATTCCACTGGGAATTCCACACAACCCCCTGCCTCCTGAGATAGATTTTTTAAAAAGTCAGCTTTCAAGATTTTATACTTGGATTTCAGAAACTAAATTACATTACTACGTCCGGTGAGACGGCGCCATTGCCTGTTCCTATCTGCTTGCTCCAGGCACCATGAGGCCGATAACATCAGCATGTCGAAGCAGCTCGATCCAGACCATTTGCAGCTGGCTGGAGCTGGGCCAGATGTGGTGGTGGTGCAAGGGAGGGTGCAAAATTCTCTCAGAATCCGAGCAGCCCTGTAGACTGGGATCTAGGATTTGGGGTTCTTTCCATAGTACATCATTCCCCCCAACTAGAAAGAGAAAACTCAATCCCACCAAGACATCATAACAAGGAGCAGAAGATTATTCTCTTAAACATCAAAACAGGATAAAATTACCAGTGAACCAACACTCAGAAAGTTCTCATTGGAGAGAAAGATAGAAGATTTGGGAAAAGAGTGGAAGTCATAATATGAAAAGGCAGGTTCCTACTGCCTGTAAAATTAGGTTTCTGTTTAAAAGCCAAATCATTCCTGAAAATGGCTACTCTGTGCTTCCTTGAAGCCCAGATGTGAAGGCCCCGTAACTAACCCTCTGACAGACACTAGTTGTAGAGTGCGTGAAGTAATGGTATTGTTCCCCTGCAAGGGAACGCAGGAACTGTTGGAGTTTCCTTTCTAATTGTAACCAAGATTTTACTCTCTAGGACAAGCATTCCTTTCATAGCAAAAATTTTCAGCTTATTGGGTTATTTCAAATGTACCAAATAGCATAAAACATTCATTCAACTCTGGCAACATTCACAGATCTAGCTTTATAAATAGTGAAACATAGGCTGTTCATGCCCAAAACATGATTTTTCCCCAAAAATGCAGTGGGTCCCCAAGGTCAATGATTTGAGAAGTCAGTCCAACTTCATTGAGGTTGCTAGTCCCCTCCCCTGGTGTAAACGTGACTTTCTTGTACCTCAGTGTGCTGCCTGCACACCAGTAGGTTTCAATATTTGGCTGTAGGAGGCAGAACAACAAAGATCTACCCCTAGCTTTAACTGTATTTTTAAAAACTTCCTGGGCACAGTGGGGGCATGTAGCTTAGTGACTACATTACTATACAAATTAAGTCAAATGCTTCTTTATTTTTACATTTGTTTGCTTTATTGAAAGGTATTACGGAAGGTTTTAAATGTGAAAAATCATGATTACCATACAACTGGGTATAGGTTCCAAAGTTGAACCTCCATCTGGATGTTCCAGGATTAGGAAAAAAAATTCTCAACATAGACTGCTTCTCTCTTCATTCTGGACTCCTAGGCCATTTCTTTTAGGTCTGTGCTGGCCTCCTGCCCCAAGGACTGGATATCCAGGGTCCTTGCTACCTTTAGCCATAGCCTGCAGGAGATAGCCTAAGTCTAAGTCGGGAAATTCAGGTACAGCTAGAACCTGGGAGCAACTGCCCACCCCATGCTTGCTGTTACTTCTGGGGTGTAAAGGCCCTAGTCAGCCTCCCCTCACCTTTCACTCACGCCTTACCCATACTTCCTAAGAAACAGTGAACCTGACATGATGACTACGACTGGACTTCTCTACTGGAAGGATTCTGTCAGTGCAGAGTCTCAAGCTTCCCAAGGATTAGACCCATAATTGTTGAGAATAAAATAAAGTTTTTGCTGAAATGTTAACTAACCTAAGAAAAAGAGCGTGTCTTGTGTTCTTTCTTGATGTCAACTATCCGCCAGTTTCTCTTGTCATATGAGGATTGTCCCTCTATGACTGGTCTGGTCCCCCACTGTCTTAAATTATTATTCTCAAAAGCCATCCTTCCCAGATGTTCATGATGGTCTCTCCTGGTCTCTTGCCCTTCTGACCATGCTTGTTGGTCTTCTTCTGCCTAGTCCTTCAGTGCTGGTATTCCTTGAGGTTTTTGTCCCAGCCCTTCATGTTTATACACACTACTGAACACACATACACACACACACACACACACACAGACAAATCACTAAAGCTTACTCTTGTTTCCGTTCTTCTGTCTTGTTTGATGGCATCACAATTCACCCAGTCACACGGGTGAAAACCAGGAGTCATCCTTGCCTAGATCTTTTCCCTCCAACCCAGACCCAATCAGCAGTTTGACCTTGATATGTTTTTCTTCTCCATCATCTTCATTCTAATGCCACAAATACTGCTTTATTCGAGCTTTTTTCACCTCTTGGAATGACTCTTATCTGATTTCCCAGCCTCCAGTTTAATCTTTCCTGGCCATTCTCTTGATACTACTCCCAGAGAGTGCTCTGTCTTTATAAATCTGACAATGGGTTGAAAATCCTTTAGGGACTCCCCATTATTTTCAATTAAAGTGTGAAGCCCTGAAATGAAAATGTCCTGCATAATTTTTAAAATTCCTTCCATTCTAGTCTCATTACCTGCCACTTTACCCCCCTAATATTGGACATTCTAGCAAAATTGAGCTGTTCTTTTTTGCCTGCTATATATAGTCATGTGCATCTGCCTCCCCACTCCTTTCTCTGTCTGGTTCACTTCTATTTCCTCCTCATGCTCCATGCTTCAAATTTCTTTGGAGTTGTCTTCCCTAACACACCAGGGTGGAATAGGCACTTGTAGCCTGTGTACTTACCACAGTTATGCAAACCTGTCACAGCACTTAGCATATTATTAAAATGATCTGCTTATTAATTTGCCTGTCATTGAATGCTTCATGGGACCATATCCATGTTATCATTATATACTCAACACCCATCACCATGCCTAGAATGTAGGTATCCCTAAAATGGGGGACTAGAACTAAATTTGGTGATTAAAACCCCTTTTATTTTCCTTTTCCTGCACTGCCTCTACTTTTTTCTCTTAGACTCCACAGTCTCAGTTCTCAGTGCTTTTTCTCCCTCAGTAGCAGGATCACAAACCAGGCTGTGCTCGCGCTCTCTCTCTCTCTCTCCCTCTCTCTCTCTCGTTATTGACTGCTTCAGCAGCTCAAATATTCCCTTCTTACGGAGAACTCACTGAACAAGACATTGATGACCAGAAAGCATCTATGCCATTTTCTAAAGATGAGCAAATGCTGGAGACATGATTGAACTGGATACCAGCCTTCCAAGTGACTGCATTGCAAAACTAAAGTCCCACAGCTATGTAAGCTCTGAAGGCTTTATCTGATGTCTCTGAGAAGAGGCTTGGGTATGAGAGATGAACAAATTAGGTTCAAATCGCCTTCAAGGCATGACTTCAAAAATATTACTTTACATAACCTGCTTCTCCAATTCTAAAATAATAATTTATCTTACTTGGTTTGGTGGGGAGGGAGGGATTAAATGAGATGATAAAGATAAAGTGCCCAGCACCATGGCTGTATACATGAATATAGCAAATCTTCAAGCAATATTAACAACAGTTGGATGAATTCCAGAAAAACCATATGTAGGATAAGTTGTTCTGAACATCTTGCCTGCATCAGCCAGAGAGCTTAATAGAGCTGCCTCTGCAACATGAGGTTTGAGCAGCCCTTTACTTCTTCCCTTCCCAAATGATTGTCTCCTCTTGGCACTGAGACTAACCAGGTTAAACCAGGGTAGAGGGCACTTTGAGGGACTGTTCAGGGATAGTGTAGGGCTGGCATAGAGCCTCACTATTCTAAGGGTGGTCCCTGCACTAACAGCACTGGTATCAATAACACTCAGGCTCCGCTCTAACCTGTTGAATCAGAATCTGCATTTAAACAAAATCCTCAGGTTATTTGTATGCACATTAATGCTTAAGAAGCTCTAGGCTCAGCAGGAGTAGAAGGTTGTACACAGGTGTGTCAGAGCTATCTAGAAGAGGGGAAAACTGCATAGGTGGGGAGGGGCTGTGGCAGGGAGATATGATCAGAGTAGAGAAGATGTCCCCAGAGGTATGGGCTGCAGAGATGTAGGGAGGCTCCTTGGGAGGGTGTTGGTTATTTCTTTTAGGGCCCCTTCCTGTGGATGCCTTAAGCATAAGGTTGAATCTCCTTTAGTTGGTCAATGTCACTGTGCCAGCCAGAAAGTGATGAGTGGATAGAGAAAGGCTCTCTACTGCCTTGAGCAAACCCTCCAGCAGGAACCCCAGGAAATCTAGCTTAGCAGTTGAGTATCATTTCTCTTGAGAGTTGCATGACAAGAAATTGGCTAGCTTTAAAATTTGCCTTGAGCTTGTACTAAGCTAAAATCTCTCTTCTCCTTCCTCTACCCCCAACTGCTATGCACTTGGACTTCAGAGATTCAGAAGGGGAGCCCATAGCCTTTGTGTAATTAACCTTCCTTATCTTTCTCTGACTTCCTTCACCCCAGGTCAGGCTCTAACCCTACAGCCATGGTCTCCCTGCTATGTAGAGTAGGACTGGTGAGAGTGACTGCAGACCCTAGGCTTGGTTGGAGGCAATAAAAAAAATTTTCTCTCTCTCTCTCTCTCTCTCTCCTTCCTCCCTCTTTCTTTAAAGATCTATTTTAGTTATTTGACAAACAGAGTGACAGAGGGAGGGAGAGAGAGATCTTCCATGCTCTGGTTTACTCCCCAGTGGTTGTAATGAGGGCGAAGCCAGGATCCTAAAACTCTATCTGGGTCTTATACATAGGTACAGGGGCCCAAGACGTTAAGCCATTTTCTGCTGCTTTCAGGCACATTAGCAGAGAGCTGGATCAGAAGTGGAGTAGCTGGGACTCAACTGACATTCCATTATGGAATGCTGGCATCACAAGCAGTGGCTTAACCCTCCATATCACAACACTGCCATCCCCTCTATCTCTATCTCTATCTCTATCTCTATCTCTATCTCTCTCACATTCTTAAGACTCAATCCCTGTTTGTTCAATAAAAACTTCGCAGCCACCCACTTGGAGCCAATTGACCCTTTTCTGTGTGAAAGGAAAAGGTTTTGATCCCCAGAAATGAGGTGGGCTGAGCACTGGAGGGGTTACAGCAGCAGCAACTGAAAGTATTAAGACTTGAGTCCCAGCCCTAGGACCAAACTTCAGTCATTGCTGTAAATCCTCTGCCAAAGTACTGAGTGACCCAACAGCTGGGCTTCTGGTGTAACCAGCCTCTTGCCCAGGCCTGACCCTCTGGTCAGGGAGGCTAGCAAGCCTCCACCACCAGCACTCTCTTCTCTGTGCTCCCACAACCCTTTACACATTTCCACCTCTCAGCTTCCCCTTTCCGCCTTAAATAGGCTGATTTGTGTACTTGTCATCTCCCCTCTTTAATAGCTGAGCAAGAACCATGACTTGGTGTTTTCCTTCTCCAATATAATTGTGCCCTGCTCCTTACTGGTGTTCTGTGAATATCAAGAATTTTAACAAGTGGCAAGCTCACCAATGTTTAATTATTGAAAGGACAAAAAGAAAAAAAAAATGGGAGACTGGCCTGGTCAGAGAGCCGACCTTTAGAGTTTCGAGTTGTCTTTGTGAGCCTCCTGGGCATAATGAGAGTTAGAGTTAGAACAGGCTGGAAAAGAGAGGGAGAGCAGGGCAGGAAAAGTTCCACAGAGGAGAGAAGCTATTTGATGTCCTCCAGATCCAAAGTCCATTGCAGGCGACTAATTCCTTACCTTTCCAAAGCCATAGGGAAGGGATCCCATAGACTCTGTCAGACTATTACTTTGCTTTCCTGGAAGAATCAAAGAGCCCCAAAAATTCTTGAACCAGTGCAGGCCAGGTTCAGTCCCTTGAGTCATTGAAGCTTATCAAAAATCCTTAAGTGGGATTTAGGGCCAGGATCGAGATGAGGATCTGCATGTCGTTATGGCCCAGATAAATATCAGTGTCTGTTGGCATTTCTTCTGCTTTGGCTTTCTGCCATGTGCAGGGCTGTGAGGGACCAATCTCAAGGACATTCCAGTGGAGTGCCCCATATTGATTCCTGGGCAGTATCTCTTAGTGTCCACACTTTCATCCTTACCTTGAGGAACTAGAATCTACATCCTGGAAGAACATGGAAATGTCCTCTGAACCATGCTCCCTAACTCTCAGCACCAAATATCTAGTTCCTGTCTTCCTGTCCTCAAAGGGGCATCCCTAGTAAAAGGCCCCCAGAAACCCAACCAGAAATCCCCAGTCCTTCCAGATAGCCTTGATCTTAGAATCATTTCCTCTTTCTCACAAAAGGCCTCATTTCCAAAGTCTGCATTAGCTAAACCTGAATGGGAAAAAAAAAAAAAAAAGAAATTTCCCCTCCATTACCTACCCTCATCCCAACTTCTGCTTAGGCCTACTGGTCAATTTTTTTTTTCATTTTTTAACTGTGATAAAATTTATATAACATAAAATTTACCATTTTAATCATTGCTGATCTATTTTTTTTTTTTTTTTTTTGGACAGGCAGAGTGGACGGTGAGAGAGACAAACAGAGAGAAAGGTCTTCCTTTGCTGTTGGTTCACCCTCCAATGGCCGCTGTGGCCAGCGCACCGCGCTGATCCAAAGCCAGGAGCCAGGTGCTTCTCCTGGTCTCCCATGGGGTGCAGGGCCCAAGCACTTGGGCCATCCTCCACCGCACTCCCGGGCCATGTGTGCTGATCTATTTTTAAAGAACTTTGTAGGTTTATCCATTTCTCCATTAAATGAGATAGTCTTTCCCTAAAGAGACTGAAATGGAGGGAAAGGGATAGTGATCTGAAGCTCAAAGATCTTGTAGGTCACAAGTTTGTGCAGGCCAAGACCTGTGCCTCTAGCTAGTTTAAGGGTAAGACAGGAGCCTACTCAACATCTGGCTCAGGGAATGAGGGTTAGGGGTTAGGCCAAGCCAAGTTTCTCAGGAGGAACCCTCATTTTCTGACTTTGGCTCCTACCTCCTGGCTCACGAAGCTTGTCCTCTCATCCTTTATGTACAAGCTGCTACAGTGAGTGTTAAGACATTTATCCATTCTCCCAAATAAGGCTTTTGGTTTCAGAGCTCCCAGTGACTAGAAATAGGAATGAAGGGCAGAGCATCCACTTGGGACAAGCATGCTCCTCAACCTTGAAGAAGCAGGATTCTAAATCTTTAACTCACTGGCTCTCCATTTAAGAAACAAACCCAGCTCTTTGCCATTTCACTACTAGCTTCATACCTGTCATCATCCTTTCCTCTCCCTGTTTATGAGTAGCTATTTCTGAATACCAAATAATAGGTAGGGGAGTAAGAGCTGCCACCCCAGCCGGGATAACTCCAGAGCCAGTTTGGTTCATTCTCCCAGCTCGAGAGCAAGACAGACATTCTGGGAGGTTTGCCTCTTGGCTCGCACATATAGTCACAGTTCCTACAGCTGACATGCTGGCATAGGTGAGAACAGGCTGAAGTATGGTGGCCAGCTGCCAGGCAGTCCTGATGCTCCACTCAGAGCACTTCCCAAGCTTCAGATTCCCTCCTTTTGTTCTGGATTGGTGGCCTTGAGTCAAGAGTATTTTGTCTGGCAGGTGATTCTCAGAGGAAATCCTGCTCTTTGAAAGAAGATTCCCCAGAGGGAATCAGGTAAAAGAGGACTGGAGCAAGCTGTCTTGGAAGATGATGGATAGATGTGATGACCTGAAATTCCCTGGCACACAGTGCAAAATAAAATATTAAAACCTAGCTTATGACTGGAGGCACTGTAAATTGGAACAATCCTTTGGGAAAGCAGTTGGCAATACATGTCAAGAATGTTAAAAGCACTTATGATTTTTGACTAAGGCATTCCAGTTTATTTAGGAAGTGATCCTAAATGTGAATTTATACAGATTTCAGTGTATCATTCATTATTCATAAAAGTGAAAAATTATAAACCTGAATGTCAAAAATAAGTGGTTAGACAGTTACTGTACATTATCTTTATGGAAATTATACAACCATTAACTTGATAGTTACAAAAAACAATTAGGGGCCGGCGCCTCGGCTCACTAGGCTAATCCTCCGCCTTGCAGCGCCGGCACACCGGGTTCTAGTCCTGGTCGGTGTGCCGGATTCTGTCCCGGTTGCCCCTCTTCCAGGCCAGCTCTCTGCTGTGGCCAGGGAGTGCAGTGGAGGATGGCCCAAGTGCTTGGGCCCTGAACCCCATGGGAGACCAGGAGAAGCACCTGGCTCCTGCCATCAGATCAGCGTGGTGCGCCAGCCGCAGTGGCCATTGGAGGGTGAACCAACGGCAAAGGAAGACCTTTCTCTCTGTCTCTCTCTCTCACTGTCCACTCTGCCTGTCAAAAAATAAAAAAAATTAAAAAAAAAACAATTAGGAATATAAAGAACTAATAATGTTCTGATGGTAATTTTTATAAATACAAGATAACAGCGTGGGTTCTTTATTTTTTAAAGAAAAAACTATGTTCTATTTATTTTTCATACTGTTTTAGTTACAGTAACAAAACCCAACCAAAATTAATATAAGCTAAAAAGAATGGACTGTAGAGTCACTGGAGTTTCTCATAATGTCTAAGAGCAGCATGTAGTTAAAGTAAGGAAGTCTCTAGAATGAGAACCTGAAACCAAGAGAGCACTCTCATCTTTTTTTAAAAAAATTTACTTACATATTTATTTTTATTTGTTTAAAAGCAGAACAACAGGAGCCGGTATTGTAGTAAAGTGGCTAAAGCCACCACCTGTGGTGCTGGCATCACATATGGGCACCAATTCATGCCCGGCTCTCTGCTTCCCATCCAGATCCTTGCTAATAGCCTAGGAAAAGCAACAGAAGATGGCCCAAATAGTTGGGCCTCTGCCACCCACGTGGGAGACATGTATGAAGCTCTTGTCTCCTGGCTTCAGCCTGGCTCATCCCTGGCTATTGCTGCCATCTGGGGAATGAACCAGCAGATGGAAGATCTCTGTATATCTCCCATGCTTTCTGTCACTCTTCCTTTCAAATTAATAAATAAATCTTTTAAAAAAGAAGAAGAAGAAGAAGAGGTAGTGGGGCTTGCACTGTGGCATGGTGGGTAAAGCCGCCGCCTGCAGTGCCAGCATCCCATATGCGCGCCAGTTCGCGTCCTGGCTGTTCCACCTCCAATCCAGCTCTTTGCTATGGCCTGGGAAAGCAGTAGAAGATGACCCAAGGCCTTGGGCCCCTGAACCCACATGGGAGATCTGGAAGAAGCTTCTGGCTCCTGGTTTTAGATCAGCACAGGTCTGGCCATTGCGGCCAGTTGCGGAGTGAAGCAGTGAATGGAAGACCTCCCTCTCCCTCTCCCTCTCCCTCTCCCTCTCCCTCTCCCTCCCCCTTCCCTCTCCCTCCCCCTTCCCTTCCCCTCCCCCTCTCCCTCTCCTTCTCTCTGTGTGTAACTGTGGCTTCCAAATAAATAAATAAATAAATCTTTTTTTAAAAAAAGGTAGAGAGACAGTATGCTTCTATCCATTGGTTCACATATATGCCCACATCAGCCAAAACTAAGTTATGCTGAAGCCAGAAGCCAATAACTCCATCCAACTCTCTTATGTGGGTGGCAGGGATCCAACTACTTGGATCCCTGCTGCCCCTCAGGGTGTGCATTAGCAAGAGGTGGAAGTGGGTCTCAAATCTAGGCACTCTGAAATGAGATTTGAGCATCCCAAGCAGTGACTTAACCCACTTCACCACAACACTTGTACCCTGAACTCTCCTTCTCTTGTGTTTGCTTCTTTCTGAACAACAGCTTTATTCTACTTTCCTGGTCCAGTGGCTTTCTCTGTTACCCATACTTTTGAACTTTACATCTCCTTTTAGTCCCATTTTCCAACTCTGGGGGAGATTCTGATTGTCTCTACCTGGTCAAAGCATATATTCAGAGAGGTGAGACCACACAGAACCAGCATGGTTCCCATGAGGATGGAAGCACCAGCTCCCTGAAAAGGGGAATCTCAGAGTGTTACTGCTACAATATGTCCAAATGACTCAGATACACTGGAATATTTATTTATTTATTTATTTATTTGAAAGAGTTACACAAAGAGAGAGGAGACGGAGAGAGAGAGGTCTTCCATCCACTGGTTCACTCCCCAGTTGGCCTCAACAGCTGGAGCTGTGCCAATCCAAAGCCAGGAGCCTCTTCTGGGTCTCCCACGCAGGTACAGGTGCTTTTCCAGCCCATAGCAGAGAGCTGGATTGGAAGTGGAGCAGCCAGGACACAAACCGGCACCCATATGGGATGCTGGCACTGCAGTTGGCAGCCCCACCCACTACACCACAGCGCCAGCTCCAATACACTAGAATATTAACAGAGCTTATGTCAAGATGATGAAACTAAAGATTATTTTTAGCAGATATTGCTTTATAGTAGAAAAATCTATTAAACTTGCCATGGCTACCATTGTTACTAGGCTTGGGGTCAGCAACACTCTCTTTCATTTAGGTTTCCCCAGTGACAGATACCATAAAGATACTAAGGCTTGGCAGTGCTTATTTTTGTTCATAAATTCTGCCCTAAGAGCTATTTAAGAAGACAGAAAACCCCCAGCTCCTCATAGGACTGGCATGAATTCCAAGCTCTAGCATGAGAATCTCACTTCTTTTTAGTGAACTTCACTTTTCAAAATGCTTTGCAGAAATGTGGTTCTGCATCCTACTGCCAACAAGTAGTCCTGAGCTGGAAGACAGAGGGCATTTAATTTATTTTATTTGAATAGAGCCTTCTAGTAAAGAAAAAGAAAACTGGGGAGTTTTAGCTTAAAAGAGGACTCCCTGAGCTAGCCAGGACCCTCTGTTCTCTCTACTAATTTCATTTCAAATTTTCTCTCTAGCTTTTCTGTTTTTCTTCTCCTCCTTGCAACTGTCACTAACATTTGGAGAGATTGTCTCCCGTATGTTTCTGTTTCTCCTCTAGATTTTCCCCAAGTACCTTACTGCTATGATAAATCTTTGTCCTTCCCTTTAAGTGGAACCCTTAAGCAAATTATGTCCCAAAAGTCCTGACCAGTTACCTGGTACTATAGGCAGCTCCTGGAGAAGGAGAGATAGGGAGCAAAGGAAATGTCCAATGAATATTTTTGAGGTGTGACTTCAGGTCAAACCACAGAGTAAGAGCTGTCATTGGTCAAATGGTACTCATGTTGAGGTGTGGAGTTAGAGACAGATGGGAATCCCAGCTTAGAGGCTAAGTGAACAGTCATCTGAAGTAGAGAGGGGTCTAAGCAATGCATAGACATGGAAAGCCAAGACACTGTGGCAAAAAAAAAAAAAATGTCCCACATGAAGGATCTCTGTAAGAGAGACCCCATTGGAAAGAAGTGGCCATCAAAGGAGTGTGTACTTTTATCTGAAGGGAGGAGAGAGCTTCCACTTTGCTTATGGCCTTGTCTAAATACTAACAGAGATTGTGGGTTCAAAAGGCTCCCATAGTCTTGGCAGCTCATGTCAAGAGCCTCAGGTGATCAGTGATGTCATACATAAGAATGTTAATTGTTAAATTAACAACAGGAGTCACTGTGCACTTACTTCCCATGCAGGACTTCTGTCCTCAATGAGTCCTATTATGAGAATCAACTGTAAAACTTGTTCTCAACCAGCTTTGTGTGTGTCTGTGTGTGTGTGTGTGCAAATTGTTGAAATCTTTATTTAGTATAGAGTTGGTCTTCTGTGTATAAAGTTAATTGAGAATGTATCTTAATGGGGAATGGGACTAGGAATCAGAGAGGGAGGAGGAGTTGGGTGGGAGTGGAGGTGGAAGGGTAGGTATGGTGGGAAGAATCACTAGATTTCTAAAGTTATACATATGAAACTTGAACTCATTAAATAAAAGATTTCTTTGGGAAAAATTGTCTCTTTTTTTTTTTTTTTTTTTTGACAGGCAGAGTGGACAGTGAGAGAGAGAGACAGAGAGAAACGTCTTCCTTTTTGCCGTTGGTTCACCCTCCAATGGCCGCTGCGGCCGGCGCACCGCGCTGATCCGATGGCAGGAGCCAGGTGCTTTTCCTGGTCTCCCATGGGGTGCAGGGCCCAAGCACCTGGGCCATCCTCCACTGCACTCCCTGGCCACAGCAGAGAGCTGGCCTGGAAGAGGGGCAACCGGGACAGAATCCGGCGCCCTGACCGGGACTAGAACCCGGTGTGCCGGCGCCGCTAGGCGGAGGATTAGCCTAGTGAGCCACGGTGCCGGCCCAGGAAAAATTATTTCAAAAAATGAAAATGAAAACAAAACAAAAAAGCAATGCCTAGATTGCTACTGAATATTCTTTGATAAGAGGTAAGGTTTTTTTCCCAGTCATGAGCACTCAATGAAGTTAGGTTGTATTTATTTGATCTCCCTTTAAACTGTGATATTTAAATATACTTATTTCCATCCATTGCCAACAGATATTTTGAAGAAGTGAATTAGAAAACCACAGCCCCAGGTAGTTTCTGAGTTGATCTCTGGACAAATTCTGACAAGAAACACAGCTGAGGGCCAGCACTGTAGTGTAGAAGGTTAAGCCTCCACCACAATGCCAGCATCCCATATGCTTACTGGTTTGAGTCTGGCTGCTCCACTTCTGATCCAGCCCCCTAATGATGTGCCTGTCAAAGCTTCAGAAGATGGCCCAAGTACTTGGGCCCCTGAACCCATGTGGGAGAAACAGAAGAAACTGGTTGCACCCATTTGGGAAGTGACCCAGTGGATGGAAGATTCATTCTCTCTCTCTCTCTCTCTCCCCCCTTCTTTTTCTGCATATCTGCCTTTCAAATAAATAAATATTAAAAAAAAAGAAGAAACAGAGCTGGTCTTTGATACCCTATGTTGCTGTGCTCACTTGTCAGAAAGTGGGCTAAACTCTCAGCTGTTTCCTTATGAGGACTCTCCTTCCTGGCCCTCCTTCCTTACTGTCTGTCCTACTTCATAATTTCATCCAAATTCAGATGTGACTATTCTAGAAGTAGCAAAGGGACTCATAACTGTTTCTCCATCTCCTCTTAAAACTTGAAGAAAATTCATGTGTGTGTAAAGAAAGGTTAATGTTTCTATGAGCAATTTGCCTCTTCCTGCGTCACTTTAAATCAATTTCTATTTCCATATTCCTGAGAATTAGTACCTGGATATGGACAGAGATTACTTTCCCTTGTGAGAAAGCTAAAATTGAGTCATGTCTGTACCCTGAATCAACCAAGCTCAGCGTACAAGACAAAAACAGAATTGTTCAGCACCACGGAGAGCACCTCTCATCTTCATTACTAGATCATGAGCAGGTGAAAGATGAGGATTGTAGCACACAGCCCAGCCTGATATCCTTCCACTGTGACCAGCCACTGAGTATCCCTCTTATCCAATAATTTCACCCCTTTTTTAAAAAAAAGATTTATTTACTTAAAAGGCAGAGTTACAGAGGCAGAGACATAGAGAGAGGGGTCTTCTACCCACTGGTTCACTTCCCAAATGGCCACAACGGCTGGAGCTGGGCCAATCTGAAACCAGGAGCCAGGAGCTTCTTCTGGGTCTCCCACATGGGTGACAGGGGCCCAAGCACTTGGGCCATCTTCCACTGCTTTCACAAATCATAGCAGAGAACTGGATTGAAAATGGAGCAACCAGGACTCAAACCAGTGCCCACATAGGATGCCAGCACTGCAGAGGGCAGCTTTACCTGCTATGCCACAGCACCAGCCCCAAATTCCCCTAACTTTCTTTCTTTCTTTCTTTCTTTTTTTTTTTTTTTTTTTTTGACAGGCAGAGTGGACAGTGAGAGAGAGAGAGGGAGAGAGGCAGGTCTTCCTTTTGCTGTTGGTTCACCCTACAATGGCTGCCGCGGCCGGCGCATCGCGCTGATCCAAAGCCAGGAGCCAGGTGCTTTTCCTGGTCTCCCATGGGGTGCAGGGCCCAAGCACTTGGGCCATCCTCCACTGCACTCCCAGGCCATAGCAGAGAGCTGGCCTGGAAGAGGGGCAACCGGGACAGAATCCGGTGCCCCGACCAGGACTAGAACCCGGTGTGCCAGCGCCGCAAGGTGGAGGATTAGTCTATTGAGCCATGGTGCCAGCCTTCCCCTAACTTTCTACCTACCTTTCTATTTCTATATTATCTGCATTCCTCCTGTCCTCACCTCCTTTGCATTTCACTAAGAACTCCCTCTTCTGGTCCAAGATTCTGGTTTTGTCTGCTCTTGACTCCTCAAAGACTACACTCCATCAAACATTTTCTTTTCTACTCAGCTCCCTTCCATTTAGTCTAGGACAGTGGTCATGTGTTCCTCAGCTTTCAATAAATCCTATGACTCTAAAGTTCCCTCTGGCTGTTATCCATTCTCTTTCTTCCTTTTTCAGTATAACTCCTTGGAAAAATAGCCTATGTATACCATCTCTACCTTCTTGTCTTCTGTTCTCCCTAAATCCCTTGTAATCTAGTCTCTGTTCCTACCTTTCAACTGAAACTGTTCACTGAGGCTACCTATGACTTCCTTATGTCTAGTTTGTGCCTTTATTTTATGGACTGATCTGCTTACTTAATTAACACTGTTGATTTCTTACACTTTGAAACTCTGTTTGAATGGTTTCTTAATTCTATTCCTACATCTCATTTCTGCTGCTACTCAATCTTTTCTTCCACCATTCCCTAAGACTGGATGTTCCCCAAGGCTTTATCACTGGTTCTTGTTTTTCTTCACCCTCATTCTCTTTGAGAGGGCTTGTTTTCCTCTGTGGTTTCCATTACTGTAAGCCCACACCTCTTTCCTGATCACCCAAGACTCAAATCCTACTGACTAGTGATATCATTTGGATATCCAAAAGACACCTAAAACTCAACATTCCCAAAATGAACTTATTTAGTTTTCCCTGGCAATGTAGCTGTGACTTTTCTTGCATTTTTTTAGTAATTAGCACTCCTTCCCCAATTACTCCAGACAGAAAACTCAGGAAATCTGGACTCTTCCTTTTATATTTTATCTCTCAAGTCTGCCAAATATACCCTCTTTAACATCCTCCTTTCTGTCCTTTTTTCTTCTACTTCTGCTTGGTTTAGGTCCTTGCTATATTTTGCTAGCATTGTTTCAGTAATTCCTAATTATCTTTACCTCCAGCCCTATTCACCTCCCACACACCTTCCACATGGCTATCAAAGTGTCCTCCATCTCAAATCTGATCATGCTGCTTCCCTGTTTAAGGCTTAATTGGTTGCCCCATCACTTTCTGAGTAAAGAACAAAATCAAGGCCCACCTTCCACCATGATCTCAGCCCCCATGGAACTACCAACTTCATTTCCTGATATTTTTAAGTATATCTTTTAGTCTTCAATGATCACAAAATTCCAGTTGTTCCTTGAATATAATATGCTAGTTTTATGCTTTTGAACCTTTTCACATGTTCCCTGATTAGCCTTACTTCTTCCTCTTAAAGTAGCTGATGTTTGAGATCTTTTCAAGTGTATTTTCTGACTACCTGCCCTTCGTACCATCTGTTCTACTTTTATATGGTTCATGTTACCTTTATCAATAATTATTGGGGGCTCCTTCAAGATAGGCTGTTTTCTATTTATCTTTATAACCCCAGGCCTAGCATTGTAAATTAAAGGAGAGAAATCTAGCATGGTAGAGTAAGGAAAGAAAGGAGTCTGTGGAGGGTGCATCTCTTCTACAACATCTCTGCATATGAGGCAGCCCCCAACTTAGGTGGTGCCAGGGCTGCAGCTGTGGGCCAGTCACACCCAGAGCCCACTATCCAAAATTGTTGGGCCTCACTGAATCAATGCTAATAGCTGTGTCACTAATACAGGTAGGGTGATAGGTAGGTACTAAAGTAAGTACTATTCTAAATGCTTTATGAATGTTAATTCATTTTATCCTCACCAGAACCTTTGACTTAGGTATTAATAATAATCCCTTATTACACATGAGGAAATAAGCACGGATCAACACAGCTAGTAAATGGAGGAACTGAAATTTGAACCTCGACACTCTGGCTCCAGAGTCTGTGCTTTTAACTATTACAATCTTCCTTTTGGTCTGTGTGGCACGGAGGATTAGATTACATAGGTTGTCTTGCCTGTAGCACTGGAAGTGAGGTCAACCCATCCAAGCTATGTGGCTGTTGCCCAGTGGAAGAGGGGTATAATTTAAATGTTTTGTCTAGTGGGTGAGAATCAGACAACCTCATGGATCTAAAAGACATGCATTAGAAACTACAAAGCCCCTGTAGGTCTTTAATTTTTTTGTTTTATTTATTTATTTCAAAGCCAGATTTACAGAGGCGGGGGTGGGGAAGGTCTTCCATCTGCTGGTATAATCACCAAATCACTGCAACAGCCAGAGCTGGGCCAATCTGAATCCAGGAGCCTGGGGCCTCCCCCAGGTTTCACATGTTGGGTGCAGGGGCCCAAGGACCTGGGCCATCTTCTACTGCTTTCTCAATCCGTAAGAGAGGGCTGGATCACAAGCGGAGCAGCCAGGACTCGACCATTGCCCATACAGGATACCAGCCCTGCAGGCTGCGGGTTTACTCACCATGCCACAGTGCCGGCCCCTGTAAGTCTTCTTACAAAGTCCTACCAGAGTAGAACTGCAAAATTCTGCTGGCCATTCAGTGAAGCTGTCCCTTATGTCTACTGCTCCAGTCCCTTCCATCCCAAGACTCCTGGATATGAGCCTACTCTCTGGTTTTCCCTCTTGTTTCCCTTTTTGCCCATCCATTTCCATCTTACTCATCTGCAGGTCTCTTAGGTTAGTAGATACCTTTGTATCTACTGTACTACCCTAGCTTCAACATGTCAGGCTAGCCAGCCTGCAACAACCCATGAGCTAATACAGCTCTGAGATAGGGAGGAAAAGGTAAAGGTTCATATGCAGATTGATGCTTGGGTCTGCAGGAACAGAGCAGCCTCCCAGACAGCCCGTCTCTAGCTCCAAGTCCTAGTTATAGTTTTTTGTTGTTGTTGTTGTTGTTGTGTTTTTTTTTGTTTGTTTGTTTGTTTTTGTTTTTGTTTTTGTTTTTTTGACAGGCAGAGTGGACAGTGAGAGAGAGAGACAGAGAGAAAGGTCTTCCTTTTGCTGTTGGTTCACTCTCCAATGGCCGCCGCAGCCAGCACACTGGGTCCGGCGCACCGCGCTGATCTGATGGCAGGAGCCAGGTACTTCTCCTGGTCTCCCATGGGGTGCAGGGCCCAAGCACTTGGGCCATCCTCCACTGCACTCCCTGGCCACAGCAGAGAGCTGGCCTGGAAGAGGGGCAACCAGGACAGAATCCAGCGCCCCGACCGGGACTAGAACCCGGTGTGCCAGCGCCACAAAAGGAGGATTAGCCTGTTGAGCCATGGCGCCAGCCGCTCATTTTTACTTTTAAAAAGATTTATTTACTTATTTAAAAGGCAAAATGGCAGAGAGAAGAGAGAGAGAGATTCCCCTATCTGCTGGCTTACCACCCCAGTGGCTGCAATGGTCAGGGTTAAGTCAAATGGAAGCCAGGAGCTGGTAACCACATCTGAGGCTTCATGTGTGCAGTAGGATCAAGCACTTGGTCCATCTTGCATTGTGGAAGTTTAACCTGCTGTGCCACAATACCGGTCTGGTTTTCTCATTTTTAAAAAGAATGGATTGGGGTCAGCATTGGGGTATAGTAGGTTAAGCCAGCATCCCATATCAGAGCACCAGCTCAAGTCCCAGCTATTCCACTTCTCATCCAGTTCTCTGCTAATGTGCCTGGGAAAGCAGTGGAAGGTGGCCCAAGTGCTTGGGCCCCTGCCTACCATGTCTATCACTCTGTCTTTCAAATAAACAGTAAAATATTTTTACAAAAAGAATGAGTTTATAAATTGATATTTGTTGAAGCTAATTATAGTTACCCAAAAACCTCAATATATTGTCTTCTCTATTTTCCATAATAAAACATTTTTAAAGACCAAATTGGGGCCGGCGCCATGGCTCACTAGGCTAATCCTCCACCTAGCGGCGCCGGCACACCAGGTTCTAGTCCCGGTCGGGGCGCCGGATTCTGTCCCGGTTGCCCCTCTTCCAGGCCAGCCCTCTGCTATGGCCAGGGAGTGCAGTGGAGGATGGCCCAGGTGCTTGGGCCCTGCACCCCATGGGAGACCAGGATAAGTACCTGGCTCCTGCCATCGGATCAGCGCGGTGTGCCGGCCACAGCGCGCCAGCCGCGGCGGCCATTGGAGGCTGAACCAACAGCAAAAGGAAGACCTCTCTCTCTGTCTCTCTCTCTCACTGTCCACTCTGCCTGTCAAAATAATAAATAAATAAAAAAGACCAAATTGGATTAACTAAATGGATTTTAATGTGTTTTAATAAAAGCAATAGAACCCTCTCTCCAACCAAAACCTTATGGAAAGGCTGCAAGTCTTGTGGAAGTGAAATAAAGGTAGATCTCTTCTGACTGAAGGGAAGCCAATCCCCCTCTTATTGCTGTCTCTTACACTCAGGCTTGCCCAGGGCACAGGGTTCAGAGAACACAGGTTAATGAAAATCACTGGCTCAGAATAGCTCTAAGGGGTCTTCTCTAACTTTCATTCTCCTCTAGCTAGAATGGCTTTGCACTGACCATTAGCCTACATATTCAGAAACAGTGAGCTCAGGCTGATAATCACCTCCACAGTCTTTGGAGACTTTGAATGGTTGCAGAGACGTGGGCTGCTGTTGGAGATGCATTTCAATGTCTGTCTCTGCTGAGCGTTTATTAATAATCTTGTTAATCTCCACTCTAGTTCCCAAATCTAGCTAATGCCTGAGTGATGTCCTCGAGGGACATTTTAAATTCTCCCTAATTTCTCGATCCAGACATTCTTTCTGCCTGGATTCCTCTCTGGTACTTCTGTTCATGAATATTTTATATTTAATCTCCCTGACTACATCTCTATGTGATAGTCAGGGTGCATTGGCCGTTTCTCAGGGCAGACATGCAGGAAGCCCACAGTAAAGGCTTGCATTTGTAGGCACAGTGACAGAGAACTTTTGAGGGGTGAAAGTAGCAAAGTTTAATGAAGAAAATACATGTGGCAGGCGAGGTAGGCATCTCAGCCAAGGAGCTGAGAGCTTTACCACTAAGATGGCCTTCTGTCGTGCTTGAACAATGATGCAGGGCGGTGCTGTGAATTTTGGTCTTCACATGGGACCTCTCAGCCTAGGACTTTACACCGTAGACATGGCTCAAAAGATCTGGCAGTTTGACTTGGTACCAAATACCACCAGGAACTGTCCAGTGGGCCCCAAGGACCACACAGGTCCCTGTGGCCAGCACTGGTCAGCAGCTTCCCAGGCCCTGTCCTTCCTGCTCAGTCTACACACACCCAGTACCTCTAGCCTGAGAGAAGAAACTTGAAGAAGTCATTTGCATTGAGGAGTGACAAGTTAGCTCAAAATGCCTCAAGCCTCCTGTTTTCAAAAATTAGCTTCAGGGGAAGGACAGTGAGATCTAACATTCTCCTGTGATGGATGGGGTGGAGAGTGGAGGAGGAGACACGTGATTGGAAGTCACCAATGTAAAAATGTCCAAACTGTAAGAGACATCAGGGTCCCCCAAGGAGAGAGAGAGGAGGGCTGAGGGCAGGACCCTGCAGAGGACACAGAAGTGGAGGTCAAAGAGGCCAGAGATGCGCCAAGCGAACACTGTGTCCTGAAAGCCAGGAGAGGGAACCGTTCCCAGATGGATGTGGCGTGTGTGACACGTGATGAACGATACAGAAAGACAGGACTGTGACTGAGGACGTCAGAAACGTGCCAGTGTGTCGCTGGTAGCTCCCACCAGCGTGCTTAGGGATGTGCCCTTAGAAAAGCCCTCCCGCTGAGTGCTTAGGGATGAATCCTCCTAAAGGCCTAAAAGCGGAAGCCAAAACCCTCCTGTCGGGTCTCCACCTTTCCTGCACAAAGGAGCCCCTGGAGGCCCTTTTCTCCAAGGCTACAGGGGAGAGGTGCTGTCTGTAAAGAGTCTCCCACGGGAGCTGCTGAGCTGGGGATGAGGCAGGATTGGAAAGGCCTGTGGCATGGGAAGTTGCCTAAGATGCAGATCCTGTGTTATCTGAGCTTTCTGAGCAGAGACTGCTGGCCCCTTCCCCCTCAACCTCAGCTAGGAGGTTGCTCTTAGGAACCTGCAAACCCCTGTGGCCTTGTGCACCAGATGACCTGGAAGAATACAGACAAGGCCAGAATTTCCCTCCCAAACATTCTAGACCTTGCATTTCCCTTTAGTGACAAGCGTGGTTTCATCCCCACTGCCCCATTTTGAAAGGGAACAGAAGTCATCATAATGGTTAAATGAGGGCACTCCAAAAAAGTTATGGAAAATGGAATTAAAAGATATGTTTATTTGGGGATGCAATAGTTAAGTCTCCACTTAGGATGGCCACATCCAATAGCAGAGTGCCTGACTAGACTGCTCTCCATCCAGCTTCCGGCTGGTGTGCACCCTGAGAGGCAGTAGTTATGGCCCAAGTACTTGGGTCCCTGCCACACACAGAGGAGACATGGATGGAGTTCCAAGCCTCCAACTTTGTCCTCACCCAATCCTGGCCCTGGCTATTGCAGACATTTGAGGAGTGAGTCAGCAGACGACAGATTCATTCTCTCTCTCTCCTTTTAAATAAAAATAAAAAATTTTAAATGCATGTTTTATTTAGTACAAATTGAAAACCATGAATAAATTTTTCATAATACACATTTTCCATGAACTTTTTGAAGACCTTCCATATATTCTTCCCTTATTCAGTCACCAGCATCACTCAAATCCCTGGGCCTAACACTGTGAGGCAAGACCTGGAATATTCTACCTATTTATCTGTCCACTCTCTGCACCCCCAGAGGCAGAACAGGCAGCAGCCTTGAATGCCATCTGCAATCTTCATCCCTTAGGCTCATCCCACTGCAGTCCCAGGTTAAAATGCAAAGATGGCAGCGCCCATGTCAACAGTGGGCCACACCACCAGCTTCTCAGTAGGATATGGATGACTGAGCCCTTTCCAACTGACGGAGGCAGGGTAAGCTAGGGCCCTAGATCTTTTAGCAGAGGACAGTGTTCCGGAGTGAATTCAAGGCTAAATAAGGACTCTGGGTAGAACAGGGCCAGCCCATTTAGAGGAAGGTGATGAGGGAGATGGCAAAGGTTGCAGACCCTGTGAAATACACAGGCTGCATGCTTTCTGACCTTCTTTGTCATCTGTAGCACCAAGCGTTTTCCACTCTGGGCAACACAGGACAGAACAGGCTGCCTGCTGATTTGTCTTCTCATCTACCATACCTAGCCAACCCCTCAGGTTTTCCCAGGAGACACTCTTTAGAACTCAGCTATGAACTGGAGTTGTCCTCAATAGAACTCTTTTTCTGTCCAACGGTGCATCCTTCAAGGCTGGCCTGGGTTGACCAGTTAGTTCTCTAGATCCCAGGGAAAGGGACTTGTCCAGCACTAGGGGAAATAGACAGAGAGGCCCATCTCAGGGAGAACCTACTGTTACCTTAGTTCAGGCTTAAACTCACAGGAATGTAGAAAGACCTTTCCAACAAATATTCAAGAAGGCCCTGAGGAATAGGACAACTAATGTGGGAGTTTAGCGAGGAAACTCACCATGGGCTTTCTGGAGGGGACTGGATCACACAAGACTTTAAAGACAGACACTCAGGTGGGTGTAAATGATACCAAGACCCTTGGCTCCTCCACCCAACTCAGCGCCTCAGCCCCATGGTGAATGGGTCTACCCCTCCCTCCAGGATGCTTGGCCTGCTGCCAGGGTCAGTGCTCCCAGAAGCCCTTAGGGCAAGTGGGAAAGCCAGCTTGAGGGCTGAGAGTAGCCCTCTGCACTCACTTCCCAACAGCTCCCTGTCTCTCTGCTTTCTCCCCACAGGACCCAGCCGCCGCCTCTATCTCAGACGGAGACTGTGACGCCCGGGAGGGTGAGTCAGTAGCCATGAATTACAAACCATCCCCGCTCCAAGTGAAGCTGGGTGAGTGTGTCTGGGGGGTGAGGGAGATGTGGGGAGTAGACAGAGAAGGTGCTCTGGGCTGGGTCTACAATGAGATACCACAAATAAACCAACTCAGGCTAGATGATTCTAAGACTCAAGCTACCAAGACATTGGCACTGCCAGACACCTTGTCTCCTGCAAGGCGAAGAGGGCAGTGACCGTTCTCTGCAGGAGCCCAGAACTCTGGGAGGCATCTCTGAAGCCAAGAAGGCTCCAGGTATGCCCGGGGCTAGCGGCAGGGGTAAGAGCATGGAACGCACGAGAGAGGACTTGGAAGTCTGGCAAACCTTGAGTCAGGCCAAGAGGAAGCTGCCGCGAAGGTGGAGTGTCAGTTGCCGTGTCTGAGGGAGAGGAAGGAATGAGATTTCTACAGCCTGGATCTCGGAGCTGAGTTGGCTCCTGTTTTTGTTTTTGTTTTTGTTTTTGTTTTTTTTTGGGGGGGGGTGGTCATCCCCTTAGTTTCTTAGCAAACCTAACTATTTCCCTGCCTTCCCAGATCACCTTTCCCTTGGGAGCATATCTCATACCCACTCCAAATTCCATTTACTGGCAGCCTGCTCCTTTGAAGTCACTGGCTCCCAACCACTGCCCACCCCAACCCCTTGCATCTGTTCTCCTCACTTCACCCTACCCTCCATACTGCCCCCTCCCTCCAGGGAAGAGGTTTCAGTGATCCAAGGCTGCAATATATAACAGAGTTTTACTAAAAAAAAATATTGGTTTTATGAAGAAAAATTACAACAGAGAATACACGAGAAAGAGATTATCATTAAATACAGGTCACCACTGTCCTTCCAAACTCCTCTGCCTTCCCAGTCACACCCATCGCTGTCCCCACATCCTGGGCCCCCCTCCCAGCCCCAAGAGCCTTTCTCAGCTATTCTGAAGCTTCTTCCTGTGAAGACACCAGGACTCCTTTCCACAAAGTCCTGTCCTTTTATTTATTTATTTATTTTACCTCGTTCCCTTCCAGACTCCATCCAGGGAGCCCCTCAAGCTGTCTTTCTAAACAAGAGAGCAGTTCTCTCAGTGGAGTTTGTTCATCTTCCTAGGACATCAGACTCACACTAAAACCAGTTTAAGTTGTTTAGTTTAATAATACAAGTAGTTCAACAAGAATGAATTCTCTTCTACTCTTCCCCATCACATTCTCCCCCTGCCCCCGCTGAGGTAATCATTCTACACTTTTGTAGTTTTATTTTGTGCTTTAACATAAGTGATACCGTATTGCACATGCTTTCCAAAACTTGTCCTCCTCTCTTGGAGCTCCTTCCTATGTCATTATATAGACGATGACTTCATTCTTTTAAATGGTTGCATAATAGTCCATAATTTTTTTTTTACCAGTTTATTGTTTGCATCTTTTTTTTACCATTTCAACAATTCTGGCATACTTTTAAAATAATTTTCCCTTTCCCATTACAATAGCACAAAGTGCATGAAAATTCATAAATTTGTCCCAGTTGCACCAAAGAAAATCACCACTAGGAACTTAAAGGCAAATTGCACCCCCTAGAGGATCTAAGTGGTAATGGCAGCTGCCACCTGTTGTAAAGAGGCTGGAAAAAAGCTGCAAGCATCAGATGAGCAAAGGAAAGAGGGCCAGAGAGTTGGAGACACGCAACTCAGAGACATGGAGCTCAGGGGAAGATTCAGAATGAGTCACAGTAACTGTTAAGGCCCTTCTCATCCTTATGCTGTGAAGCATGTGGTTATTTTATGAGACAACTTTCCCCTACTGTCCCTCACACCTACCATTCCCTTTTCCTAGATGCAGGCTTTACTTAAGATGAGTGGGAAGGAAGGGGTAGATGGGCCTCCTCCAGGACACAAACAGCTACTGCTAGTGAGAGTTGCCATATATGAGAAAGTGCATCACCCTGTGGCCAGCCCCATGAGCTGGTAGGTTGGAGGTTGGGAGAACTCAGAGGCTAGCAGAGGAGTCAGGAGCATCACTTAGGCTGTGCAGCCAAAAAGGCTGTCTCAGCCCCCTGCCCACTTCCCTGCCAGCCCTTCTACCTCTCCCACTCTTCCACCTTCAGAGGCCCTGCCTTCCTTCTACCATCCTCACTAATCCCAAATTCCTCTGCTGTGAGTTTGTAGCCAGAGGGAGTCCCCAGCCCCATACCACAGGGCTGACACACGACTGATGACACAAACATTTGCTGAATGAATAAGTAATGGAATAAATGGATCTTGCTTTTCCAACCTGACCTCTCTCCCCCTCTCCCCCTCCACTCCATACAGATCCACACTGCAGTTTTGTACACTCTATCCTCCTGCCTAGAATGTGCTCCTCTCTCTCACTTGTGGTGCCACCTGAAGGAAGCCTTCCCTGATTACTCCATCCTGCTGTGAACCTCTCTCCCTCTCCAGCCTTTCCTTGGTATCAGGCACCACTGTCCCACATGGAAGACAGGGGTCAGCTTCCTCCTTTTAGCTCCCACTGTGTTCCTCAGGTTGTATAGGGCCAACAACTGTCTCCATCAAGCGGCAGGAGCCAGAATTTGGGACCTCTGCCTCAGACTCTAGAGCAGCAAGGGGTTCCACCGTGGAGGCCCAGCCCAGGCTGCCCTGAACGGTAAGGCAGGGTGGCCCTGGGAGCAGGACACAGCTTCCTTCCCATGTTTCCCTGCAGAGAAGCAGCGGGAGCTGGCCCGGAAGGGCTCCCTGAAGAATGGCAGCATGGGCAGCCCTGTCAACCAGCAACCCAAGAAAAACAATGTCATGGCCCGGACAAGGTAGAGGCCCTCCTACCCCATGGACCCTGCCAGCCCACACCTCTCTCTGCTTGTCCTGCACCTACCCATTTTCCCTCCCTCCTCATGCCCAGTTCCTCTCTGAGAGGAAAGACCCTCAACAGGATCTAAGGTATGGAGGGAGGGAAGGAGGGAGGGAGAGAAGCAATGGGCCAGGCCCCAGCCTGGTCCCCTGCCAGGCTTGTGTGCTCCAGTTGCCATTCCAACCACCAAAATTCTTCACCCAGGCTGGTCGTCCCCAATAAAGGCTACTCCTCACTTGACCAGAGCCCAGATGAGAAGCCACTGGTTGCCCTTGACACAGACAGGTGCGTATGGAGACCCGGGGGCAGCTGGGCAAGCTGCAGGAACCTGTGTGAGCACAAGCGGGCGGTAACAGGCCACCCCTGTTATATTGTCAGACTCGGGGTGTTCCTCAGCCAGGAGCCATCCAAGGATGAGTTCTCCGGGGAATGAAAATGTTTTTATAGGCAGTGGGGGCAGGGCCTGCTGCCCTCCTTGAACAATTGATCCTAAATGAGTTCTGATGTTGCCTCTGGACAGCAGATGCCACACTCACAGCCCTGTCCCCTCTAAGGGATGAGGCCTACTCCTGGGGAGAACACCTGGCTAGAAGTAGACTTTGGAAAAACCCAATCATCAAGACAGGGTGATTTGAGCCTTTAAAAAAAATGGTAAGAAAGGAGTGAAGAGAGTAGCAGCTTTAAAAGAGAGTTAAGGGTGAATGGGCTAGGGAATCTCGTTTGTAAAAAATCACCTGTGTTGGCTCAGCAAGCACAGCTTTTATTTAGATGGTGCTGTTTATTTGGAACGTGGGACTTGGAGGGGTATTGGCTGATGAAGGGGTGGGGTGTGCGGGGAGTGTTCCATCTACTGCGGCTGAGTCACTTCCTCTCTGCCCTCTTTCCTGCACGGCCAGCGATGATGACTTTGACATGTCCAGATACTCCTCCTCTGGCTACTCCTCTGCTGAGGTGAGGCCCCACACCTTCCCGCCCCAGACCCCTCCATCCCGGCGGCGTGGGCCTCTGAATCATACCCGCAGATGGGAAATAGATGCTGCTGGGTGGAGCCCGGTAGGCGGTGGAGCCCGTGGGGGCGGGGTAAACTCCAACAGAAATCACTGGGCTCCACAGTGGAGCCCGGGGTGGGAGCGGGGCTTGGACCAGGGCTGTTCCGACCGGGGTCTGACCTGATGCGAATAAATCAGGCTGAGGTGAGAAGTTGACTGTGGAATGGGGAGGGGGCCTATGGTGGGGCAGAGCCTCACGAGGCTGGGCGCCTGTCAGGGACTGAGGCCAGAGCGGGGTGGGGGGTGGGGGGAGCGGGGCTCCCCGGGGATGGGGCATAGGCGGGACGTGCCCTGGGGCTGCTGCCGGGCTCTGCGGGCAGCCTCCTGGTAGCCCTGAGCCTGACCTCCCTCCCCTTTGCCTACAGCAGATCAACCAAGACTTGAACATCCAGCTGCTGAAGGACGGCTACCGGTTAGACGAAATCCCTGACGACGAGGACCTAGACCTCATCCCCCCCAAGTCCGTGAACCCCACCTGCATGTGCTGCCAGGCCACGTCCTCCACCGCCTGCCACATTCAGTAGCGGGCGGGCCGCCGCGGCCGCCGGGGGCGGGGCCGAGCGGGGGAGGTTGGACCGGGCAGGGGCCGACCCCTGCCAGCCCGTCGTCCACCTGCCCCCGGCCCCGCGCCGCCACAGCCGCTAACCTTGTAACAGTCATTGCTTCCTCCTATGGTAGGACGTGTACCTCTGTGTGTTCATGGAGCCGGAGAAACCAAAACCGGGTCTCTCTGCACCCGGGGGCTGAGGAGGGGTGGGGGCTGTTGGCTCAGTTATTTGGGGGACTTCACCCAGGAGCTGCCCCCCTTACCAAGGCTGCAGTCCGGTGGCCGGGGTGGGGGATAAGACATGGACGGCAGGGAGGACAACAGTTCTGAGCAGGGCTAGGGGTCACAAAGCCAGACCAGGAAATCTCCCAGCCAGACCAGGAAAGGGGAGCTGAGGGAGAAAGGCCCAAGGCAGTGAGGATGGGGGGGGGGGTCCCCAGCGCCCCCTGCCGGCCGGTGTACCTAAATGGGCTTTGCCCCTCTCTGGATGGCAAAGCTGCCCAAAGGGGATTCTGCCCCACCCATCAGATCACTGCCTTCTTCCTCCTCCTCTTTGCCTCATCCACCCCTCCCTTCTTTGCTGTCTGGGTACTGGAGAGAGTAAGTGAGCCTTAGAGTTAGGCAGGAGTTTGGGGTTAAATGAACTGTTCTCACTGGCCCCTACCCATTCATCTATCTTATGCCTGTGCTGTCCGCTTCCTGTGCCCCCCCCCCAACCCCATGCTTCTGTTTATTGGTCTCTGCCCCAGGCAAGGATCAGGGAGTAAGGCCAGCCTCCAACGTCCAAGATCTGCAAGGCTGGTCCCCGGGAAGTCTTCAAGAAGCAAGCTTATAATCCAGTGGGTGGAGAGGCTGCATGCGTGTGGCAGGGAGCGCTTGGCAGAACGTGTGTGTGTGGCTGAGGCTGTCGGGGTGTGTGTGTGTGTGATTGTGTGCCGACAGCATGAGAGGCTGCTCAGCAGTGCACTGAGCCCAGGCCTGGGCGGCCAAAGCCTGGGGTCTGTTCCTGGCTCTGGCACCCTCCCTCTGGTCTTAACAAGCTCCTCACTTTGTCTGGGCTTCAGTTTCCTCAACTCTAAAATGAACAGCCCAGAAATCATTTTTTTAGGATCTTCTATGCCAGAAGGCATTTCTTCAGGATTCCTCTGGCAAGGTCTGGGGAGTTTTGTGTTTCTGAGTACGTGCAGGGAGCTCACCGAGTCCTGTGTCTGTGTGGAAAAGGGAAGGGGCCGCTCCTGCCAAGACCGTGTCGAGGTTCACGTGGCTGTTTGGAAATGCACGTGTGTGCGTCTGTGAAGGTGTGCGTGCGTGCAAGTCCTGTCCTGTGTGGAGCTGTGTGGGGTGTTTGGGTCGGAATGTGTACACTGCTGCTTCTGCTGCGGCTGACATGGAGGCAGGGGACAGGGAAGCTGACAATGAAAAGAAGAGGGAAGACATGAGCAGAGCCTGGCCCTGGGGCTGGCGATGTGGACCTGCCCTCCTGCCAAGAAAAGTGAAAGCACAGATAGCCTAGGCTGGCTCAGGCCTGTGGCCCACAAAGTGTGCCCCCGGGGCCCAGGTCCTCATGCTGACACCCCACACACGGTGGTGTACCCACTCGTACAGAGCCCACTTGCATGCTGCAAGCTGCAGTGGACACATCCATAGCCCATTCTCTGGACGCCAGGTCTGGGAGGTGGGAGTTGGTGAGGGGGAAGTGGGAGGAAGGAGGGAGGTTGCTGGCTTAGGAAGGGTAGCACCACTCCCTGAACTGCACCCAAGATCTGTTAACTCCAAAGTGTTGGGGTATAGCTCCCCACTCCCGACTCCTCCACCCCACCCCCCCACCCCGGTCCAGGGACCCTACATAATGAGAAAATGCCAAAGGAAGGCAAGGACAGAGAAGGTAAATGCTGGACCCTCAGTCCCATACTGGCCCCCATCTGAGTCCATCTCTCCCACCCTGTTCAATCTCTCTGGCCCTGAGGAAGCCGGAAAAGCTCTCTCCCCACACAACATACTAGATCCCTGGCAGGCAAGGGCTTCCAACTGAGGCAGTACGCGTGAGGCTGAGAGGGTAGGGATTGGTAGCAGCAGCGGCAGCAGCAGCGTCCGAGTCTAGGGAGAGTTTGTGGCTCCCTCCTTCCCTGTCCGGAAGGTTGGAGGGGAGGAATCAAGGCCTTACCTTGCCCCCTGCCATCCTTCCCCCTTGTAGATACTGCCTTAACACTCCCTCTACCCTCAGCTGTGGCTACCACCCAGCCAGGTTTCTCCGTGCTCACTAATTTATTTCCAGGAAGGTGTGTGGAAGACATGAGCCGTGTATAATATTTTTTTTAACATTTCCATTGCAGTATTGACCATCATCCTTGGTTGTGTATCGTGTAACACAAATAATATTAAAAGCATCAAATAAGCTAGCCTCAGCTCCCTATCTGGGGTGTGGGCAAAGGGCAGGTGGGCTGGGAAGGGGAGAGAAAGGATCCTCTGACTGTGCATGTCACATCACCTCCACCCATTGGTTCCCAGGGGTGCCGCTGACCTGCGTGACCCGGGGTGAGTCACCTCTGTTCCTCTTCAGAGATGTCTAGAAGGTCTCCAGAGGCCTTCTGAACTCTTGGAAATTGGGCTCTTTCGAGAGACTTGAGGCAGGAAGTGGCCAGAAGACAGGAGGGAATCAGACCTCCTAACCAGGGATGGGGCTGGGCCAGGTGATATCACAATGGGCAGTGCCCAGTTGGGAGGGGGAAGCAGGGTGAGGTGGGAGTAGGAAGGCTGTAGGGGAGGAAAGTGGAGGCATCCTCCACAGCAGGGGGCACAGCAGCTGGGGCACCTGCCGGGCTGGAGGTGAGGGGGAAGGGGTGGTCACTGATGTCCAGCAAGAGCCCTTGGTAGGTAGAGCCCACTACCAAGTCCCCCAGACGCCACCATGTTCCTCTTCTCCCGGAAGACCAAGACCCCCATCAGCACCTACAATGACTCCTACAGGGCTCCTACCTCCATCAAGGAGGTCTACAAGGACCCACCTCTGTGGGCCTGGGAGGCAAACAAGTTTGTGACCCCGGTAAGTGGAGGTTTGGGGAGGGGTAGGCCAGAGTTTATGGCCATGGCTGTCTAGATGACTGGCAATGCAGGGTTGTCATCGTGTGTTTGTAATTATTTGTAGCTTTGCATTTGTGTTTTATTCATTTGCCTAGGCAAAAAATTCATAGTGGCATATAAAATAGTGCAAGATCCTGACCTCATGGAATTACATCAGCGTAAGAGGTAGGGAGAGAGAGACAATAAACAAGAAATAAGGATTTTATAAATCGTTCAAGGAAATAAATAGGGAACTAGAAATGGAAAGAGAGAGCTACTTAGACAGTCCATGAAAGACCTCTTTTTCTCGAGATGACATTGAGTTGAGACTAGAAGGATGAGAGAGAACTAGTCATGTGAAGAGCTGAAAGTCCCAGAGTGATCAGAAAGTGCAAAGGTCCTGAGGCTGCCTGTGGGGAAAGGCCAGAAAATATTCTATAGGCATATCTTTATACACGTGTATCCCAGTATCCTTGGGTCTGTGTGTGTCTGAAGATGGGTGAGCAGGAGGGACTGTTCAGCTTTCACAAAAATGAGAGGACACCTCTGAGTCTGTGACTCTGCCTAAGAGAATTCATCTGGGTGCACCATCCAACAAAGCATCACTGAGTATCTTTATTTTTTTATTTTTTTTTTATTTGACAGAGTTAGACAGTGAGAGAGAGAGAGAAGGGTCTTCTTTCCGTTGGTTCTTCCCCCAAATGACCGCTAAGACTGGAGCTGCGCCGATCCGAAGCCAGGAGCCAGGTGCTTCCTCCTGGTCTCCCACGCAGGTGCAGGGGCCCAAGCACTTGGGCCATCCTCCACTGCCTTCCCAGGCCACAATAGAGAGCTGGACTGGAAGAGGAGCAACCGGGACTAGAACCTGGGGCCTATATGGGATGCCAGCACTGCAGGCAGAGGATTAACCAAGTGAGCCACGGCGCCAGGCCCCCACTGAGTATCTTCATGTACAGGCACTGAGAATACAAAAAGGAAAGACCACGGCCCGCTTTTGTGGAGGTTACAGCAAACAGGTGAACAGAGGACGGTCACCAGTATGGAGCAGACCCCGGCGGAGGCACAGGCTGATGGGGAGCATTTGGGGAGCTCAAGGGCAGGTCTACCGGGTGATCCAGGGGAGGAGGCTTCCAGAAGAGGAAGGCAGCATGATGGGGAGGGGGGTGGGGGAGAGTGGCAGACCCAGAACCGGAACTGAGATTGCTGGAGCAGGAGCAGTTAGCCCTGCGGTGGAAGAGGAGCCTGCAGACTAAGAAGAGCCTTCAGGCTATGGTGATTGAGGCTCCAAGTTTCTGAACCTGCAAGTGTCATGGTTGAATCATGAGTTAGATCACTCAGGTTGGAAGGGGTTGGGGCCCAGGACAAATAGGTCAATGAGGGGAGAAAGAGAAGGAAGCATTAGGTGGGTGACAGTGAGAGGCTATGACAGTGAAAAAAGGAACTTCTTGAAGATAAATTTTAAAGAATTTATTTTTAGATCTACGTATATATTTTACTAATTAAATATGTGCTCAAGTGCAAAAAATGTTGATAGCTCAAAGAAGCATAAAGAAGGGCCACAATTCCTTTACCCAAAGTAACCACCGTCAATATATTCTTACAGTCTTTTATGCCCTTTTAGGAAGCAAATATTTTTTACAAAAGTGATGTCATATTATCCTAGTATCTTGAATCTTACTTTTTTCACAAAGCAATCAGGCACATTTTCCTGCATCAAAAATATTCAACCGTATAATTTTAATGACTGTATAGTAGTCTGTTTTATGAGTGCACCATAATATATTTAAGGAATCTTATGAGTAGTATTAGAAATTTTATTACTCATAAAGTTTTGCTTATATAATCATTCTTTTATGTGTATAAATATGCACATCTTTGGCTATTCCCTGAGGATAAATTCTTAGATATGAAATTATTGGGAGAAAGGATATGCACATTTAAAAATTTTTTTTGATATATACCTCAAACTGCTGCAATAAGGATTGTAATAATGAGCATGACTACCTGCTCTTCCATGCTCAACAGGAAGGAATTTAAGAAAAGATCAAAGGTCTTGATTTCCATCTAGAGATAAGAAGAGGGGAGGATTAGGATGACTCCTGTGTTTTTGGTTCTGGCAACTGGAGGCATGGTACTGCTACCAACTGAGGTTTGGTGTGGCAAATTAGAGATTTGGGGTTCATTTAGGGACAAAAATATTGGAAAATATTTGGGTAGTTAGGTATACTTACTGGAAGCAAAGGAAAGCGGTCTGGGCCACAGATAGCGATTCCGAAGTCATCACCAGATAAACAGTAGCTGAAGTCACAGGAGCAGGTGAGACTGCCAAAGAGGACTGAGAGAACGGCCAAGGGCAGACATTTGGAAAATATCCTATTTCATGGGTAGATAAAAGAAGTCAGGGGCCAGTGCCGTGGCGCACTAGGTTAATCCTCCACCTGCGGTGCCATCATCCCATATGGGCGCCGGATTCTAGTCCCGGTTGCTCCTCTTCCAGTCCAGCTCTCTATTGTGGCCTGGGAAGGCAGTGGAGGATGGCCCAAGTGCTTGGGCCCCTGCACCCACGTGGGAGACCAGGAGGAAGCACCTGGCTCCTGGCTTCGGATCAGCGCAGCTCTGGCCGTTGTGGCCATTTGGGGGGTGAACCATCAGAAGGAGGACCGTTCTCTCTCTCTCTCTCTCTCTCTCTCTCTCTTTCTCACTGTCTGTAACTCTACCTGTCAAATTTTTTAAAAAAAAAGTCATAAAAGGAGAAAGAGAATTATGGTCAGAGACACAAGAAGAAAGTCAAAATGAAACTAATAAACAACATTAATTTTTTTAAGATTTATTTTATTTATTTGGAAGGCAAAGTTACTGAGAAAGAGAGAGAGAGAGCTTCCATCCACTGGTTCACTCCCCAAATGGCTGCCGCAGCCGGAGCTGGGCCAGATCAAAGCCAGGAGCCAGAATCTTGGGCTATCCTCTGCTACTTTCCCAGATGCATTAGCAGGGAGCTGCACTGGAAATGGAGCAGCCAGGACTCAAACCAGCACCCGCGTGGGATGCTGGTGCTACAGGTGACAGCTTAACTCACTATGCCACCGTGCCAGCTCCCAGCATTAATTTTGTAAAGATTTCTTTTTTTTTTTTTAATTTATTTAACAGATAGAGTTAGTGAGAGAGACAGAGAGAAAGGTCTTCCTTCCATTGATTCACCCCCAAAATGGCCACTACAGCCAGAGCTATGCCGATCCAAAGCCACAAGCCAGGTGCTTCCTCCTGGTATCCCATGTGGGTGCAGGGGCCCAAGCACTTGGGCCATCCTCCACTGCCTTCCCAGGCCACAGCAGAGAGCTGGACTGGAAGAGGAGCAACCGGAACTAGGACCAGCACCCATATGTGATGCCGGCAACGCAGGCAGAGGATTAACCAAGTGAGTCACAGCACAGGCCCCAAGATTTCTTTTATTTAAAAAGCAGAAAGAGAGGGAGGGCGAGCGAGTCTTCCATCCACTGTTTCACTCCTCAAATGGCCAGAACAGCCAGAGCTGAGTCAAGCCACAGCCAGGAGCCCAGCCTCCATTGGAGTCTCCCACGAGCAGGGGCCTAATCTTGGGTCATCTTCTACTGCTTTCCCAAGTGCATTAGAGGGAGTTGGATCAGAAGCAGTGCAGCTAGGACACGAATTAGCTCAGCAATGGGATGCCAGTGTCACAGGCAGCAGCTTAACCCTCTGTGCCACGATGCTGGCCCTAAGACAGCATTATTAGATAAAAGTCAGTGTCAAATGTTGCTGACACAGAAGGGGACCCCTTGGATGTGGTAACTTTGTGCCCTGACCAGACAGCTTCAATGACTGGCAAGGATTGAAAGTCAGGTGGGTTAGCAGTGGGACTAAGAATGAAGCAAAGGCTTCTGCTCTGACCATATAGTGGTCGAGAAAAACTACAGGACACTTCTGCTTTCAAAACAACCAAGTCCTGCATAAAAATAAAATTTTATCTTGTTTTGGACTCATGGAGGTGAGTGGTAAGTATACTTAAAAAGACAGGTTTTCTGTGAGACCAGATGTCAATAGTAGCACTACAGGAGGAAGCTTATGCCTTAAACTGGCCTTAAACTGAAGGAATTAAATCTGTAAATTCCAAACTGAACCAGAAAGTTCAATATCCCTGGCTCCCTGACCTTCCAGCGTGCATGCGCACACACACACACACACACACACACACAGATTGTCTGTCTTCTGTGATGGAAAACATCCTTAATGTAGGTTTCCAGGTAGTCTTCACAGTAAAGCTAATCAACTATGAGCTCACAAGAAATAAAATAAGCCTCCACCTGCAGTGCAGGCATCTCATATGGGTTCTGGTTCGAGTCCTGGCTTCTCCACTTCAATCCAGCTCCCTGCTAATGTGCCTGTGAAACAGTGGAAGATGGACTAAGTGCTTGGGCCCCTGAACCCACGTGGGAGACCTGGATAAAGCTCCCAGCTCGGCCGGCGCCGCGGCTCACTAGGCTAATCCTCCGCCTAGCGGCGCTGGCACACCGGGTTCTAGTCCCGGTCGGGGCGCCGGATTCTGTCCCGGTTGCCCCTCTTCCAGGCCAGCTCTCTGCTGTGGCCAGGGAGTGCAGTGGAGGATGGCCCAGGTGCTTGGGTCCTGCACCCCATGGGAGACCAGGAAAAGCACCTGGCTCCTGGCTCCTGCCATCGGATCAGCGCGGTGCGCCGGCCGCAGCGCGCCAGCCGCGGCGGCCATTGGAGGGTGAACCAACGGCAAAAAGGAAGACCTTTCTCTCTGTCTCTCTCTCTCACTGTCCACTCTGCCTGTCAAAATAAATAAATAAATAAATAAATAAATTAAAAAAAAAAAAAAAGCTCCCAGCTCTTGGCTTCAGCCTGGCCAAGCCCCAGCCATTGTGGCCATTTGGGGAGTGAGCCAGAATATGGAAGTCCTCTCTCTGCCTCTGCCTCTCTTTCTCTCTCTCCCTCCCCACTCTGTGTTTCTGCCTTTCAAATAAATAAATAATTTTTAAAAAACATGAAATCAATGATCAAAACATTAATTTTTAAATGAAAAAAATTTAAAAAGAACTGAATATAAATTTTAGAAATGAGAAATATGTTTGTTAAAACCAAAAATCCAGTGACAGGGTGTTTTTTTTTTTTTAATGAACATAAATTTCCAAGTTACAGCTTATGGATTACAATAGCTCCCCCCCCCCATAACTTCCCTCCCACCCACAACGCTCCCCTCTCCCAGTGACAGGGTTAAACAGTAGATCATACATTGTTGAAGAATTTTAATGAAATAAAAGATAGATTGAATTTCCCCAGAATGCAGCACAGAGAGACAAACTGGAAAAATATTTATCTTTTAAGAAATCAAGCAATATTGAAGGGCAGGATGAAAGATCCATACACATCTGACTGTAGTCCCAGAAGGAAAGAAGTAAAAGAATAGGCATTATCTGAGGGGGAAAAGGCTCAGATTTTTCCAGAACCAATGAAAAATATGATTCCATAGATACAGAATCAAAGAAGAAATATTCCCCAGTTAAGTACTTCATGACAAACTACAGAACACCAGTGGAGAAATGCCCTTGGAAGCAGGGAGAGAGAAAATATCTTCAAGGTGTCATTCTTTCAAGAACAAAGGGAAAAATAGACATCTTCAGGTGAACACAAACTGAAATGTTTATTCTGTTAGATCTGTAGTAAAGCAACTTCTAAGGGTATAATCTGGGGAGAAGGCAAGCCTGGGATGCAAGAAGGAAGGTGACAAACTGATGATAGACACAAGCAAATTTAAGAAAATATGAAAAACAATGGTTTTATAATATTTAAAGAAAGAACTAGGATGTTAGAAAACAATATTATTAAATTAGAACAGGGCAGAGTTAAGGTGTTCCAAGATCCTTCCACTGTTCTAAAGAGGGCAGAAGACATTGTAGTTTTGTACTGTCAGCTAGCTAGAACTAGAATTCCCTTCCAGAATTCCCTTTCCTCCATGGTTCCCAAGCGGCCACAAAAGTTGCAAGAAATTTGGAAGACGAATGAATGAGCAGCCGTTTTTACTTTTGAAGGTTGGTGTGGGGCACCAGGCACAGCGGGGCTTGTGCGGGACGTTGCTGGTTTTGTAGTTTCTCTTATTAACATAGGGCAGCATCCAATTACAACTCTTCAGTTCCAGCTGGATTGTCTCCTCCACCTTCTCTGGGACCTGGGCCAAGCGTGTGTGCAGCTCCGTGGCAAAGGGCACCAGTTCTCCCGAAGGCCAAACACATCGTCAAGGTTGGCGGCAACAAGCCAGACGTAGGCTCTCGCTTGTCCTCATGGGCTCCTTTGTCCTTGCTCTTCCCCACGTCACATCCAGCTTTCCTTCCTGACAATAGGCATGCAGAGTTCTTAATGGGTTCCTGCGATTATGTAAAGTCTAACCCCTAAAATAACTCTCTCATATGACTCATAGTGGTTTTGCTTTCTAATATTTTAGTTTTGATCCAAATGACTGATTCAGACACAATAACAAAAAGCTGAGCAAGTGAATAACTAACATACAAAAGGGACTTTCAGGTTAAATGCACACATAGACTTTTTTAGATGGAGCACACATAAATGACAAAGTTTCGACTCTCCTGGAAGATACTACACTTCTAAACTTGTACTGACCTAATCGAATTACTAGAAGGGGAAACTGACAACATCCAACATATTCCATTTTAACACACAACAATTACTGAAAGGTCAAGCATTGCGGGCGGCGGCTTTACTCTCTGTGCCACAGCACTGGCCCCCAGAAATAACGTTCTAAGTAATGAGTCAAGCAAGAACTCAAAACAGAAATGTACAAATGCTCAGAACTGAAAAGACTGTTCAACCAATAAACAGCAGGACCTGCTCCTGATTGGAGGAGAGCAGCGTACTCGGCGTGTGGGTAGCAGAGTTGGGATTGGTGGAAGAGGACTATAAAGGAGGAGAGAGACAACATGCACCAGGAACATCTAAGGGGAACATCTGAGCAGCCCCCGAGAGAGCCGGCCGGCGGTGTGCCGCTCCCCTGCGGAAGTGGGGAAAGTGGCAGGGGGCCCGCCCCTCCACGGAGGTGGAAGGACGGTAGCCAACCCGGGAAGAACCAGCAGCAAACCCGGGGAGGGCCGAGCAGACAAAAGAACAGCGCAGTGTCCTGTGTCGTTCCTCCACGAAGACCGGGAGCGACAATGCTCAGAACTGAAAAGACTGCATCTCAGAACTTGTGAAGAGTCAAGGTTGGGGATAAAAGCCTAAATGTTTGTCTAAGTAAAGATAAAAGGTGAAACATGAAGGAGCAGAGAATCATATTTAATAAAGTATGGGAGAAAAAAAACAGAATAAACAGAAAGTAATAGAATGGAGGTACTGATAAGAAAAAAAGCTAACCCAGAAAGCAAAGATTCAAAGGTCAACAGCCAAAAGTTGGTTCTTTGACAAGACTCATAAGATACAAATCTCTTCCGCTCAGTCAAGAAAAAAAGACAAGAAAATATGAATGGAAGAAGGGTCTAACCATGGATCTACAAGAAAAAAAGATATTATAAGAATGTTTCAAACAAATTCATGCTAATTGAAAACCAATAGGCAAATACTAGAAAAGTAAAATTTGCCAGTTCTAGAAGAATTAGAAAAAGCTGAGTGCTCCAATAACAATTAAGGAAATTAAACCAATAATTTTAAGCTTCCCACAAGAATACCCAGCATAGGAAATTAGGGCTTTCACAATTAACTCTTTACTGATAGGCCCACCTGGTCTGTCAGGTGTGCTCTCTTCTTTATTTCTCTTCATTAAACTTTGCTAGCATGCTTATTGCTTAAAAAAAATTAAAGTTATGTCTTCACAAACATTCAAGGTGAAGTTTATTTCAATCTTTTTTGTTAAATATTTATTTATTTATTTATTTGAAAGTCAGAATTACACAGAGAGAAAGAGAGGCACAGATAGAGAGAGGTTTTCCATCTGCTGGTTCACTCCCCAACTGGCTCCAATGACCGGACCTACACCAGTAGCCAGAAGCCTCCTCCAGGTCTTCCCACGCGGGTGGAGGAGCCCACGGACTTATGCCGTCTTCTACTGCTTTCCCAGGGATGCTGGCACTGCAGGCAACAGCTTTTACCTGCTATGCCACAGCACCAACCCCTTATTCAATCTTACACAAATTTTCCAGAGAACAGGAGAAAAGAAGATGCTTCCCAACTCATCCTACGAAGCCATACACTTTTGATAAAAAGCTAAGAATAAAAATTAGACATCAGTATAAAATTATACATAAATATAAAAGCAAAAATTCTAAGTGAATATTATTAGCAAACTGTACCCACTAGTGTCTAAAAAGTAATCCATGATGGTTAAGTTGCATTTATTCCATAAATGCAAGGCTGGTGGGGCCAGCGCTGTGGCTCACTTGGTTAATCCTCCACCTGTGGTGCCAGCATCCCATATGGGCGCCAGGTTCTAGTCCCGGCTGCTCCTCTTCCAGTCCAGCTCTCTGCTGTGGCCCGGGATGGCAGTGGAGGATGGCTCAAGTGCTTGGGCCCCTGCACCAGCATGGGAGACCAGGAGGAAGCACCTGGCTCCTGGCTTCGGATTGGCACAGTGCCGGCCGTAACGGCCATTTGGGGAGTGAACCAATGGAAGGAAGACCTTTCTCTCTGTCTCTCTCTCTCTCACTGTCTAAAACTCTACCTGTCAAAGAAAAAAAAAAAGAAAGAAAGAAATAAAAAGGGCTGGTTTAACATTAGAAAAATGTCATTCATCATGTTAACATATTTAAGGAGAAAACCACAAGATCATTTCAATTATTCAGAAATAAATAGGCGTGAGAAACATTTTTGGGGGATGATAGTACTTATAAAATAGGATTGTAGGGATAGTTGAACAATTCTATAAGTTTACTAAGAATCCTTGAATTGTACTCAACAGCGGATTTTATGACACGTAAATTATACTTCAAAAAGATATTTTAAAAAAGATACAAAAATGGAAGCTGCTAAAAATCAATACCCATTCATCATTTAAAAACAAAAACTTAGAAAACATAAATAGAAGGAAAATTCCCTAATCTGATAAAGATGTATACCAAAAGTATAAAACCAAGATCATTCTGATTGGTTATATGTTAAAAGCAATCATTTTTAAAACTGGTATCAAGGCAAGAATGTTCACTATCATTGCTTCTATTCAGCATTGTACTGGAGGGCCTAGCCAGGACATCAAGGAAAGAAAAAGTAAAAAGATACAAGGATGGGAAAGGAAGAAACAGATATTGTGGCCATCTGGGGAGTTACCACTGGATGGAATCTCTCTCTTCCCTCTCTCTCTGTAGCTCTGACTTTCAAATATATAAAAATAACTCTTTTAAAAAAAGAAGAGGAGCCAACATTGTGGCATACTGGGTTAAGCCACTGTCTATGACACCAGCATCCCATCCCATAGGGGTGTCAGTTTGAGTCCCAGCTGGCTGCACTTCTGATCCAGCTCCCTGCTAATGCATCTGGAAAAGCAGTGGACAATGGCCCAAGTGTTGGGCCTCAGCACTCCTGTAGAAGACCTGGAAGAAGTTGCTGGCTCCAGGCTTTGGCCTGGCCCAATCCTGGGCATTGTGGCCATTCGGGGAGTGAACCAGCAGATGGAAGATCTCTCTCTCTCTCTCTCTCCCGCCCCCCCCCCAACCCTGTGTCTCCCCCCACCTCTCTCTCTGTGACTTTGGCTTCCAAGTAAATAAAAATAATTTTAAAAAAAATCTGGGGCCGGCGCTGTGGCTCACTTGGTTAATCCTCCGCCTGTGGTGCCAGCATCCCATATGGGTGCCAGGTTCTAGTCTCGATTGCTCCTTTTCCAGTCCAGCTCTCTGCTGTGGCCTGGGAGGGCAGTGGAGGATGGCCCAGGTGCTTGGGCCCCTGCACCAGCATGGGAGACCAGGAAGAATCTCCTGGCTCCTGGCTTCGGATCAGTGCAGCGCCAGCCGTAGCGGCCATTTGGGGAGCGAACCAATGGAAGGAAGACCTTTCTCTCTGTCTCTCTCTTTTACTTTCTAAAACTACCTGTCAAATAAAAAAAAAAGAATAAAACTCATTATTTAAAGATGATTATACTTATATATTTAGAATCTACATTTTTAAGAGAATTTAGAAAGTTGGACAAATATAAGATTAAAAGTCAACCACATTTTATACAACAAATATTTAGGGAGCATAATTTTTATTTTTTAAAAGACATATCTATAGGACCAGCACCGCAGCTCACTAGGCTAATCCTCTGCCTGCGGCGCCGGCACCCCAGGGTTCTAGTCCCAGTTGGGGCGCTGGATTCTGTCCCTGTTGCTCCTCTTCTGGTCCAGCTCCCTGCTGTGGCCCGGGAGTGCGGTAGAGGATGGCCCAAGTGCTTGGGCCCCTGCACCCACGTGGGAGACCAGGAGAAGCACCTGGCTCCTGGCTTCGGATCAGCGCAGTGCTCTGGCTGCAGCGGCCATTGTGGGGTGAACCAACAGAAAAAGGAAGACCTGTCTCTCTATCTCACTGTCCACTCTGCCTGTCAAAAAAAAGACATATCTATATATTTTATTTATTTACTTATTCATTTGGTAGGAAGAGTGACAGAGGGAGAAAGGAAGAGACAGAGGGGGAGATCTCCCATCCGCTGGCTCACTCCTCAGTGGCTGCAACAGCAGAGACGGGGCTGGGCCAAAGCCACGACCCAAGAACTCCATCAAGGCAGAAGCCCAAGCACTTGCATCCTCTTCTGTTGCTTTCCCAAGTGCATTAGCAGGGAGCTGGATCAGAAGTGGAGCAGCTGGGAATCAAATCGGTGCTCCAATATGGATTTCAGTATCGCCAGTGCTGCAAGCAGCAGCTTAACCTGCTGCACCACAACGCTGACGCCCTAGAAAGCATAATTTTTAAAATACACATCATTCAAGCAACAAAAAAAGTTAAATGGAAATAAGTTAACAATGTGTGCAAAAAATGTAGATAGTATGAAATTGTACTGAATACTTTCTAAAAGACTAATATCAAATTAAGAGAGATAATATGCTCACAAATATGGAGAGCTGCTATCATAAAGATTTAATGCAATTCTGCTTAAATTCCCAATAGGATTTTTAAAAGGAATTTACCAAGCTGCTTCTAAAATCAATAGAGAAGAGCAAAGCCCAAAAAAATAGATAAAGCACATCTAAAGAAGAGGACTTGTTCAATCAGATATTAATATTTATTACAAAGCTATAGAAATAGACAAATTGTCTAATAGACTAGAATATATCAGAAATAGACCCACACAATCAATATACAACAGACATTGCTGAAAATAAAGCTGTGGGGAATAAAGATATATCAGATTTGCAGTAGCATCACAAATCTGAGGAAAGTCAGACTACTCAATGAGACAATTGGCAACCCCTATGCATAAAAATAAAATTGATTCCTAACTCATATCAAACCCAAGAAGCAACTCTTGACTAATTAAATATGGAAAGCAATACTGTATAGCATTTAGAAGCAAAAGCCAATGGAAACTATGTATGGATTTCTCAAACATGTCACAAAAAAGCACTAACCATGAAAGAAGAGTTTAACACATTATATTAAAATTAAGAATTTATTTTTATTCATTCATTTATTATTTATTCAAGAGAGAGCGAAATATCATTCATGCATTCACTGGTTCACTCCTCAAATGCCCACAGCACCCAGGGCTGGGCCAGGCTGAAGTCAGGAGCCAGGAGCTCCATCAGGTGTCCCACATGGGTGGCAGGGACCCAAGTATTTGAGCCATCACCTGCTGCCTCCAAGGGAGGCACAGGAGCAGGAAGCTGGATTCTAAAGCAGAACCAGGACTCAAACCAAGGCACTTTGATAGGGGATGCTGATTTCCTAAGTGTGTTTTAACCACAACACCAAACATCCACCCCAAATTAAGAACTTCTGTTTATCAAAGACACCATAAAGGAAATTAGAGGTAAAAATTTCCAGTTGATTAAAACCACACTTGGCGCGGCTCACTAGGCTAATCCTCCACCTAGCGGCGCCGGCACACCGGGTTCTAGTCCCGGTTGGGGTGCCGGATTCTGTCCCGGTTGCCCCTCTTCCAGGCCAGCCCTCTGCTGTGGCCAGGGAGTGCAGTGGAGGATGGCCCAGGTGCTTGGGCCCTGCACCCCATGGGAGACCAGGAAAAGCACCTGGCTCCTGGCTCCTGCCATCGGATCAGCGCGGTGCGCAGGCCGCAGCGCGCCAGCCGCGGCGGCCATTGGCGGGTGAACCAACGGCAAAGGAAGACCTTTCTCTCTGTCTCTCTCTCTCACTGTCCACTCTGCCTGTCAAAAAAAAAAAAAAAAAACAACACACACACTTGGGACAACTGCAGCCCATATCAGACGCCTGCCTCCACCTCTGATCCAGCTGCCTGCTAATACACCTGAGAGGCAAGAGATGCTGGCCCAAGTACTTGGTTTCCTGCCACTCATGTGAGAGACCAGGAAGAAGCTCCTGGCTCCCAGCTCCTGCCTGGTCCAGTTCTGGCTATTTCAGGCACTTGCAGAGTGAACCATGAACCAGCAGATGAAAGACTTCTCTCTCTCTCTCTCTCTCTCTCTCTTTCTCTCTCTGTTTGTGTGTGTGTGTGTGTGTCCTCCCTTTCTCTGTCACTCTGCCTTTCAAATCTTAAACTGAAATATTTGCAACATGTAGTATTTCTCACTAAGGATTAGTGTATAGAATAAAGGACTATAATTCTCTGAATTAACATCAAACACACACGATTTGGCTCCCTCCTGAAACTATACTACGTGGATATTTAGGACATAAACTGGTGATAAGAAGGGAGGGACAATGGCAACAAACTTTCGAAAACTGGAAGCATGACAAATAGGTAGTAACCCACAACAGATTTGAAAGCTGAATCCAAAGCCAGCAATAGAAACTCAATACATAATTCAACTTAAAACTGTACAATTTCCAAAGTGCTCAGCTGTGGGTAATCCTAGTCTTCTCTAGAACTGAAAACAGGACAGGACCAAGGCTAAAATAAAGATTATCTGAAAGCTTATTTAAGAAACCATAAAACCCATGAATCTCGCTTCTAGTCCATGCCAGAGGGTGACCGCCTGCATCAGTCTCTGCAAGTCAGAAGGCTTAGTTTTTGGCAAGGACCTCGGGAGCAGGGATACGAGCCGAAGGCAGGATGCCATGCTGAAAACAAGCCTCCACACAGTGGAGAGCAAAGCCCCCCGCACACCTCTGGGGCACTAGTCTCAGACCACTGGCACTGCCCTCAGGCCAAAGACTGGAAGTCTCTTCTGTGGAATCTCATCAGCCCAAGAGGAAAGACCTGCAGATCCTGATGTTACAGCTTGAGAGGAAAAAGCAAAATCATCCAAGCAGATCATCCTACAGTGACACTCGGGTTGACAAAGCCCATCTGCAGCTCAAAGCCTCCAATATGCTTTATCCATGAGCTGACGACGATTGCAGCCATCTGAGGAAAGCCTCTAACCAAAAATCTATGAGTTCTAAAAGGCTGCTCTCCCATTTGTGTGTATGTGGCTCTGAGTGTTTCGTGTGTGAGTGGGCTATGTTTGAGAGTGTACAGATGGATGTATACCTGCACGTGTTTAATGAGTGTCTCTGGATGCACTGTGTGTGTGTGTGTAGCAGGTCAGGGAAGTGCTGAGTCATGGGACCTCTGCACCTACATCTCACATATTCTTCCCACAGAACACCCTCAGCTGGGCGCAGACGATCCCAGAAGCCCCTGAGCTGAGCGATTTCAGGGTGGTTGGAGCACTGAGAGCATCAAGGGCTCGACCCTGGCCCAAAGAAGCTTCTGCTGTTAAAATCACAGGGGCGGCCTTTGCCACGGCTCACTAGGCTAATCCTCCGCCTTGCGGCGCCGGCACACCGGGTTCTAGTCCCAGTCAGGGCGCTGGATTCTGTCCTGGTTGCCCCTCTTCCAGGCCAGCTCTCTGCTGTGGCCAGGGAGTGCAGTGGAGGATGGCCCAAGTGCTTGGGCCCTGCACCCCATGGGAGACCAGGAGAAGCACCTGGCTCCTGCCATCGGATCAGCGCAGTGCGCCGGCTGCAATGCAGCCGTGGCAGCCATTGGAGGGTGAACCAACGGCAAAGGAAGACCTCTCTCTCTGTCTCTCTCTCTCACTGTCCACTCTGCCTGTCAAAAATAAATAAATAAATAAATAAATCACAGGGGCAAGTGCTGGTGGCAGCGTCACCACCCCAGCACCTCACTGCCCTTTATGAGGGAACCCTTTCTGGTCTTTGACTTTGCTGGGGGTCCCCCATCCCTGTGACCCAAGCTGCCTTTTCAGAGACTTAAAACTGTAGGCTTACAACTGCCCTCAGTTGAGGACAAGGGGATTCCCAAGGGTAGAGGCTTGATCTGGGCCTCCACGGATGTGGCCAAACAAGGAGCTGAAAGGATTAGATGAGGGAAACCCCCAGAAGAGAAAGGGTCCAGGGTCTGGACCAAGAACAGAGAAAAGGTCAAGGTAGGATCAGGAGCAGGGTAAAGCAAAGGTCAGGATCAAGGGTAACACTGATGCCGGGGTCAGAGCCATGGTGGAATCAGGAACAGATCGGAGTCCAGGGAATTGAGTATTACAGTGGGTGCCACCTCCTTCAGCTCCTTCAAGGTGCCAGACTCCCAGACAGCCCTCCCTGTCCAAGACCCCTCCAAGAGGCTGCAGACTGTGCCAGGGGCCTGTGGTTCTGTTGGCACAGATCCAAGCCCTGCTCCCAGGCAGCACACAGTCCAGAAGGAAGAAGGCAGGGACAGTCAGCCTTGACCTTCAAGAGAAGACATAAATGAGACATTCAGAAAACCACTCTGAGGACACGAGCCTGGCTACAACCCCTAGTCTTGGATGGGAGAGGGAGCAAGGGGAAGGGAGGGAGGGAGAGAGAGAGAGTGAGAGAGAGAGAGAGAAGGAGGGAGGAAGGGAGGGATTCACTTACAGGTACCATGCAGAGTGACAAAGACTGGCATGAGAATCCCTCTTGCATGGGGAAGGGGATTCGGAGACCCACCTGGGATGATCTTATCTTTTCTGGGTCCAGCAAGGCTCCAGGTCTCTATGCACCTACCCACTTCTCTCCCCTCCCCTTGCCCAGGGTTTGACTCAAACCATGGAGCGGCACGTGGATCCTGAAGCCCTGCGGAAGATGGTCAAATGCGATAACCAGGACTACACCTATAAGAGTTCCATATCGGGACATCCCTATTTGCCTGAGAAGTACTGGCTTTCTCAATATGAAGGTAGGGCCTCGACCCTCACCCAGCTCTGAGTCCAGCAGCAACCCCAATAATGAGCACGAACCTCAACCTAACTTTGAGCACAACCTCCATCCTGATCCTACATCAACTCCTAACTCCACCTGGGACCTACACTTCTTCCCTAACCACTTCCCCTGCCACTCCAACCTGACCACCAACCACCTGACCTGACCCTTTGGCTCTTGGTGGGGGAACTCCTTGTGGGTGAAAAAAGAACTAGAAGAGATCTGAATCGCATCCTTAGAGAGGTGGAGAGAACATTAACTTCCTTCCAACAAATCTCTCCAGATGTCATCTTTCCTGCACCTCTCCGTCCCACCGCACTCTTTCCCTCAATCTATAACCTTCTCTAATGTCTTCATGCCTCAAAATCCCCTTTGCTCCTCTCTTTCACAGCCAAGATTCTCCAAAGCGTAGTCTATCCTGTCTCTTCTTTTCCTGCCCTTCTTACACTCCATGAGAAATTAGCTCATTCGGTTAGGTTTTTGAGCTGTCTCCCTGTGCATTCCAAAAGAGCAGAGTCTTGGCTTATTCAAGATGCATCCCCTCCATCTAAAACAGCTGCAAGTTTCACAAATATTTGTTGAGTGAACTGATAATTGCCAACTGAGGTTGGGAGTCTGCACCTCCTACACTCAAACCCTTGAAGTGACCTTGTGTGGTTTCAATCCCCCGAGCCATGGGACTCTTCCATTTTTACCCCAGGAGACTCACCTTGCACATTTCACTCTGCTCCCATTCTCTACTTCTGGAAACTACTTCCTCCCTCAGCTTCTCTGATGTCTCACTTTCCTGGGGCTTGTGCACCCACAGGGAAAACTGGCTTCCTCTGGATGCCATCCTGAGCCCTCTTCTCCCCTTGCTCCTTTCCCAAGGCCATGTATCTCAGCTGCTCGTGGCTTCAGTCACTGATGGCTCCAAGTCTTCACTTCCAGGCTTGACCTGGCACCAGAATTCCACTCTTTCATCTGATCATGGCCATTTTTACCTGGATGTCCCCAGACATCCCAAACTTGCTATATCCAACCCCCAAATCCCAAGATTCCCCCTCCTCCCCTCACGCACCTGCTCTCCCTCTAGGATTTCTTTCCTTCTGTCTCTCACGTGTTCTTTTAGACTTTAGGAGAGTAGATGGTGCAAGGCCTTGTGGGACAGGACTCAGTGACTGTGCAGGTTTGAAGCAGGGAAGTGTCTTGGACAATGTCATTTCATTTGTGAAAAATGAAAATTTTCATGGCTTCTGTGTTGAGGTTGGATTATATGATTTCAATGAGGCAAAGAGACTGGTATGCTAGTCATGGTAGTTTTTTTGTATGCCAGGCACCATTCTAGATGTTTCTTATATGTAGACCCATTTAAACCTCCTAACAGCTCTATTACCCCCATTTTAATGTTGAGCAAAATTAACTTGGTCAAGCTCAGACACAGCTGATAATTTACAGAACTGAAGTTTGAACCCAGGCAGTCTATTTACGGAGCCTCTATTAACAATGACATTATACTGTCCCCTGGTTAAGGCACTGCTGAGATATGGGACACTGGTAGAGGGGTTAGAGTGAAATGGTTCTAAGGAGGCAGAACAGGCAAACCTTGGAGCCTGGGTGTGGAAGATGATCGACAGAGGGTAGTGCCAGGATGGAAACTGAATAGTGCAAGGGATGCCACTCAGAAGCTTGCCTTAGGTGGGACACGGGCTGCACCCCAGTGTCAAAGACAAGTGTGGGGTCATACTGGGCTTAGGGGTTGCCCTGAGGGAGGCCAAGGATGTCAGCTTTGTGCCAGGGGTCAGAGGAGAAGTACCTGGGGGTCCCAGATCCTGAGAGCGGGTCCAGAGTAACATTCACTGAGTATCTGACATCCCATCCCTGTGATTAAGCAGATAAGTGCAGCCCATGCTACCTGAGCAGTGACCGTTACAACACGTGGAAGACAGCACCATACAACAGTCCCTACTGGAACAAGTACACCACCTGCCTCCCCCGACTGCCTAAGGTATCTACTGTGTTACACACACACACACACACACACACACACACTCACACACACACCACTCCTCCCAAACCACAGCCGCTGCTGTTGGACCATTAGTCCCTCCTTCCTTTCCCATCAATAGGGATCTTGGCCCCATCTGTGAAACTTGGGTTTGTATTTTCTAGCTGAAAAGGGAGCCCAGGACTGCGGCTTTGCTGGGTCTCTGGGTCTCAACATTTGACCAGACCCTGTGGGGACCTTTCTGAAACTTGCCAACCAGCCCCTCCCCATGTGGTCTTGGCCCCTGTGACCCTCAGTCTGCCTGCTCTGGCTAGCCCTCCTTTGTGATGTAAACGAGGACAAAAAGCAAGAGAGCAAAGCTGTTCAGCACAAGCCTTCTGAGTTCAGAGCAAGGCCAGCCCCAGGCCCAGGCCCAGGCCAGAGGACCCATGGCAGGATCCAAGGCCAGAGCAGAGGTTCTTTTTTTAAGATTCATTTATTTGGAAAGCAGAGTTGAGAGAGAGAAAGAAGAGGGAGGAGAGAGGCTTCCATCTGCTAGTTCACAGCCCAAATGGCTGCAACAGCCAGGAGCTGTAGCAGGTGGAATCCAGGAGCCATCAGGCCTCCCATGTGGGTGGCAGGGGCCCTGAGGGGCCCTGCGTCCTTGGGCCATTCTCCACTGCCTGGGCCTCCCAGGGGCATTAGCAGGGGCGCTGGATAGGAAGCTGGAGCAGCGGGAACTCAAACCGGCCGTCGCAGACAGAGGTTTAACCATCTGCGCCACAACGCTGGCCCCAGAATTTCTTATAGACGGCAGACAGCTGATCTGTGATTGACCAGATCCCGTTTTCCCGTTTTTTCACTAGAAATCAGAATTCCTCCCCTCCCACCCCCGGTATCCTAGGCAGTTCTGACGGGAAAGCTGTATTGAAAAAGCCCCCCCTAGAGAGACACCCAGACACAGCCACACACACAGTCACCTGGAAAAAGAAGTCAAACCGGAAGCAGACGCCCCCCAGGCAGGGTCCCAGGGCCATCCCTCACCCCCGGAAGCCCTCTCCACCACCGCCCGCCCCCGGCAGGCAGAGTAAAAGCGTTGCCAGGCGACAACCCCCAACACTCCGAGCCCTGGAGAGCAAGGGACCTGCCGAGGGCCAGGGAAGGCGCCGCCTGGGAGCAGGTCGGGGTGTTCTGGGAGGACCCCCAAAGCGGAGCAGCTCTTCCGGGTCAGGGCTTGAGGCAGCACGTGTGCCACTTGCAGGACGCCGGGATGGAGACGGTAGCTCGAGGAATGCCCTTGGAGTACCCTCCTAAGCCGGAGCGGCTCAACGCCTACGGTAAAGGATAGGGGGGCCGGGAAAGCAGCGGGTAGCGAGAAGGCAGAGGGGTGTCGGGGGAGCCGGGTGGAGGGCAGGGCGGGGACCGGGGGTGCTGGCGAGCGTGTAGCCCTGTCTCCATGCCTCCCTGTTTTTGTCTCTTCCTCCCCTTGTCTCTGACCCTGCCCTTTCCCATCCCTGTGACCCTCTGGGGCTCCCGGGTTCCGGCACACAGAGCGCGAGGTGGTGGTGAACATGCTGAACTCGCTGTCACGGAACCAGCAGCTGCCGCGGGTCATGCCCCGATGCGGGTGCTTGGACCCGCTGCCGGGCCGCCTGCCCTACCTCGGCTACGAAAGCGCTTGCTCGGGCCGCCACTACTGCCTGCGCGGGATGGATTACTGCACCGGCGAGGCGCCGTACACGGAGCGCCGCCTGCGGCCTCTGTGCGCCGAGCAGCCGACTGTAAGGTTCGCAGGGCTCCGCCCGCCTCGGCGGGCCCCGCCGCCAGGGTCCCCGCGGACCGGGTGGCGCGCGCTCCGGCCCGCACGCAGCCCCGCCTCTAGCCTCGCGCCGGCCGCCTTGCCCGCCCGTAACCAGCCTCGTGCACGGCTCCGGCCCGCAGTCGGGCCCCAGAGCCTGGGCAGACGGCTGAGGCCGGGGAGAACCAATGCGAAGGTCACTCCAAATCCGCGGCCCCGTCCCAAATGCACAGGACTCCAGGTCATGTACACCGTTTTTGAGGAGGTAACCCCGAACAGGAGTCGCCTTATGCTCCTACGCCGGCCAGCCCTGCCCTCTCCCCGGGAACACATGGCCGTGCGGTGTGCATGTGTTCTCAGAAAAAATCCCCTCTCTGCCTGGCCCCGGGGTCACCGTCGGTACGGGGTGGGGTCGTGGCCAGGGGCTAACGGCTAGGAATTGCGACCCAGAGCGCCCAGGCCTCCTCCTCAGAGCCCCGCGCCACCCTTGGAGGTAGATGTCCTCGCCTGTTCCCGCTAGGAACACAGGCCCAAGCTCACAGCAGAGCCTGGCCTGCCGCGCCGCGTTGGGGCTGCGACCAGGCAGCAGGCAGGGCAGGGCAGGGCAGGGCAGGGCAGGGCAGGCAAGGCTTCTAGAGAGCTGTGCAGAGGGGGTTGGGAGCCCGGTCCCTAGCCCAGGGATGGTCCCCCGCCCCTCCTCAGAGCCTGCTCCATTGTGCAAGGCTGTGGCTTATCCCTGACAGGGGCATGGAAGAGAAGGGAAGTGCCCCAGCTCCCAGAAGTCTGAGTAACGTGGCCTTGTTCATAATGCTGGAGACAGTGCTTGCCCCACAGCAAGAGTCCCAGGGGCCTTGCGGGAGGAGGACTTCCGGGGGGCTCCCTGAAGGCGGTGCTTCAGTGGGGTCTCCGTAAGGTATAAGGAAAAGGAGGACCCCTGACTGACCACGAAGCACCGCCTAGGTGCTTGGTCTAGACTGGGAACATAGGATCTACCCTTCCCTGTCCCCCCGCTGCTTCTTCCAGGGCTGTGTCACCCTACGACCACCGGCCCGGAATGGAATGTGCTGTTACAACTCTCCCGCCGTCATACTACCCATGTCCGAACCTTAGGTAAGTCTGGCGCGCGCGCTCACCTGCGTGCACACCACTGGCACCTTCTTCCTGGCAGGGGGTCGGTGGGGGGCGGCGGCTAGTTAGGGTGGGTACTATCCCCCGCGACGCACTGACAGGAAGATGCCACCAGGGGGAGCTAGTGCCATGGCGAAATCAAAGCTGGCAAGGAAAGGGAGGATCCCAAGAGAGGGCAAGGAGGCCCGTATGGAGGGGGTATCATTGGTAGTCGATTTACCCAGAGTCAAGGGTGTTGGGCTCATGGCTTAGTAAATGGTAAGAAATCAGTGTTAAGGAGCGGGTGTTGGCTATCAGAAAGTTAACAGTGGAGAGTGGGGGTGGGCAGTGTAGGAGCCCAGGGTCAGTTGTTAGCCGCAAAGGTCAGCACTGAGAATTGAAGTCAGATGTCCACTTGGAAAAGTGAGGGTCCAAAAGCTCTGAGACATGTCTCCTCGCAGATGGGATACAAGTCACTTCAAGAAGACCGGTGGTGCCCAGAGAGACAACTATGTGGTGCACCCTGAGTTTGTGTCTGAGACCTATCCCGACTACCATTGCTGGTAGAGCCTGGGCTGGCCAGGCCACGATGGGAAGAGCAACAAATAAACTCTTTACCCCCAAAGGCAGCCTCCGGTGTCCTTACCCAGCTGGATCTGGACGTGAAGGGCCAGTTGCTGAGGCCCCTGGCAAAGCCGCCTTGACTGAGAGGCAGTTTCTCCAAATCACCCTGCCCATTCCCATCAGCGCACTGCTTCCCTGGGTGCCCTCCCGACACCCAACAGCAATCCTGCATCCAGCTCACGTCCTCCTGCCTCCGCTCAGAGCCCACCTGGGCACGCAGGGAGGATGCACCCACTTCCCACTCTGAGAGGACCCTCCGGCTGACATGCCCCCAGTATGTCCCCAGTGCCCTCCCACGTCTCAGGGGGCCCAGAGTCCTCCCTTCCACAGTCAAAGCCATTTCCCTACACCCGAATCTCTAGATCTCTGCTCCCAGCGACCCCCAAAGACTGTGTTCAGAACCCTTGCTGCTCCCCCCCACTACTGAAGGGGCCCAAAACGCAATTTTGGAGGCTCTCATGACTCAAAAATTTAAAATTGCAAAACAAAGCCTTGTTCTGGGATATTCGGGTTTTTTTTTTCTTTCTTCCTTCATCAAATATGTGAAACCTCAGAGTCGTGGGCCACCCCCGGCTCCCCCATGAGGAAGAAGTGCAGTGGAGCACGACCACCTCTTGGCAGCACTAGGTTTATGAGTAACCTGTCACTCCAGGAGGGGCTGGACCCTGTAGATAACTGGGGACTGGGAGGGGGTGCAGAATCCTGTTCCTGTTCTCGAGCTATGCTGTCCTGTCCAGGGGGAACCCGCAGCTTAAGGGACTGGTTAGAGCTCCAGGTGCTGCGCGCCTTGGGCGCTGAGATCCTCCCTGAATTCCACTACCCCTGTCCCAGCTGAGGGGCTCGCACAAGGGTCGCACAGTTAAGGCCTCCACCTGACCAAACTTGCAAAAGAAGAGGCCTTTGCGGCTTTACCCTGCGGCTCTCTCTCTCTCTCTCTCACCCCAGCCTAGCTCGGACTTGCAACAATCCCGACTTGGTGCAGCTGCTGCTTCCCCCAGAACTACATTTCCCAGCTGGAAGGCACGGAGCTGGAGGCGGGCCTGAGATGCCAGGGGCAGGGCCGAGAGCAGCGGGAGGGCGGCGGGCTCAGGGCGGGGTCTCAGGTCCGCGTGATGACACATGGGGAGGGGTTGGCCGCCAGGGGCGGAGCTGAGGGCAGACTGGACGGCTGGGGCGTGGCCAAGTAAGCCAGGGGCGGGGCCGAGGAGGGGCTCCGCTGTGCAGAGCCAGGCAGCGCCCCGCCAGGCGCGGTGGCCGCCCAACTCCCGCTCTCACCAAAGGGGGATCTGCGGGAGGCTCCCTGCACCCGCACTTCTGACGGGGCGTCCCTGTTGTCTGTGAGTGAGCCGAACGGGAGGACCTGGGGAGGGGGGAGCTGCTGAGGGAGCATGATCCCTGAACTTTCGCTCCCGCCGATTAGTGTGTAGAGCGAGCTTGGACACCTGGGCCGTGGTTCCCAGCGGGCGACAGGTCCCTTGACCTCAGTCTGTCCCCGCGTACGGTGTGGCTGTCGGGCGGGGCGCCGAGGGCGGAGTATTCCCGGCTGTGTAGGCGCAGTTACTCGATCCCCACGGATCCCGTCGCAGGGGAGGGAGATGGACCGGATCGAGTTGCCTTTGACATTTCTACCCCCTCCCCCTGCGAACTGTGTCCCACAAACTGACTGTGCTTGGAATGGCCTCCCCTCGGTTGAGCTGGGCCAGGCCCGCACCCTCAGACCAGACTAGGGGCTGGCAGCCAAGACTGAGGTCGAGTGTCCAGTGGGGAGGAGGCTGCGCGAGGGCCGAGGGGAAGCAGTTCCACCCTGCAGACCCCACCTGCTCACATTATTATCTTGTTGGGTCAGATGGCAGAGGTGGTAGATTACAGGGGTCTCTAGCGCCACTACCAACACAGAACCTCTGAGTTCCTTCCCTATGGTACTAGATGCCATTAAAATGGCCTCTTTCCCACCCCCAAGAGGCCTTTCTGGTCTGTCCTGAGCCAGCAGCAGCACCAGCCCTCACAAAGACAGGCTCACTCCACCCATGCCCATCTGACTGAGAGCTCTCAGCCACCCAGCTCCCTGCTGCCCCTGCGTTCGGGCAGCCAGCTCAGACCCTTAGCTCGCATCTCCCGACACTTAGCCTGTGTGGCACTGAGGCAGGATTTTGGATCCAGGCAAGCTTGCCCCTCCCCTTGGGGTGTGTGTGACTTCAGACAGGTTTCCTTTTGTTTGGGCCACTGTTTCCTCCTCTGTAGAATAGATACTGTGGTTGTGTCTGCTCCTGCACATGGCTGCCAGGGCTGGACAGTGTGCTGGCATTTAGGAGACCAGCCGCGTACCCCCCACAGAATGGATGTTCAGTCCTTGGGGAGGTGGGTGGGCTCTTGTCCTTCACCAAAGAATCTTGGAATCCTGGAAAGTTAAGATTCTCAGGACCAAAGTGTTGGAAAAGGCATCTGAGGCCTCTGTGGTGGACTCCCCGTGCCTCTGGGAGTGATGGAGCGACAGGCTGACAATAGGAAAGCTGAGAACAAGGGGGCCGTGTCCTCTCTGGATATGGTCTCTCTCCCCTTATTCCCTCTGTGTCTGGAATGGGCCTGGATTGCCTGAGGCTGTCTTCGTCTTCGGATTCTGCTCAGCATGAGGGCATCAGCTAAGGGCTACTGCCTACATTTTCTAGGAAGGCTTTCTAACTTGTACCTGCAGGAAGTGGGAGGAAAGCTAGGTGATATGGGCTGAGAGGAAATGGATAGAAGTTGTCTCAGATAAACTGGGACTGAAAACTTAGGTAGTTGGGAGGGAAGGAGCACTAGGGATAAGGCCCTGGGGAGTGGCAATTGTGGTCCAGTGGGTTAAATCTCCACCTGCCTGTTTGAGTCCTGGCTGCTCCACTTCCGACCCAGCTCCCTGCTAATGTGCCTAGGAAAACAGTGGAAGATGGCCCAAGTTCTTGGGCCCCTACCATCCACTTTGGAGACCTGGATAGAGTTCCTGGCTCCTCCTGGCTTCAGCCCGGCCCAGCTCTGGCCATTGAGACCATTTGGGGAGTGAACCAGCAGATGAAAGGTCTCTCTGTGTCTTTCCATCTTTCAAATAAATAAATAAATCTTAAGTGTATCTTGGGTCAGGGTATAAGGTGAAGAGGGGACTCTATTAATATCTAGGGTCAACATTCTCATCTGCACTTGGAATAGGGGAGGCGGGGGAGGTGACGGCGTGGAGCACTTCCACCCAGCGTCTCCCTGGAGGTTGCCGAGGACTTACAGACACCGGCACCTGGGAGGAAGCTAATTCCTCTGCCGGGCTCCCTGTCTTCCCCCAGCTGGAGCAGTTAGGCAGCTAGCTGGCTGGCAGTGTGTATGCCTGCATGTGCACCTGGCTGGTGCTGTTTCTTTGTTGGACTCTGCCCTGGAGGCTGGGACGGGGAAAGTTCAGTGGCTTTGAGCAGCAGCCTGGGACGCACACCTTCCCCCAAGCCTGTGTTTCCCCTGAAGTCATCCTGCATGTTTAGCAAACAGTGTGTGAGTTTATGTGTGTGGTGGTGGCTATCCGATCCACAGAGACCTGGTAGGTGGAGGAAAGGCCCAACCTGGGTGGGTGAATCTCCTGGGGCAGGTGGCTTGAAGAATTTTACTGGGAGAAGCACTGATTGGATAGATCTGGCTGGACATGCAATCAGAAAGAAGCTGAGACCACATCGTGCGTTGAGCCTCCACTGTGGAACTCACCCATCTGAATTTCACTGTGAAGGTCACGAACAGCTCTAGAAGCTAGGGACGGGTACGATCTGTTAAGTGCCTCAAAAGGATTACGGTGGTGGCTACGAGCATAAGGCACTGAAGAGAAAGGCTGGGGGCAGGGAGGCCTCTCAGAAGTGCTGCAATGATACAGGGAACAGCACCTCAACTAGAGCAGTGGGTGAGTGACAGAGACAGAGCTGGGAGGTAGCTGCCCCACAGAGGTGGTGCCGGGAGCAGAACAGGAAGGTGGCCAGGGAAGCAGACTCAGGCAGACCTGAGAAGCCGCCAGCCATCCATGCCAGGATCCTGACCCCGGCCCTAACCTTTGACCCCAACCTGCCTCTCTCCAGACTGGGCCCTGGGATTGAGCCTGGCGTGGGTGTCTTCTAGAACCTGCGGATCTCATCTGTTTTCTGACTCATCAAATTCCATGCCTGGGCTGCCCCCTCCCCACTTCTCCTGCCCTCTGCCTGAGCTCTTCCTCCTCTCCTCCTCCTAGCCTTCAGCCCTGATGGAAGTCCCTAGATGCTGGCAGGGCCATCGTCCCTCTTGGAGGCCAGACACTGTGCTCCTGGGTTTGTTTCTCCACCAGAAAAATGGGGGTGCACGCCATCTCCTAGTTATGTGCTGCTCCCCAGTCACGTTGGCAAGCATTTGAGCCCGTGAGAAAGGATGTAAGGCAGAGAGAACCCGTCCTGGTAAGAGTCACCTTTGACTCTCCTCAAGCCCTTAGGTCCCAGGATACACCTGCCCAAAGGACCCACTCCCTCTACGATGCTGCCCCCAATGGAAGGATGATGAAATGAGAAAGCTCAGTCGAATGTCTCTCTCCCCTCTTTCAGACCCGGGGAGGCCAGGTTCAGACGGGCATGGCTGAGCGGCGCCACCGTCCGCCAGCTCCTTAGCTGGGGACCCATGTCCCGGAACCTTGGGGAGAAAAGCCAGGCCTATCCCCGCCGCCGCCCTGGTTTCCACGCAGACCCCAACAGCACTGAGGTGGCAGCCATGTACACCTTCCTCCCGGACAACTTCACCCCTGCCAAGCCCAAGCCGTCCAAAGAGCTGCGGCCGCTGCTGTGCTCGGCGGCTCTGGGGCTGCTGCTGGTGCTGGCCGCCGTGGTGGCCTGGTGCTACTACAGTGCCTCCCTCCGCAAAGCGGAACGTCTGCGCACCGAGCTGCTGGACCTTAACCGCGGCGGCTTCTCCATCCGCAACCAGAAGGGCGAGCAAGTCTTCCGCCTGGCCTTCCGCTCCGGCGCGCTGGACCTGGACTCCTGCAGCCGTGACGGCGCTGTGCTAGGCTGCTCGCGCACCGCCGACGGGCGCCCCCTGCACTTCTTCATCCAGACCGTGCGGCCCAAGGACACTGTCATGTGCTACCGCGTGCGCTGGGAGGAGGCGGCGCCGGGGCGCGCCGTGGAGCACGCCATGTTCCTGGGCGACGCCCCAGCGTACTGGTACGGTGGCGCGGAGATGAGGACGCAGCACTGGCCCATTCGCTTGGAGGGCCAGCTGGAGCCGCAGCCTTTTGTCACCAGCGACGTCTATTCCTCCGACGCCGCCTTCGGGGGCATCCTGGAACGCTACTGGTTATCGTCGCGCGCGGCCGCCATCAAAGTCAATGACTCAGTGCCCTTCCACCTGGGCTGGAACAGCACCGAGCGGTCGTTGAGGCTGCAGGCCCGCTACCACGACACGCCCTACAAGCCACCCGCCGGCCGCCCTGCGGCTCCGGAGCTAAGCTACCGCGTGTGCGTGGGCTCCGACGTCACCTCCATCCACAAGTACATGGTGCGGCGCTACTTTAACAAGCCTTCCAGGGTGCCCGCGCCAGAGGCCTTCCGAGACCCGATCTGGTCCACGTGGGCCCTTTACGGCCGCGCTGTGGACCAGGACAAGGTGCTGCGGTTCGCCCAGGAGATCCGCCAGCACCGCTTCAACAGCAGCCACCTGGAAATCGACGACATGTACACACCTGCCTATGGCGACTTCGACTTCGACGAGGCCAAGTTCCCCAACGCCAGCGACATGTTCCGCCGCCTCGCCGACGCCGGCTTCCGCGTCACGCTCTGGGTGCACCCGTTCGTCAACTACAACTCGTCGCGCTTCGGCGAGGGCGTGGAGCGCGAGCTGTTCGTGCGCGAGCCCACGGGCCGGCTGCCCGCGCTGGTGCGCTGGTGGAACGGCATCGGCGCCGTGCTGGACTTCACGCGCCCGGAGGCCCGGGACTGGTTCCAGGGACACCTGCGGCGGCTGCGCTCGCGCTACTCTGTGGCCTCCTTCAAGTTCGACGCGGGAGAGGTCAGCTATCTGCCGCGGGACTTCAGCACTTACAGGCAGCTGCCCGACCCCAGCGTCTGGAGCCGGCGCTATACCGAAATGGCGCTGCCCTTCTTCTCGCTGGCCGAGGTGCGCGTGGGCTACCAGTCGCAGAACATCTCGTGCTTCTTCCGCCTGGTGGACCGCGACTCCGTGTGGGGCTACGACCTGGGGCTGCACTCGCTCATCCCCGCCGTGCTCACCCTCAGCATGCTGGGCTACCCGTTCATCCTACCGGACATGGTGGGCGGCAACGCGGTGCCCGAGCGCACAGCGGGCGGCGGCCCAGTGCCCGAGCGCGAGCTCTACGTGCGCTGGCTGGAGGTGGCCGCCTTCATGCCGGCCATGCAGTTCTCCATCCCGCCCTGGCAGTACGACGCCGAAGTGGTGGCCATCGCACACAAGTTCGCCGCGCTGCGGGCCTCGCTGGTGGCGCCGCTGCTGCTGGAGCTTGCCGGGGAGATCACCGACACGGGCGACCCCATCGTGCGCCCCCTGTGGTGGATCGCGCCGGGCGACGAGACCGCGCACCGCATCGACTCGCAGTTCCTGATCGGGGACACGCTGCTCGTGGCGCCCGTGCTGGAGCCAGGCAAGCAGGAACGCGACGTCTACCTGCCCGCGGGCAAGTGGCGCAGTTACAAGGGTGAGCTTTTCGATAAGACGCCCGTGCTGCTCACCGATTACCCGGTCGACCTGGACGAGATCGCCTACTTCACCTGGGCGTCCTGACGCCCACGAACCCCAGCGCCCCAACCCCAGTCTTCAGACAGACCTTCTCTCCTCCGTGCCCTCACCGTGTAGCTCTGGGAAGTCCCCCACCTCTGTGCCACCCGCTAAGGGGGTGCTGACTTAAATATGCCAGCTAGCCACTGTTGGATGGGGCCCAGGAGAGGGGCTGCTGGCCCAGTGTGCAATCCTAACAGCTCCTGGCCCTGCAGCCTCACCCTCCTCCCCCTGGGGGTGGGCACTAGAGAGTTCACTAGGGGAAAAAGGTCAGCGCTCTTCTGCTTACAGGTGACCCGGTGTTAAAGCACAAAGAGGAACCTCTCCCTCCATTGTGGCCTTTGTGGCCACCTTGGGCCTTCTGTGGTGGGGACTTGATCCTCTTTGAGGTCCCCAAAATAGACAAGGTCATGCTTAGAAAGTGAAGGTTACTGTGAAGCCAGGCTCTGAGCTCGAAGCAGGGCCCTGAAGCACACAGCTGACCCCATCTCCCTCCAGCAGCAGAGAAGGGGTAGAGGTGTTTGGCCAACTGAAGGGGTGGGGGTGGGGGGCCTTCCCAGGGAGCAGGAGGACTGCTCTTAGTCTGGAGCTGCTGTCTTTGTCCCCTGTTTGTGAAGCAGCTCCTAACATTACACTAACCCAGCTGTGTACACAGATGAGCTCGGGCCAGGCCCTGCTGTGCCTGGTGGGCATGGACTGGCAGGCCAGGCAGGCCAGACTTGGTGCCTTAATCAAGAACCTGCATGGGTGTGTGTGTGTGCGCGCGCGCGTGCGTGACTGTGTCTGTGTGTCAGGAAGGCAGGGTCGTACAGTGGGTTCCTGATTCTGCAGAAGGAACACAGCCTCCCTCAGGCTGGATGAGCCTGGAGGCAGAGCGCAGGGAGCCAATTTGAGGCCTGATTGCTGAGCCTGCTCCCTGCCAGGTGGTTTTCCTGCAGAAACTCTGGGAGGAAGTAAACAGCCCTTTCAAGAGTTCCCAGCTGCCCGGCTCCCTGCACACGTGGCGGGGGTGTGGCCGAGAAGGGAGCAGTTTTCCTTTGGTGCATGAGCTACACACACACACCGGCACCTGCCAAGCATAAGGCCTTTCATCCCAGCTGTTTCCCTTTCCGAGAAGAGCAGCCTCAGCCAGAGTGAGTTTTGCCTGCCTTTGCAGCACAGTTTAGGGGAAGAAGAGGCTTGCCGGGCCAGGGGGCTGGGCAGGGGGAAAATGGGGTGGCGCTCTGACAGCAGACCCAGTCCCTCACTGCTACAGCATGCGCCCCCCTGGCCCGCCCTTCTACCCCCTTTATCCTCTCAGTGTGGAAAATGCCCAGTGGAAGCTTCCAGGTCCTCACAGATGCCAGTCCCGAGTGCTGATTCTAGACTTCCTCTACAAACTGTGTGAACACGAACAAGCTGCTTAACCTTTGCTGAGCCTCCGTTTCCACATATGGACAGTGGTGATGGTCATGCCTACCTCCGAGACTGTTGTGAGACTTAGAAGCACAAGTGTATGTGAAGTGCCTGGCACAGAGTAGGTGCTCAAGAAAAGCTAGCTATTATAATACCGTTGTTTTCCTGCGTAAAAGCAAAGATTCTTTCAGACCCCAGCTTCCAGCATGACAGGCTTCTCCTGGACTTCTCATGGAGCACCCGGCTGAGCTCTGGGTTCTGACCTAAAGGACACTGTGGCCCAGGAGAAAGGCAAGGGGAGAGGTGCCTGAAGGTGGCGCGTCAGGAACCAGGATTCTGGGTCCCCTGGGAGATGGAGAGTATAGAGAGTTAGTTTCTCTTTTTGGCAGGACTGTCTCCCATCTGCCAGTTGCTGCTGGCTGATGAGGCTCACCAGGCCCTGGCACCCATCTGTGGGGAGTGGACTGGAGAAGGACACCCAGGCTGGAACGTTCTCTAAATGATGGAGACAAGACTTATACTCGAGTGGCCCTCTGGCTTTTTATGCAGCTTGCAGTCAGTTTACTTAAATCTTTACAATGGAATTTCTCACTGTGGATTGATTAAGCTGCTGCCTAGGATGCTGGTATCACAGACAAGCACCAGTTCAAGTCCTGGCTGCTCAACTTCTGATCCAGATCCCTGCTAATGCAACTGGGAAAGCAGCAGGAGATGGTCCAAGTGCTTGGGCCCCTCCCATCAATCTGGGACCCAGATGGAGTTCAGGGCTCCTGGATTGGGCCTGGCACAGCCCCAGAAGTTGTGGCCATTTGGGGAACGAACCAGCATATGGAAACTCGCTCTCCCCCCACCCCCTGTAACTCTGCTTTTCAAATAAATAAGCAAATGTTTAATTTGAAAAAATGAAATTTCTGATCCATTGAGCTGTGTCTGTAAAGCGCTTATGCAAGAGCTGGCAAGGAGTAAATGTTCTGCAAGAGATCGTTCCTAGTAACTCTTATAAACAAAGAATCAAGAGAGAAAAGCTTTGGCTAGAACCTGAACTGTCCGATATGATAGCCACTAGCCATGTATGGTTTCTTTCTTATTTATTTATTTGAAAGGCAGAGAGAGCACATCATCTTTCATCTGCTGGCTCACTCTCCAGATGCTCACAAGAGTCGTGACAGAGTCAGGCCAAAGCCAGGAGCCTCAAACTCAATCTAGGTCTGCCACATAGGTGGCAGGGACCCATGGACTTGAGCCATCACCTGCTGCCTCCCAGGGTTGCATTGGCAGGAAGCTGAAATGGGAAGTAGACTTTGGATTGAAACCCAGGCACTCCAATATGGGATGCAGATGTGCCAATCAGTAGCTTACCCCACACCCCCATGGGAAGTGAGCTAGCAGATGGAAGAGCAAGCCTCTCTCTCTCTAAATCTCTCTCTCTCTCTCCCCCCTCTCTTTGCCTTTCGAATAAATAATTTTAAAAGTTCATTAAAATTTAAAATTGAGTTCTCTAGGCACACTGGCCACATTTCAAATGTTCTAAAGCCATACGTGATTAATGGTTTAAGATACTGGGCAGTGCAGAGCAGATTACAGAACATTGCCACAATTGCCAAAAGTTCTGTTGGACATCTCTGGACCAAGCAGTGTGAGCTGGCTGAGAAGGAATGCCTAGGAGGAAAGTAATCCGTGAGGGCACCCTGGAGGAGGAGTACCCCTTAGAAAGGCATTGAGGGCAGCCAGGGGGTGTCTTTCAGCCTGGATGGGAAGGGGACACTGTGTGTCATGCTCACTGAGTAGCCACTTTGTCCTGGGGCAGGGACAGGGTGAGGTGCCTCTTTTTGCCAGATTCCAGAAAAGTAGCCTCTGTCTTGGGTTCTGGTTTTCACTCTGGCTTGGCCATTGACCCCATTCATCAAATACACAAATGAGCAAACTGAGGCTGAGAGAGGGTGGCATTAGCCAGAGGAGACATAAAAATTAGTGAACGAGGCTGGGCCAGAGCTTCAGAGTCCTCTTTAGGCTCAGACCCGACAATGCAGTGGCACGGCCCAGCTCCAGCCTGTGTACTTCCAAGAATGGGAGCCAGCTGCAATGCATATCGCTGAAGCTTCCGCCCAGCCGTACTGATGTTAGGCCCCCAAAAAATGTTCTGCACCAAAGGGAGGGGGTCAAAAAGCTGGGGAGGGAAGGCCGGAGGGGTCAGGATCCACTACAAAGAGCAGGGTCTTGGAGAAAGGGCCGCAAGTCGTCCCTACGCCTGTTCTCTAGGGAGTCAGGAACTCTGCCCCTTCCAGTCCTCTCTTGCCTCCAGCCCTGCCAGTACAGCTTGGGCGTTCCGGGTTTACTTCTCTCTCTACCTGGATATCTGCCTTTTCCTCCTCCACGGAGCTCGCAGCAGCTTTGTCAAGAATTGGTGTCCCCTACCCGTGAGACGGAGGGGCGGGGGTAGCTTGATAGGCAGGAATGAGGAACTCCCTTCCCCCTCAGGTCAGGGGGAGGGACTGAGTGGACACAGCCAGAAACCTGGGACTGGCGCGTAGGCCCCCATTCTGTGACCTGTGTTCCAGAGCCTGCCTCCGTTCCCCTTCCAGCACCATATGAGTGGTCTGAGTCCTAGCCAAGCCTGCTCTCGGAGCCCAACACACGGATTCCTGGGAGAGAGTTTGCCCTGGTTTCCCAGGATCTAGGTAAAGTGTCCCCGACCCTGGCTCTGGCTCCACGGCAAGACTTCAGCTGCTGCTCCTCACCAAGCTCCAAGTCTAAGGCAAATGTCACTCTTTCGACCCCCAACATCAGAACCCGTCAATTCGAGACTGGATCACCGCAGTGGTCTCCTCAATCTTTCCACTCTTGGACCCTTCAATCCACACAGCAGCCAAAGAAATATTTCTGAAACGTAATCATGTCACTTGGGGAAAAAAAAAAAAATCCAAGCTCTGGCATCCAAGGCTGCTAAAATCTGGCTCCTTCTCACACCTCTGTCGCGGTTTCACATACACACAGGCAGACTCTGAAAAGCGTCTGAAGAAATATTACCTTCTGTTCTGGGAACAGCTGTACAACCATCCCTGCCAGGAGTCTGCTTAGATTCAGCCTTGAAGAAAAACAAGGTGGCAACCACGGTGTGGTTTCCTTTCCTGCCATTGTCTGACCCGGTGGGGTTTCTGCTGATACCCTGCCCCATCCTGTACACACCCCGGCTCCCAAGGAACAGGCTGTTTTTATCTCCAGGCGGCTCACTTACTTCATCTTGCCCAGATCTTTCCAGCAGTCTAGGGGGAAGGGAGAATGGCCTCTTGGGGCTACTCCTGAGTGTGGCTCTCGGTGGGGTTGGGGGAGCCTGGGAAAAGACAGAAGAGGAGGCCCTGTTCCGGGGACCTCTCGGTGTAGCGCTCAGCTTGAGGCTGTGCCTCTCATGCGCTGGGTCCCTGTGCTGCTTTCCCCGCCTAGGTCCCTTGCTGCTCCCCAGGGAGTCCTGTGGGGAACTCCCTATGACACAATCCCAAGCAGGATAAGGGGTTGGAGGGGGTGGGAAGGAAAGATGGAGAGCGGGTCTCCCTGGGTACCTGTACTCCAGCCTCAAGGGGGCAGCAATGGGGGCTGGCATGGTCCTCACATCCTCTTCTAGAAAAGACCGAACAGGTGGGGTCAAAGGCAAGGTGGCTGCAGAGGGCAACCTGTAGTCTCCAAATGCAGTGGCCTCACCTGAGGTCCCAGCTCTGCACAGAAATCCCATTTGAAATCCTCCCACTGTGACTCCCAAAACTTCATTCCTTTAGGTGTTGAGTTCACTGGAAGTGTGATTTTTTTGGAAGTCAGGAGGGAATTTTGGTTTTCCAGAGCCTCTGTTACATGCACCTAGGAGCAGGGAACTCAACAGCACCCCGGTGGGAATAAACCTGCTAGATGCTTCCTTTCTCTGGGTATTGGAGGTGGCAGTGGGGGAAACACACGGCACCCAGGAGGCACCTCTTTGGGTGTGGGTGGGAAATCGGGTGAGTGGTCTCGAGGAAAAGCTCCCAGGAGGAGATGCTCTTCGCCTACGAAGGGACAGAGATACGGGGCTGAGATCTCATTTTCTTCTTCAACCTGGGACCCCACATTCTTCAGGCATGGCACAGAATCCAGACCAGGACTTTATGACCCCTGTTCAAGGATGGAGAAACTTCCAATCTGTGTTAAAACATGATTCTAGGGGCTGGCGCTGTGACGTAGCAGGAAAAGCCGCCGCCTTTAGTGCTGGCATCCTATAGGGGCGCCGGTTTGTGTCCCGGCTGCTCCACTTCCGATCCAGCTCTCTGCTATGGCCTGGGAAAACAGTGGAAGAAGGCCCAAGTCCTTGGGCCCCTGCACCCACGTGGGAGACCTGGAAGAAACTCCTGGCTCCTGGCTTTGGATCGGCGCAGCTCCAGCCATTGTAGTCATCTGGGGAGTGAATCATCGGATGGAAGACCCCTCTCTCTGTCTCTGCCTCTCCTTCTCTCTCTCTGTAACTTTGAGTTTCAAATAAATAAATGAATTTTTTAAAAAACATGATTTTATTAAATTGTGCTTTTTGTATAAGTAGGCTTCTTAGTAAAAATCAAAAGAACAAAATACATTTTTCTATTTAAAAAAGTGATATACAATAAGAAATTTTTTGAAAATGAAATTAAAGCACAGGTTTATTTTTGTGCAAAAAATTGCAGTTTTTGATAATGTGCATTTTATTTTTTATAGAAAGCTTTTATTTAATAAATATAAATTTCATAAGTACAACTTTTGGATTATAGCGGTTCTTCCCCTATACCTGCCCTCCCACCTCCTACTCCCTCTCCCATCCCATTCTTTATTAAGAATCATTTTTAATTATCTTTATATACAGAATATCAACTTAGTATATACTAAGTAAAGATTTCAACAGTTTGCACCCACACAGGCACACAAAGTATAAAGTACTGTTTGAAGACAAGTTTTACCATTAATTCTCATAGTACAACTCATTAAGGACAGAGGTCCTACATGGGGAGCAAGTGCACAGTGACTCTTGCTGTTGATTTAACAATTGTCACTTTTTTAAAAAAATATTTATTTATTTATTTATTTGAAAGTCAGAATTACGCAGAGAAAGCAGAGGCAGAGAGAGAGGTCTTCCATCCGCTGGTTCACTCCCCAACTGGCCGCAATGGCCGGAGCTGCGCCAATCTGAAGCCAGGAGCCAGGAACTTCTTCCAGGTCTCCCACGCAGGTGCAGGGCCCAAGGACTTGGGCCATCTTCTACTGCTTTCCCAGGCCATAGCAGAGAGCTGGATCGGAAGTAGAGCAGCCAGGTCTTGAACCAGTGCCCATATGGGATGCTGGCACTTCAGGCCAGGGCGTTAACCCGTTGCACCACAGCGCTGGCCCCTAACAATTGACATTCTTATTTATGATGTCAGTGATCACCCAAGGCTTTTGTCATGAGCTGCCAAGGCTATGGAAGCCTTTTGAGTCCACAAACTCTGAAATTATTTAGACAAAGCCATAATCAAAGTGGAAGTTCTCTCCTCCCTTCAGAGAAAGTTAGGTACCTCCTTCCTTGATGGCCCCTTACAGTAAGAAAGATTTTAAACAGCATAAACACATATATGCCATTTGACACACTTTTAAAAAAAGATTTATTTATTTATTTGAAAGACAGAGTGATCCAGAGACAAAGAGAGGGTGAAGGGAGGACAGAGAGAGAGAGAGAGAGAGAGAGAGAGAGAGAATCTTCCATCTGCTGGTTTACTCCCCAAATGCCTGCAACAGCCAGACCTGGGTCATGCTGAAGCCAGGAGCCAGGAATTCCAACCGGGTCTCTCACTCAGGCCCTCTTCCACTGCCTTCCCAGGCACAGGAACTGGATCAGAATAAGAACATAGGGAATGGAATCAGATCTCCCATACGACACACTAGTGTTGTAAGCAGAGGCTTAACTTGACACCACCAGCCCCTACAATTTGACACATTTGAAATGAACTTCAATTATTATTAATTATGATTTAGCTTAACTCTAGGGTTAGCATAAAACTAGAAACAAAAAAAACTGAAAATATAGGGAGTACAGGGGCTGGCACCATGGCTCACTTGGTTAATCCTCTGCCTGTGGCACCGGCATCCCATATAGGCGCCAGGTTCTAGTCCCAGCTGCTCCTCTTCTAGTCCAGCTCTTTGCTGTGGCCCAGGAAGGCAGTAGAGAATGGCCCAAGTGCTTGGGCCCCTGCACCCATGTGGGAGACCAGGAAGAAGCTCCTGGCTCCTGGCTTCAGATCAGTGCAGCGCCAGCCATAGCAGCCATTTGGGGAGTGAACCAATGGAAGGAAGACCTTTCTCTCTCTCTCTCTCTCTCTCTCTCTCTCTCACTGTCTAACTCTATCTGTCAAATAAAAAAATATGGAGTACAAACTGTCAAAACTGAAGAAAGAACTAACTAGTGCTAACAGACATCTATAGTATATTTGAAGAGTAACAACAGAATATACACTCTTCTGAAGAGCATGTGGGACATTTTCTGGAATAGACAATCTGTTATTCCATAAAGCAAGTCTCAATACATTTAAAAGGATTGAAATCATACAAAATGTATTCCCTGGTCACAATGGAATTAAATTAGGAATCAATAACAGAGGAAATGGGGAACATTAACAAACGTGTGGAATTTAAACAATACATTCCTGAATAACCAACGGTCAAAGAAGAAATCACAAGGGAAATTAGAAAATGCTTTGAGATGAATGGAAATGAAAATACACTAAAACTTATGGGAGGCAGTGAAAGCATTTACGGAGGAAGATTTACGGCTGTGAACACCTACATTAAAAAAGAAGATGAGATAGAAAACAGAATGGAGGGTCCCCAAAACATTAAAAATAGAGCCGTGAGGGACCAGTGCTGTGGCATAGTGGGTAAAGCTGCCACCTGCAATGTTGGCATCTCATATGGGCACCAGTTCGAGTCCTGGCTGCTCCTATCCCAATCCAGCTTTCTGCTATGGCCTGGGAAAGCAGTAGAAGATGGCCCAAGTCCTTAGGACCCTGCATCCACATAGGAGACACGGAGGAAGCTCCTGGTTTCAGATCAGTGCAGCTCTGGCCATTGAGGCCATCTGGGGAGTGAACCAGAGGATGGAAGACCCCCTTCCCTGCCTCTCCTTTTCTCTCTGTGTAACTCTGACTTTCAAATAAATAAATCTTAAAAAAAAAAAAAATAGAGCCATGAAATGATCAGCAACATTACTTCTGAGTATATATGCAAGGAACTGAAATCAGCATGTCAAAGAGATATCTGTATTCCATATTTATTGAGTATTATTCACAATGGCCAAGATATGAAATTAATTTAGAAAATGTGGCATATATATGCAATGGACTACTAGTCAGCCTTTTAAATGAAGGAAAGAGTGGGCATTTGAACAAGCAGTTAAGATGTCCACTTCCCACAAAAGAGGGGCTGGGTTTCTGAGCCAGCTTCCTGCTAATACTCACCCTGGAAGTCAGCAGGCGATGCATCAAATAGTTGAGTCCCTGCCATCCACATGGGAGACTCAGACTGAGTTCCCAACTTCTGGCTTTGGCCTTACCCAGCCCTGGCTGTTGTAGACATTTGTAGAATGAACCAGCAGATGGGAGCTTCCTCTTTCTCTCTCTCTCTCTTTTAAGATTTATTTTATTTATTTGAAAGTTACACACAGAGAGAAGGAGAGTCAGAGAGAGAGAGAGGTCTTCCATATGCTGGTTCACTCCCCAATTGGCCGCAAGGGCCGGAGGTACACCAATCCGAAGCAAGGAGCCAGGAGCTTCCTCCAGAGCTTCCCATGGGGGTGCAGGGGCCCAAAGACCTGGACCATCTTTCACTGCTTTCCCAGGCCACAGCAGAGAGCTGGATCAGAAGTGGAGCTGCCGGGACTAGAAACGGCACCCATATGGGATGCCGGCATTGCAGTGGCAGCTTCACTCACTAAGCCAAAGCCGGGCCCCATTTCCCCGCCCCCCCCCCCATAGCTCTTTCAAATAAATAAATCTTTTCTTTAAAAGAGAAACTATAAAAATCAGAGCAAAATAAACCCAAAACAAGCAGAGGAAAAGAAATAAAAAAGACTAGAATAGAAACAGAAAACAGAAAAACAATAGGGAAAATCAATTAAGACCAAAAGTTGGTTTTTGAAAACATTAATATAATCAGCAAGACTGCTTATACTTACTAATAAAAAAGAAAAGATTAAATTCAGGAATGAAAGAGGAGATGTTACTACTGACTTCATCAAACTGCAAAAGGGGGCCAGTACTGTGGGACTGCAGCTTAAGCCCCTGCTCGCAATGCTGGGTGCTCCACTTTCGATCCAACTCTCCGTTATTACACGTGGGAAGGCAGTAGAAGATGGCCCAAGTACTCAGGCCCCTACACCCACGTGGGAGACCCTGATGGAGTTCTAGGCTCCTGACTTCCACCTGGCCTAACCCTGGCCATTGAGGCCATCTGGGTAGTGAACCAGCAGATGGAAGATCTCTCTCTTGCTCTGTTGCTCTCTGTCTCTCACTCTTTCTCTCCCTCCTTCTCTACCTGTACCTCTGTTTTTCAAATAAATATATCTTTTTTTTTTTTGACAGGCAGAGTTAGATAGTGAGAGACAGAGAGAAACAAATAAATATATCTTTAAAAAAGAAAAAAGAGGGCCAGCGCTGCAGCTCAATAGGCTAATCCTCCGCCTTGCGGCGCCGGCACACCGGGTTCTAGTCCCGGTTGGGGCGCCAGATTCTGTCCCGGTCGCTCCTCTTCCTGTCCAGCTCCCTGCTGTGGCCCGGGAGTGCAGTGGATGATGGCCCACCTGCATGGGAGACCAGGAGAAGCACCTGGCTCCTGTCATCGGATCAGCGCAGTGCGCCGGCTGCAGCGGCCATTGGGGGGTGAACCAACGGAAAAGGAAGACCTTCCTCTGTCTCTCTCTCTCACTGTCCACTCTGCCTATCAAAAATAAATAAATAAATAAATAAAATAAAAAGAAAAAAGAAAGTCCTAAAGAATCAACAATAGCACTATTAGGATTAATAAATTAATTCAGGGGCTGGCATGTGGCGCAGCAGATTAAGCAGCTGTCTGCAGTGCCAGCACCCCATATGGGTGCCAGTTTGAGTCCCAGCTGTTCCACTTCTGATCCAGCTCCCTGCTAACATGCCTTGTAAAGCAGTGGAGAATGGCTTGAGTGCTTGGGCCCCTGAACCCATGTGGAATACCCAGAAGAAGCTCCTGGCTCCTGGCTTCAGCCTAGCCCACCCTGGCTATAGAGACCAACTGGTGAGTGAACCAAATAAATAAATAAATCTTTAAAAAAAAAAACAACCCACAATTGTTATATCTGTAAAAAAAAATAATTCACTCATTTAGCTGTGTTGCAAGAAAGAAGATAAATATATAAAAATTAATTGTATTTCTTTTTAAATTTTAAAATCTTTTTAAAATTTTATTTGAAAGTCAGAATTAGAGAGAGAAATCTTCCATTCGCAGGTTCACTCTCCAGCTGGCCACAATGGCCAGAACTGGGCCAGGCTAAAGCCAGGAGTCAGAAGATTCTCCTCTGTCTCCCACATGGGTGGCAGGGGCCCAGGCACTTTGACCATCTGCTGCTTTGTCAAGCCATTGGCAGGGAGCTGGATCAGAGGTAGAGCAGCCAGGACATAAATTGGCACCTGTATGAGATGACGGCATCACAGGCAGTGGCTTTACCCACTGTACCACATTGCCATCCCCTCAACTATATTTCTGTACATTAGCCCTGAACAGGTTAAAAATGAAATAAAGAAAATAATTCCATTTACAACAGCAATAACCATAATAAAATACTTAGGAACAAATTTAACAGAAGTATAAGCCATCTACACTGAAAATCATATTATTGAAAGAAATTAAAGACAACTTAATAAATGGAAAGACACAGTCATAGGCTGGAAGACTTATTTTTGCTAAGATCAATACTCCCATATTGATCTACAGAGTCAATGCAATACCTATCAAAATCCTGGTTAAGTTCTTTGCATAAATTAGCAAAATGATGCTAAAATTTATAAGAGAACTTAGGGGACCCAGAATATCCAAGTAACCTTGAACAAGAAGAATAAAGTGGGAGGATTCACAATTTCTCCATTTCAAAATGTACCACAAACCTATAGTAATTGAGATAATGTGGTATTGGCATAAAGATAGAAATATAGGGGCTGATACTGTGGCACAGCGGGTAAAGCCACCACCAGCAGTGTCAGCATCTCATATGGGTGTCGGTTCAAGACCTGGCTGCTCCACTTCCAATCCAGCTCTCTGCTGTGGTCTGGGAAAGCAATGGATGATAGTCCAATGGATGATTGGTCCCCTGCACCCATGTGGGAGACTTGGAAGAAGCTCCTGGCTCCTGGCTCCTGGCTCCTGGCTTTGGATCAATGCAGCTCCAGCCATTATGGCCAACTGGGGAGTAAACCAGCAGATGGAAGACCTCTCTCTCTACCTCTCCTTCTCTCTCTGTGCTAACTCTGACTTTCAAATAAATAAATAACTCTTTAAAAAAAGTTCATAAAAAAGATAGACATATAGTTCAATGGAACACAACTGAGAGTCCAGGAATAAACTCTCATGCTTATGATCAAATAAATTTTGACAAGGGTGCCAAGACCATTCAGTGGGTGAAAGAATCACCTTCTCAACAACCGGTGCTGAGACAACTTAATATGCACCTGCAAAGATATGAAATTGGATCCCCTCCCTCACACCATATGCAAAATTAATTCAAAAAGGACCATAGACCTAAATGTGATAGCTAGTAGTTAAGAAGCTAGTTGGGGCCGGCGCCTTGGCTCAATAGGCTAATCCTCCACCTAGCGGCACTGGCACACCGGGTTCTAGTCCTGGTCGGGGTGCCAGATTCTGTCCCGGTTGCCCTTCTTCCAGGCCAGCTCTCTGCTGTGGCCCGGGAGTGCAGTGGAGGATGGCTCAGGTGCTTGGGCCCTGCACCCCATGGGAGACCAGGAGAAGCATCTGGCTCCTGCCTTCGGGTGAGGTGCACCGGCCGCAGTGCGCTGGCCGCGGCGGCCATTGGAGGGTGAACCAACGGCAAAAGGAAGACCTTTCTCTCTGTCTCTCTCACTATCCACTCTGCCTGTCAAAAAAAAGAAAAGAAAAAAAAAAAAAAAAAAGAAGCTAGTTGGGAAGTGTGTATCCCATAACAGACTACCTGGGTTTGGGTCCCAGCTCTGTTCCCAAATTCAGCTTCCTACTAATGTGCACCCCGAGAGGCAGGTGGTGGCTCAAGTAGTTGGGTCCCTGACAACCACATGGGAGACCTGGATTGAATTCCTGGCCTGACCCAGTCATTTGAGTAGTGAACCACTAGATGGGAGCTCTCTCTGTCTCTGTCTCTCTGCTTGTCAAATACAATAATAAAATTTTTTAAAAAACACAAAAGCCACACAAGGAAAAAATTGACTTATATCATTAAAATTACAAACCTCAGGGCTTTTTAAAAAAGATTTATTCATTTATTTGAAAGGCAGAGTTACGGGGTGGGGGAGGGATAGAGAGAGGGGGAGAGATATTCCATCTGTTGGTTTACTCCCTAAATGGCCACAGTGGTCAGTGCTGGGCCAGGCCAAAGTCAGGAGCCCAGAGCTTCCTCAGGGTCTTCCATGCAGGAGGCAGGAGTCCAAGCTGGCCCATCCTCTGCTGCTTTCCCAGGCACATCAGCAGAGAGCTGGGTCAGAAGTGGAGCAGTTGGGACTCAAACCGGAGTCCATATGGGATGCTGATGCTGCATGTGGTGGCTTAACCCGCTGCAACACAGTGGTGGCCCAAACTGCAGGGCTTTAAAGGGCACCTGTCGCTCCCCCTCTTCGTGGAGGAACGACACAGGACCCTGCGTTGTTCTTTCGTCTGCTCGGCCCTCCCCGGGTTTGCTGCTGGTTCTTCCCGGGTTGGCTACCGTCCCTTCCACCTCCGTGAAAGGGCGGTTCCCCCTGCCACATTCCCCACTTCCGCGGGGGAGCGGCACACCGCCGGCCGGCTCTCTCGGGGGCTGCACAGGTGTTCCCTCAGATGTTCCCCTTAGATGTTCCTGGTGCATGTTGTCTCTCTCCTCCTTTATAGTCCTCTTCCACCAATCCCAACTCTGCTACCCACACGCCGAGTACACTGCTCTCCTCCAATCAAGAGCAGGTCCTGCTGCTTATTGGTTGAACTGAGGCAGCTGTGTAGAAGCTGTTTCCTCCTCTCCCAGCGCCATATTGTGGGAGAGCAGATGCATAGAATAAGTCTTAATTCCAGTAACTTAGTCTAGTCCGAGTTGCTCCCCACAGGCACCATCAAGAAAGACAAAAGAAGGGTTGACATTGTGGCACAGCAAGTTAAGCTGCCTCTTGTGATGCTCAGCATTGGATCCAGCTTCCTGCCACCCAGGTGGGAGACCAGGAAGGAATTCCTGGCTCCTGGCTTAGGCCTGGTCCAGATGTATCTGTTGCAGCCATCTGGGGGAGTTAACCAGTGAATGGAAGCTCCCTCTCTGTTGCTCCCTCTCTCTCTGTCACTCTTCCTTTCAAATAATAAATAAATCTTTAAAAAAATGAGTTCACAGAATGAGAGCAAATTTTTGCAAATTATGTATCTGATAAGGGACTTGTACCTGGAATACACAAAGAACTCTTATAAGCCATAATGAAAGGACCAAAAAAAAATTTAAAAATAGATACTTCTGCAAAGAAGATAAACAAGTGGTCAAGTGGCCAAGACACACATGGAAAATATGCTCAAAAACATTAGGTCTCAGGGCAATGCAAATCAAGAACGCAATGAAGAGGTATCGCTTCCCACCCACGAGGGTGACTAAAATAGAAAAGATATAATAACAAATGTAAGTGAGGACGTGAAGATATTGGAACCCTCATGCATTGTTGGTGGGGCTATAAAAGGTTCAGCCACTTTGGAAAACAGTTTGGCAGTTCCTCAAAAGGCTAAACATAGAGTCATCATATGCCACTGCAATTCCACGCCTAGGCATTTTATCCAAGGAAATGAAAACACAGCCACACGAAAACTTGTACACAATGTTCAGAGCTACATTATTCATAATAGTTTAAACATGCGAGCAACCCAAATGTCCATCTGTTAGGTAGCAAGGTAGACACTAGCCCGTATGTGAAAGAGGGGCTGTAGAATAAAGATGAGAATTTTTGTGTGGTTGAACGAGGGAAATGTGGAAGCATGCCTTGGAAGCAGAGCAGCATTCACACATTGAAAGTCTTGCTGGCCGGCGCCACGGCTCACTAGGCTAATCCTCCGCCTTGCGGCGCTGGCACACCGGGTTCTAGTCCCGGTCGGGGCGCCGGATTCTGTCCCGGTTGCCCCTCTTCCAGGCCAGCTCTCTGCTGTGGCCAGGGAGTGCAGTGGAGGATGGCCCAAGTGCTTGGGCCCTGCACCCCATGGGAGACCAGGATAAGTACCTGGCTCCTGCCATCAGATCAGCGCGGTGCGCCGGCCGCAGCGTGCCAGCCGCGGGGGCCATTGGAGGGTGAACCAAAAGCAAAGGAAGACCTTTCTCTCTATCTCTCTCTCTCACTGTCCACTCTGCCTGTCAAAAAAAAAAAAAAAAAAAAAAAAAAGTCTTGCCTCTATTCCATAACCTTGTTTGGTGGGTCCCAGCCCTCTTCCAGTGGGCAGCTTAAGGAATCGTCTGCACTGTGCGTGCACCCAGGACCTATTAGGTCCAATTGCACTATGCTGGTAAAGTTCTAGAAGGAACTTCATGAGTTTCGGGCTCAGAAAATCCTCAACCCAGCAATATTCCAAGGTGGGAGGGGTGAAGAGAAACGGTGGACCCTTACACATATCTGGAAGAACTCCAGTCTAAAGCATCCTGGGCTCCCAGTTCTTTCCTGAGGTGCCCACCTGCTCTGTCAGGTGTCTGCTCTTCACGGAACTTGGCTAACTCGCTTACTGCTGCTCTCTGTCTCACATATGAAATTACTGTCTTGTGTGAAGACTAGAACCCATGATCCAGCAGTCTCTGGTCAACACATCAGCTGTTAACTGTGTCACAGGAGGGGGACGTTGTCAGTTCTTGTTCTATGCCAAAGACCTTGATAGTGAGCAAAGCAGAAATTTTATTGAAAGTGGGGAGGGCAGGCCGGCGCCGCGGCTCGCTAGGCTAATCCTCCACCTTGCGGCGCCGGCACACCAAGTTCTAGTCCCGGTCAGGGTGCCAGATTCTGTCCCGGTTGCCCCTCTTCCAGGCCAGCTCTCTGCTGTGGCCAGGGAGTGCAGTGGAGGATGGCCCAAGTGCTTGGGCCCTGCACCCCATGGGAGACCAGGAGAAGCACCTGGCTCCTGGCTCCTGCCATCGGATCAGCGCGGTGCGCCGGCCGCAGCGCGCTGGCTGCGCAGCGGCCATTGGAGGGTGAACCAACGGCAAAGGAAGACCTTTCTCTCTATCTCTCTCTCTCACTGTCCACTCTGCCTGTCAAAAAAAAAAAAAAAAAAAAAAAAGTGGGGAGGGCAGCCTCCTGATGCGGCAATGGGCGGCGGTTGCGGGGTGGGGTGGGGGGTTTCCAAGGGAGAAGTTGCTAAAGTAGCTTGCAAGTGAGGGCTCTTTTATCACACAGAGTGATGTCAAAAAGAGTGTCTTGTTGTTTGATTGGCTAGTTTAAAGGATTGAAACTGTGTCCAATTGGCGGTGCAGAAAGGGTCATGCAAATTTACACTTTCAATTGGTCTATGAAGGTAAAGGATTATATCCAACCAGGGAGGCAGGAATAGAAATTATTGTCCAATCAGCAAGCGATGGGTCTTACTGCTTATAAGCTGGGATCAGAGGAATATTGCTGGGCTTATCTCTAATAGACACCTGGTTCTGCGCTGATCCTGCATTAAGGACCCAAGTGCTGCCTTTGGCAACCCCCAGGAATAAGCAGGTGCTTTCTTCCCCAGTCTTACAGAGACCTCGTCCCTTTCTCACTTCATCAAGAACCTTACCTAACTGCCTATTAACCTAACCTACCTAAAGCCTCACAATTGGGTAAACAAAATGTAGTACATCCATACAATGGAATAATTTGAAGTACTGACTTGTACTACAACATGACTGAATCTTGAAAATACGCTACATGAAAGAAGCCAGTCACTAAAGCCCACTGTATGATTCCAGGTGAAATGTCCACAACAGGCAAATGCATAGACAGACAGTAAACCAGTGGTTGCCTAGGACTGGGGAGGCTTGGAGGAAATAGTGATTGCTCACAGGTGTGGTTTTCTTTTGGGGCTAATGAATATGTCCTAAAATAGATTGGTTGTACAACTCTGTGATTACATTAAACCCTTGAATCACACACTTCACTTTAAATAGGCATTTTGGAGCTATAGGAATTGTATCAGCAAAGTTGCTATAATAACAAAAATGGAAATATAATAATAATATTACAATGTGGGTAAATATTCCTTTAATGTATTAAAGGAAAAATTATCCTTGCTAAAAAAATTGTAAAATTAAAAAAAATTACCCTAAATCAAGGAAGGCAGACACAAAAGACCACATATTGTTTGTATTTGTATGATTCCATTTACACAAAACACAGAGACTAGAAAACCCATAAGCAAAAAGCCGACTAGGGATAGCCAGGGACTGGAGGGTTTGTGAGGAAATAGACTGATTGCTAATAAGTATGGGGACTTTTAGGGGAATGATGAGAATCTTCTAGAATTAGTGGGGTGATGATTGCACAATCTTATGAATAAACTAAAAACTAATAAACTTGTACTTTTTGCAGCGGTGATTTTTATGATATATGAATGATATCTCAATTGATTTAAAAACAGCTTTCCACAATAAACAGAAACAAAGGTATCATGGTTCTAGCTGCAGGACCTTTGAGCTTTGTCACCTCTGATTATTTCACCCTTACAGTCAACATTCTTGACCCACTGTTTGTTTCTGCCTGGGGCTTGGTCCAACTGGGGGAAGAAATAGCTGTGACCTGAATGTCCTTTCCCAACTGGAATAGATTCTACCTTCTCTTTGGCCCCTCCTTTCTTATCTCCTAGCCCTTTGAAGCTTAAGTCCTGTTAAAAATTACATCTGCTGTCAAAGAACTTTGCTGGCCTTTGAACATTCTCTGCTCACACCCAAACCGGTTTGTTTTTTCCTTTGGAGGGATGAAAATCTCTTTTCAAAATACACCTTTTAATCACATGATACAGTAAATAGAAAGAAAAACATTTTAAAAGTCATCTTTGTACAAAGGCAATCCATCATCATCAGAAAATTTGGAAAATTCATAAAAGCATAACAAATGAAAAATATCACCCCTTATTTCCCTACCCAGAAACAAGCACTCTTTCATTTTTAACTTTATTTATTTATTTGAATTGGCAGATAAAATGGTGTGTATTGTACACAACATGATGTTATGAAGTATACACATGTCTACAATGTGGAATGATTAAATCTGGCTAATTAACATATACATATCACATAGTTATCATTGCTGGGGTAGGAACACTCAACATCTACTCTTCACATTTTCAAAATTATAATATATCATCATTAGATATAGTCACCATGCTTTACAACAGATCCAGAAGGAACTATTCTTAATAATCCCCTTCCTGTTTTTTTTTCTAGTTTTACTGCCTAAGTAAAATCATACTCATTGTTTCTCAAATTTTTTCAGGAAAATTTCAAACATAGAGAAAAGTTGGAAGTTTAGTATAATGAACATCCATATTATCATCATCTTGAGTCAACAATTGTTAAAAGTTTTGATAAATATTTTTATCTACATATATATGTGTATTCTTTTTCTGAACCATTTCAAAGTAAGTTGCAGATAATTGTGACCTAAATTTTCCAGCATGTACCTCCTATAAAAAAGGGATTTTTTTTTGACAGGCAGAGTGTACAGTGAGAGAGAGAGACAGAGAGAAAGGTCTTCCTTTTGCCGTTGGTTCACCCTCCAATGGCTGCCGCTGCCGGTGCGCTGCAGCCGGCGCACTGCGCTGATCCGATGGCAGGAGCCAGGTGCTTCTCCTGGTCTCCCATGGGGTGCAGGGCCCAAGCACCTGGGCCATCCTCCACTGCACTCCCTGGCCACAGCAGAGAGCTGGCCTGGAAGAGGGGCAACCAGGACAGAATCCAGCGCCCCGACCGGGACTAGAACCCGGTGTGCCGGCGCCGCAAGGTGGAGGATTAGCCTAGTGAGCCGCAGCCGGTCTTTTTTTTTTTTTTTTTTTTTTTTTAATTTTATTTGAATGGCAGAGTTACAGAGAGGCAAAGGTAGAGAGAGAGAGAGAGAGAGAGAGAGAGAGAGAGAGGTATACCTTCCATCTGCTGGTTCACTCCCCAAGTGGCTGCAACGGCCGGAGCTGGGTTGATCTGAAGCCAGGAGCCAGGATCTTCTTCTGGGTCTTCCACATGGGTACAGGGGCTCAAGCACTTGGGCCATCTTCTACTGCGTTCCCAAGTCATAGCAGACAGCTGGATTGGAAGTGGTGCACACGCTCACTCGGAGTTACCCCTAATGGTTGAGCTAGAAAAGTGCCATGGGATTCAAAATCCCATTAAGGTGGCATGTACCAATGCCATCTTACTAGTTAAAGTGATCACTTTAAGTTCATAATTGATCATAAAGATAGGATTAAGTGTCAAAGGGATCACATAAATAATAATGCTAATAATAACTGATAGAATTAAAAAGGAGAGAACAATCCAACATGGGAAGCAGGATACACAGCAGACTCAAAAAATGGCAGATGCCCTGAACAGCACTCTGGCCTCAGAATCAGCCCTTAAGGCATTCGGATCTGGCTAAAGAGCCCATGAGAGTTTCTCAGGCATTGAAAGCCAAGACACTGTGGCAAAAAAATGACCTAAATGAAAGATCTCTGTGAGTGAGATCCCAGTGGAAAGAACGGGCCATCAAACAAGGAGGTACCTTTCTTTGAAGGGAGGAGAGAACTTCCACTTTGATTATGGCCTTGTCTAAATAAGGTTGTAGTTTGTGAACTCAAGAGGCTTCCATATCCTTGGCAACTCATGACAACAGCCTCAGGTGATTACTGACATCATAAATAAGAGTGTCAATTGTTAAATCAACAACAGGAGTCACTGTGCACTGACTCCCCATGTAGGATCTCTGTCCTTAATGTGTTGTACTATGCGAATTAATGGCAAAACTAGTATTCAAACAGTGCTTTTTAATTTGTGTATCTGTGTGGGTGTAAACTGTTGAAATGTTTACTTAGTATATACTAAGTTAGGGGCCATTGCCGTGGTGCACTAGGTTAAGCCTCCGCCTGTGGCGCCAGCATCCTATGCATATGGGCGCCAGTTCTAGTCCCGGTTGCCCCTCTTCCAGGCCAGCTCTCTGCTGTGGCCCGGGAGTGCAGTGGAGGATGGCCCAGGTGCTTGGGCCCTGCACCTGCATGGGAGACCTGGAGGAAGCACCTGGCTCCTGGCTTCGGATCAGCACAGCTCCAGCAGCTTCGGCCACTGCGGCCATTTGGGGAGTGAACCAACAGAAGGAAGACCTTTTTCTCTGTCTCTGTCTCTCTCTCTCACTGTCTGTAACTCTACCTGTCAAATAAATAAATTAAAAAAAAATTTTTAAAAAGTATATACTAAGTTGATCTTCTGTATATAAAGATAATTAAAAATGAATCTTAATGATGAATGGGATGGCAGAGGGAATAGGAGATGGGATGGTTTGTGGGTGGGAGGGAGGTTATGGGGGGAAACTACTATAATCTGAAAGTTGTACTTTCAAAATTTATATTTATTAAGTAAAAGTTTAAAAAAAAAGAAAGGAAACTGAAAATATACTTTCATAAAAATTAAATGTTGGAATAGGAGAGAGAGAAGAAAGAAAAGTGGGAGTGTGGATGGGAAGAAGGGTAGGGTGGGAAGAATCACTATGTTCCTAAATTTGCATATATGAAATGCATGAAGTGTGTATATCTTAAATAAAATTAAAATTAAAAAAAAAGGAAGGCAGACTCGAACCAGCGCCCATATGGGATGCCGGCACTGCAGGTGGCATCACATCTTTACCTTCTATGCCACAGTTCTTGCCCCCCAAAAAGGGTATTTTCCTACATCATTTTTCATACTTAAAGAAATTAATAATTCCCTAATATTATCCAATATCCAGTCCATATGAAAATTATTCTAATTCTCATAACTTTGAGAAATAACTATACAATAGTTCTTCACATTATAACTCTCTGACTCCCAGCAGAAAAGCAAGGCCATTTGAAAGACATTCAACAACTGGAGGACAAGCTCTCATCTGTCCTTGCAAATAAACACTACGGCTAACTCTGAAAACAGGTGATGGAAGAAATGTGAAAGCCACAGTTTTGGGGAGGTGGCTGTTGATTTTTTTTTTTAATTTTTATTCCTTTATCTTTATCCGAAAAGCAGAGTGCGACATACACACAGAGACAGAGACCTCGATCCACCTGTTCACTCCCCAAATGACTGCAATATCTGCGTTGGGCCAGGTCAAAACCAAGAGCCTGAGACTCAATCTGGGCCTCCCACATGGAGTGGCAGGAACCCAGCTACTTTGGCCACTACCTGCTGCCTCCCAGCTTCCCAGAGTTCATATTAGCAGGAAGCTAGAATCAGAAGTGGAGCCAGAACTGAAACCCAGACACTCTAACAGGGGAAGTGGTTTCCCAAGCAGCATCTTAACCACTGTGCCAAACACTTGCCCTGAGAACAGTGTTTATGCTCCTCCTACCATCCAACCAGGCTCACTAGCTTCACTGGGAGGGAGCATTGCGAAACACATCTGCATTTTCTTCCTGATTGGCATCCAATCTCAGCAACAATCATGTTGACCTTATTTCCTCTGGCCTGGTGTGTGTCCTGGGAGTCATCACGGTCACCCTCAACATCTACTCAAGGAAGCAAAGGTGCTTCAAGGGCCAGCATAGCTGATACTCCATCCTCTGTTCCGCCCCAGCTGGCCACTACTCTGTGAGTCACTACTCTGAGTTCACTTGTGCTCAGACAGCCCCTCACATGGCATTTTGCTTTTGTTCTAATTTCCATTTAAATATTTTTAAAATATTTATTTATTTGAAAGAGCAACAGAGAGAGACAGGGCAGGGGTAGGTGGGGGGAGGGAGGAGAAATAGATCTTCCATCTGCTGGTTCACTCCCCAAATTATTCTAACAGCCAGGTCTAGGCCGGGAACCAAGATCTCTAACCTGGTTTCCCACTGGGGTGCAAGAGGCCTAAGCACTCAAGCCATCTTCTGCTTCCTTCCCAGGTGTGTTAGCAGGGAGCTACATCAGAAGCAGAGTAGCAGGGACTTGAACTTGCACTCTGATATGGGATGCTGGCATTGCAAGTGGTGGCTTAACCCACTGCTCTACAACAGTGGTCCCCATACACTGGTCATCTTGAGACTGAAGTGGGGAGAAGTCCCTGAGCCAAAAACAGAATAGCAATAAAAGATTCAGATTGAAGGAGGGGCGGTGCGCAGCAGCAGCGATTTCCCAAAGTGTAAGATGAGTTTTGAGGGAGGGGAAATAGCCATACGGAAGTGAGAAATTTCTGAGTATCCTGGGAAAGCATTTTTGAAGGAGGCAGGACTTTGGAGCTATAGAAATGATAACAAAAATATTTAAACAACGGCACCTCAAGCCAGAGGCTGCTCCTCTCCAAACTGTGGCCCTATCCAGGCTGCCTCCTAAAGCCAACCTCTATGGAGATCTTAAGAACTAGCCGGCGCCGCGGCTCACTAGGCTAATCCTCTGCCTTGCGGCGCCGGCACACCAGGTTCTAGTCCTGGTCGGGGTGCCGGATTCTGTCCCGGTTGACCCTCTTCCAGGCCAGCTCTCTGCTATGGCCCGGGGGGTGCAGTGGAGGATGGCCCAAGTGCTTGGGCCCTGCACCCCATGGGAGACCAGGAGAAACACCTGGCTCCTGTCATTGGATCAGCGCGGCGCGCCGGCCGCGGCAGCCATTGGAGGGTGAACCAACGGCAAAAAGGAAGACCTTTCTCTCTGTCTCTCTCTCTCACTGTCCACTCTGCCTGTCAAAAAAAAGAACGACTTGTCATCTTTCTTCCGATCCCAGTACAAAGACAAAAGAGGTCCCATTCTCTGTTCTATGGAACCAACCCAGGACAAGCAGGACCCTCTTCCAGTGTTCCAGCTTGTTCCTGGGCAAGATTCCTGTAGAGAGGAAAGATAACCACATCAGCAATCTCTCTGTTTACTGTGGTCATGTAACCTCCTGAAACTCTCCCCCACAGAACCTGGGAAGGATTGGACTCTAGAACTCCAGGGCTTGGAGCCAAAGGGCTTGCAAACTGGCTGGGATCCCAGGAGAGCTCTCCTTCAGAGGGGCCGGCGCATGGGTATCTTCCCATTTCAGAGCAATCCTGCCCAACCTACCTTTCAACATGGAAGCATCCCCTGAGTTGGCACAACCCTGCTGAGGCTTCTCTGCTGAGCCTGGCCCAACCCAGAGTGGAATGTCAGTAGAGTGCTGAATATCTATTTATCTATTTGAAAGGCAGAGCATCAGAGAGAGAGAGGGAATAGAGAGAAAAAGATATCTTCCATCCAGTGGTTCACTCCTCAAATGGCCACAATGGCTGGGGCTGGGCCAGAAACTCCATCCTGGTCTCCCACATGGGTAGCAGGGGCCCAAGTTCTTGGGCCACTTTCTACTACCTTCCCAGGAGAAGTAGCAGGGAGCCAGATCAGAAACAAAGCAGCCAGGACTCAAATTGGCACTCTCATATAGGATGCTGATGTTACAATCAGCAGCTTAATCCACTGCACCATAACGGCAGGGCTGGGTAGGTAGACTCTGTAATACTCTGGGGTCTCTGAGTTCAGGAAGAACAAGCCCAACTGGTCAAAAGCAAAGTGGCAATAATGGTCAATCTTACTTGCCTTCCATATCTCAATTTCAGTTCCACTTTATGTCAACCTCATCTACCTCCCATAACAGGCAGTAGTCTCACCCGCTGTCACTTATTTCCACAAAGTGTATAATTTATGAGGGACTCTTTCACCAAACTATCAATGCTTTAATGTAACACCCTGTATGGCCTGGAGGAATGACACCAAAGCTAACTAAGATATTCTAAGGCAACGTATCCCCTCTGGCGCCTTATCTTCAAAGCACCCCATATATAGACAACTCTCACGGCCATCTACCTTTTTAGGCCTCAATTTCCCCAGCAATAAAAACGAGCAGCAAAATCAGGTCATTTTTCCAGGGCTCTTCCAACTTTGATCTATGAGGCTTTCGTCTCGACATTCCACAGCCTCCCATTCTGAGAGCACAGGGCCAGCCAGGCCTCGTTAGGAGGCAGCCTGTCTGTGGCTTGGCACCACTGCCCAGCAGGCATTTATTAAATCAGTGGGATGTGGTCCCTGCTGGCCTGAAAAGAGAACATTAAGCTCCAAAAACTTCCTGCAGCAGGCCTCCTTCCGAGAGTGCTGCTCAAAAGGGTGAGGAACAAAACCATTCAGGTCCCTGGCTGCGCTCCAAGATCCTGTTCACTAGTGCTTTTGCCCTGTCTGCACGGAGAAGCCGTGACTGGAAACATCTGGAGGCCTGCTTAAGACCTGGGTGACTCCTCTCTCCTTCCTGTGGGGGGCAGCGGTTCTTGACCTTGGTAATCCAGATTGACCTTTGCCAATGCCCCTTCTTTTCCAATCTTCTGCACTTCATTGGACAACAACCCTCTAATAAAATCCACATGAACCCAGCTGCTAACAGCTCCTGGAAGGGCTGTAAGATCTAACACCTGCCTCTGAATTCCTTGAGCCCTAGTAGCAAGGGAAAAGAGTGCAGAGACCCAACTCTTGCACCTCTGGGTCTTGCAGTGTAATTGTAGAGAAAGGAAGTAGGTGGGAAGACAAACATCCATGATGAGGGTTTACTGAAGGTAGAAAGGCAATGCAGCTGCTGGGTGGCCCAGCAGAGCCCTGTGCGCCTGTGTCTGCCCCATTGCCAGTGACCTTAGGCTGACAAGGCTCATCACTCTGAGAGGTAGGCCTGGGCTGAGAGGTCAGAGTGCATGTGTCACTGATGACCTGGTGGTCCAGGGATGCCTGTCCCTGCTCTCTCTGTTGTGACTTGGGGAGCCCCAAATTCCTTAGGTTTCTGATGAAGGAAATATTTACTGAGCACTTCAAGATATGTGCCTGGTACTGGCGAAAGGCACATGAGTGAGTATAACAGACCCACTTCCTGTGCTCCAGTCCCACATGCTTGGAAATCCTGACCATGGCTCACAAAGTCTCAGGGACACTGGTGGGGGTGAGGTGACAGGGCTCAGAGTTCCAAAGGCAGAAGTGTCATGTTGGCAGGGGCTCGGTGTCTCCCATTGTGCCTTCCTAGCCTCAGCTCCTCTGCAGTTTAGGGTACAGACACAGGATCCCTGTGGGTAAGGTCAGGGCTCTGATTCACGTTAGCTTTCTTCTTCCCACCAGTGGATGGCAACAGACCAAGACATACAACAACTGGTTAGAGGGACTGAGAAGCTGCTTGAGATTTATTGATAAGGTACAGGATACACTTACTGGGCTTGGCCTCTTAAAATGTTTACTTCTCCTTTGCCTTTCCACCCAGCTGAGGTTTTTGCTTGTTCTCGTTTAAGAGACCTCAGCAGATTTCACCGACTTATCTGCTCTTTGCTGCAATGAGCCTAATACCCGTGCAGTCTTCCCGGGACCTGAGGATGGTGCATTTCAGCAGGCCCCTGAAAGACCCTACCAAAGCCAATGACTCTGCTCTGGCCAGTCAGGCCGCTGTGGAGCAGAGAAACTGGTGTCCTTCTTGGAGTGCTGCCTTCATATCCTTGAACTGAGCCAAATGGCAGGCCTCGTCCAGCCCCAGCCAGCGGTAGGCTTGGTGCTCGTGGGAGAGGCGGATCTCCACGTTGTAGTCCTTCACTTCCGCCAGCCAGTAAATGACTGTTTTAGGCTTCTCCCTGGCCACATAATTGAGCTCCTTTCGGAACCCCTCAATGATGGTCAGCTGGCCTGCTTCTATGCCGGCTTCCTCTTGAGTCTCCCTCAGGGCCGTTTCCAAGTCATTCTCTCCCGGTTCCACGTGGCCTGGTTAGGAGAAAAGAAGGAGGAAATCTTCAGTAGTCCCCAAAGCTGGATTTGTCCTGGCCAGATGATTTAAAGACAGGCTCTTCCGTGACTTTTCTAGGTGTTTCTAGGCTACAGGAAGCCTGAAGATTGGCAATACCCTCATGTGCTTGGGAAGGGGTGCGGGGCAGGTAGTCTCTGGGGTCTGGGCAGTCCCTCCTTCCCATTCCATCTTCTCTGCAGAGAGGAAAGCAGCCCATGTGTCTGGCAAGTCAGGTTTCCAGTACTGCTCTTTGATGGTGAGAGAGACGACCCCCCTCAGACTCCTGCATTCTTATGCTTTGGAGCTGTCCTCAACCCATGTTCTCAGGGACCACTTTTCCCGTGGAGACCTTAGAGTGATTTTTCCTAGAAGGGGCAGTCCCTTCTTGGCAGGTTTGGAGCTAGCTGAAGAGGCAGTACTTTGCCTACAATCCAGTGAGGACTTAACACTGTCTACAGCTGGACCCTGCAGTCCCGGGGCCAGCGGACAGGCTCAAAACCCTGCACTGTTGCACCAGCAGCTGTTTCCAAGTAGCTATCAAGGCTTTTTCCAAATTGTTTTCATCTTTCTAACTGAGCAAGGCCAGATTTCAGTTTCATAGGGAAACTGATGGGAACTTAGACTTAGGACGAGCTGAGAGCCAGTTCTAAGAAAATTTATTGGCAAGACCCAAACCCAAGCAGACAGCTGCCAAAAAACTGTTGTAGCAGAACTTGAAGCTCTGCAGACTGGAGCAGCCCTCAGCTTTACCCCTAGACCTTTCCCACAAATTCTCAGCTTGCATAGAAGGAAGGCCTGGGGAAGGTTTGGCAGCCTCTGTCTACTCACAGATCCAACAAGTTTCTGGGGAGTCTTCTGGTTTGGGAGCTCCTGGGGAGCAGGAACTCTTAACTGCTCCCTTCTTGGTTGGGAGATGGAGCTGCACCCGAGCCCTCCTCCTTCCCAGGGGCCTGCATAGATAGCAGTGCCTGAATCAGTTGCTGCTGCATAGAAAACAGCTTAGCACTTGAAACCCACTGTAGGCCGGCGCCACGGCTCAATAAGTTAATCCTCCACCTAGCGGCGCCGGCACACCGGGTTCTAGTCCCGGTCGGGGCGCCAGATTCTGTCCCGGTTGCCCCTCTTCCAGGTCAGCTCTCTGCTGTGGCCCAGGAAGGCAGTGGAGGATGGCTCAGGTGCTTGGGCCCTGCACCCCATGGGAGACCAGGATAAGTACCTGGCTCCTGCCTTCAGATCAGCGCGGTGCGCCGGCCGCAGTGCACCAGCCGTGGCGGCCATTGGAGGGTGAACCAATGGCAAAAAGGAAGACCTTTCTCTCTCTCTCTCTCACTATCCACTCTGCCCGTAAAAAAAAAAAAAAAAAAAAAAGGAAACCCACTGGCTGCTGGAAAATTTTCTCTGCATAGCACCTCCTACAGCAATGTGCACAAAAATGGATAGGTAATGCGTTGGGTGAGGAAGGAGGGAAGGGTGCTGGCGGGGACAGGTAACACTGATTCCCCTGAAAAGTGTGGGAGTCTCTGAGCATACTCCTCCCAGGAGCATCTATTCTGCCCATCGGTGTCAACAGGGTAACTTCTCCCCAAACCCAAGCAGGATATGATGGGGTAGGTCCTCTGACATCTTTCAGAGAAGAATCATGTAGTGTGACATAGGTGTGAATATTCCTATTTATAGTACAAATTTGTGACACCTCTGTCTCTTTTTTCACTTTGTTCATCCCTAGTGCAATTCAAATCTGTAAAATTTATTTCCTGTTCCCATTTCTTCGTTTTCCTCCAGCCACAGATCATGGTCCTCCACTCCTTGACCACTCACCTTTAAAGGTCCTCTTCCCTTCTGTCTGGGCTGTTCCCTCTGGGTGTCAGAGCCACAGTCTGTCCCTACCCACTGGGACCATTCCAATGGCGTTAGCTAAGGATGACTCTTTTTCCCCATTTCTCCCTACACATTCTGGCTTCTCTTTCAGGACCATTAAACTGCATCTTTCTTACTCTCCGAGTTGGGATCCGGAGAGCTGGTGGATGAAAAACAGGCAGCTTGCAAACAGATCTTGGTTTGGTCTAAGTCCTCAGAACCCTAATCTTCACTCTTCTGCCCTCTGGAGACTTAGCCAACTCCACCCCGGATGCCGAGTGATGGATCCAGGGTGCAGGTGGCTGATCAAGCTGCAATCTCAAGGTCTCTAATCTTCACAGCCTCCTGGGCTGAGAAGGATCCTCCTAGCCCTCATTCCCCCACTCCTGCCAGAGCTGGCAGACGAATGCACCTACGATCAGGGAACTCACCTTCTCCATGCTCCTAAATCAAAACACAGCTATGTTCAGAAACACTCCAGAAATCATGCTCTATGTGTATAGTTGAAAAATCAAAGAAAAAACAAGTGATGAGGACACTAAACCAGGAGTCAAAGGAAACCGAACAAATGAAGTCAGAGACAGGGCTAGAAGCAAGCTTAGAATTTTCTAGTCCAACCCCATGTTTGACAGAAGAAAACACTCACAGCCCAGCCATGACTTGACCCCAGCATCCCCAATGCCCAGCCCAGTGGCTTTTCTCCTACCCAGTCATTTACTACAGAGGCCACAGAGCTCTGGAGGACTGGTGAATGATACGCACAAAAACACCAGGTGTTGCTTCCACCCTGTGATTCGGCCACCGAATTCTATTTTGAGCTCTGCTTTGGCCTCGGAACCCTCTCTGTAGAAAGGATCAAGGGCCCTATCCACCCTGCCCCTCTTTCTGCACAGTCCCTGGGAAACAAGCCTTGTGGGGGCGGGGCAGGGTGGATTTCTGAGCAACACTTGGCATTTCCCCAAGACCCAGCCCTTCTGGCCTCGCACCTTTGGGAGGAGTCCAGTGATGAATGCCATCCGATGCCTGCAGCAGGAGAAACTCAATCGCACTGTTGTCCGCCTTGGGCGCGAGGCATCTTCGGAAGATGATCAAGCCACATGCTCGCAGGGCCATGGTCTGTGCAAGGACTTAACAAAGGTGAGGTGGGACACGGGGAAGTTACACAGAACAGGAAGATCCATGCTGGGGGTGGTGCTCTGGTGCTGGAGAGAGGCACAGACTATCTACAGGGATCTCATGACCTGCAGGAAAGGGCAGCCTGCTGAGGGCCAGTGGAGGGAACCTGGCAGGACTTGGCAACTGCTCTCAGGCAGTGCGGCCTCTATTCCAACCCCACCAGGTTTGCCTGCAAAACACAGGGCTCCGGTGTATTTGTTATGAGACTGGAGGCTCCACAGCAAACCCACCGACACACGAGAGATGTGGTAATGGGTGACAGGCAGTACAAATATTATCCTCAAATCCATCATCCCACTTCCCTCAGTCTGTATCTTGAGCTCTCAGACCTGACAAGGCAGTTCCTGATGATTCACAGGGGTCACCTACAGAAGACAGCTGGGTAACCTACAAACGTTTTTGTTGTTGATTTATTTTAGTCTTTTATTTTACCCATGTTATTATACATCCACAAGGTTCAAAATCAATTTAAGAGGGTATACATAGCAGAAGGTCTCTTTGCCAGCCCATTAAAGGTAAATTAACATAGTGGTCAACAGCACGAGCCTGGGAGGGCAGTGTTGTGGCAGAGCAGGTTAGGTCTCCACTTGTGACGCTGGCATCCCCTATGGGAGCACCAGTTCGAGGCCTGGCTGCTCTGCTTGCAATTCTGCTTACCACTAAGGTGCCTGGGAAAGCACCAGGTGATGGCCCAAGTGCCTGGCCACCTGCCACCCAAGTGGGATACCCAGATGGGTGGGTCTTAGCCTAGTCCAGACCTGGTTATTGCGGCCATTGGGGGAGTGAACAAGTGGATGGTTTTTCTTTGTCACTCTGCTTTTTGAAAAAAAAAAATCTTAAAAAAAAAGCATGAATCTGGAACCAAGGTTCATACTCTATGGCTCTAACATACATCAGCTATATGACCTTCCTGTTCCTCAGTTATTCCATCTGTAAGATGGAATAATAGCTCTATCTCAAACAGGTTACTGTAAGGAGCACATAATTTAATTTTTAAGAAAGCTTTTATTTAATGAATTCAAATTTCATAAGTACAGCTTTAGGAATATAGTGGTTCTTCCTCCCATACCCACCCATAATTTAAATTTTGTGGATTTAAAACAGTGCCTGGCACATAATAGCACTCAAGAGTTTTCATTATGTGTAGACAGATGTCTGAAAGGACATACATACATCATTAATAGTGGTTTCTGGAAGCTGAGATCATAGGGAATCTTTCATTTTCTACTTCACATATTTCTGTATTCTTTTTTTTATTTTTTATTTATTTTTTCACAGGCAGAGTGGACAGCGAGAGAGAGAGACAGAGAGAAAGGTCTTCCTTTTGCCGTTGGTTCACCCCCCAAATGGCCGCCACAGCTGGCGCGCTGCGGCCAGTGCACCGCGCTGATCCAAAGGCAGGAGCCAGGTGCTTCTCCTGGTCTCCCATGGGGTGCAGGGCCCAAGCACCTGAGCCATCCTCCACTGCACTCCCTGGCCACAGCAGAGAGCTGGCCTGGAAGAAGGGCAACCGGGACAGAATCCTGCACCCGACCGGGACTAGAACCTGGTGTGCTGGTGCCGCTAGGCGGAGGATTAGCCTACTGAGCCGCGGCACCGGTTCATATTTCTCTATTCTTTAAAATTTTACCAAAAAATCTATTAATTTTGTAATCAGCAATACAATAAAGATTTTTTCTACTACAAGAAAGAAGTCAACAGCAAAAAGAAAGACAGGAGAAAAGAATATCTGCACAGAGGAAAGAACAGCCCATGGCGCGGGCGCTGTGGTGCAGCGGGTTAGGCCTGCCACCCGGAATGCCCACAACCCATATCAGAGTGCCAGTCTGGGTCACAGCTGCTCTGCTTCTGATCAAGCAGTGATGGCTCAAGTACTTCAGGCCCTGCCACCCACATGGGAGACCCAGACGGAGTTCCTGGTTTCAGCCCATTTGGGGAGTAAACCAACAGACAAAAGATCTCTTTCTCTCTGTCACTCTGCCTGTGAAATAAATAAATCTTTACAACAAATTCATCATCTGAAGGAGGACATGCAATTAAGATGACAGATCTTATGAAAGGGATAGCTAACATTTTCTGTAATAGCATAGCCGAAATGAAAGCTTAAATTATAATTTCACAGCTAGATTTACTTCGCCATGGGCACAGTAAACAGGCAAGACCGCCCTTTCAGACCAAACAAAGGGTAAGAAAGTTTTAAAGCGAGGACATAGCTTTCCTCATGGGCATTATCTACCTCAGAAAAACCACTATCAGAATATGCCTGTGACTACAGACTTCTAGTTTAGGCCACAAAGATTAGAGATGGGATTTGAGCACCCCCTTGACTTGCATCCTCTGGTCTGCTTTAACAAAAACCAGGAGGAAGAGAAAGCTAGGCATCAGAAGCAATGTAAAGATAGGTGGCAGGCCTATTAAAGGCTGCTCTGTACAGTCATCTGCCATAAAGGAGACCCAACAGGTCAGTCCACTGCGGTGGCTTTCAATGTGGTAAGATTGGGCTTCAGCAGAAGTCAGCTTATGAAGCGCCCTGGCAGCTCTGTCAGCCAAGAGTTGATCACTGGAAATGGACCTGCCCTGGAGTCAAAGGACTTCAGGTCAGAGCCACAGATCTTATTGGCTCTAAGCTGAAAAGTCCTTCACTCAGCCCAGCTTCCAAAGTGACCATCGCAGCTGAGGGGACGGCCAAGTAGGGTCAGCAACATTGGAGGCAAAACTGTAAATTTCTTGCCAGAGTTGCCACCTGCCTTTACCTGGCCAGCTCTTCTCCCAGGCCAGCTAGGTAATGGAGGTCAACAGGGTGCATTCCCAAAGAGGTTCACACCTCCCTTATGATGTACCCCACCCACCAGATTATTATCAGGCCCCCTTCTGTCAGTTTCTATTTGGCTGAGACAGCATCTTTCTTGGGTCCTCTAATAATGACTCTGTCCTTTGTTCTAGAACCTGTCTAGCCCACTTGGGTCTCATTCCTTTGTAATCATAGCCTCTACTCTAACATCATTGGCTCTACTCCCAACCTGTGTGTGCTGATGTTCCTCTCCTCCACTTATTGTATGATTATTCAGAATTTCTCTACAGACAAACTCCTCTACCTGCAAAAGTTGAGTGGCCTTTCTCCCAGTCTTGGCTGGGATCAGCTTTAAGCCATATCCATCAAACTGTCCTTACAAGGGTCCAGAGACCCCCCTCATTTTCTCTCCTCTATGAAATCCTCTCTACCTGGTTAATGCCACTCTTAGGATCAGTGGTTACTATTCTCACCCTGACTTGTATACTACAGTGTCTGTGTAAGTGTTTACAGCAGGTGATAATGGAATGAACCAAGGCCTTCAGCAACCAGGTGGTCAACCAAATGCTGCTACAGGCATATATTTGGCTCCCTACCCAGGAGACAGCGGCTTGAGACATCGCCCCATGCCAGCGAAGAGTACCTCATTGTCCCCAATCACCATAAAGTAGCCAAAGAGACTTATCGCCCCCTTTTCTATCACCAAAAGGTCGGGATGGTAGCTTTGGGATCCGCAAGGAGGACAGGCCTATACTTCTGGGAATGGAGAGTCCCTACCTGTACTTCTGGGGAAGAAAAGTCTTTGTCAAGGTCCCTGAGGGTGCCTAAAGGTCAACCAATGAGGATCAGACCCGCCTCAACCTTTAACCTCCATGCCCTGTATCTATAAAAGGAGCCCTCCTAACCTCTGATGTGCGACTTCCCCGGCCCCCAGTCTGTTGGGACCGGGGAACCTTGCCCGGGAGCAGAATCCCAATAAAAGCTTGTGAATTAATTGATTCGCCTGCCTGGGAAGATTTGTTATGCGCCAGACACCTTGCAAAATGTATGGAAGATCTTTTATCTCAGTTTCTGCTATAGAAAAATTTGTGTTATTCAATTATTCAGCAAATCCTGTGCTGGGCCTTTGCCCTCATGCAGCCAGTATTCCAGTGGGAGAGGCAGACTTTCATCAAATAATTAAGCAAACTAAAAAATAACTTTTAATAAAGTATATGCTACAAAGAAAAAAAATGTGTGAACAGTAGCTTGCCCTCGTCTGAGGGAATCAAGGAAGGCTTCCTGAACAAAGGGTATCTGAGCAGAGAAGCCAAGGAAGAGTCATGGGAAGTTAGCAAAGGGAAGGAGAAACACGTGCTCCGGGTGGAGGGAAGAGGCTGGGCAGAGGTCTGCAGGTGAGAGGGAAGGTGGGATGGCAGAACGGAAAGCAAGCCCGGTGTCCCCAAAGCAGTGAAGGCCTGGGAGAGTGGCCCAGGCAGGATCATGCCTGAGCCATGACAGCAGGGCTCGCGAGGAGCCGCTGTCCTGTGCCATCCTTCTACTGGTGCTCAATCAGGATGAGTCTGTGGCTGTCAAAGGCCCAGACTGAAATCTGGTCCAAGGAAACTGTCAGGGCTGCAGGCAGATGGTAATGTTACCTTAGGGGGATAACAGCTTCTCCCCAAAATAAAAGCAAACCCCTAACACTGAGACCTTTCCTGACTTTTCTAAGCCTGTAGCAAGAAGTTTGTAAGGATTACAAATAATCTCAAGGGCCGGCGCCGCGGCTCAATAGGCTAATCCTCCGCCTAGCGGCGCCGGCACACCGGGTTCTAGTCCCGGTTGGGGCGCCGGATTCTGTCCCGGTTGCCCCTCTTCCAGGCCAGCTCTCTGCTGTGGCCACGGAGTGCAGTGGAGGATGGCCCAGGTGCTTGGGCCCTGCACCCCATGGGAGACCAGGAAAAGCACCTGGCTCCTGGCTCCTGCCATCGGATCAGCGCGGTGCGCCGGCCGCAGCGCGCCGGCCGCGGCGGCCATTGGAGGGTGAACCAACGGCAAAAGGAAGACCTTTCTCTCTGTCTCTCTCTCTCACTGTCCACTCTGCCTGTCCAAAAAAAAAAAAAAAAAAAAAAAAAAAAAAAAAAAAAAAAACAAATAATCTCAAAAGGGGTTTTTGAAATGACCTGTTGAAGAGAAACTCAGCATATCCCTTTAGGAGGACATTTGGTAATAGTTATCAAGACATAAAGTACACATTCTCTTGGACTCAGCAATACCATTTCTAGCACTCCCACATAAAGAAATACATGTTTAAGATGCACACACAGAGACGTTCACTACAACCTTGTTTGCAATATCAAGAAAAAAAATGGCAGAAACAAATATCCATCAACATGGGAACAGTTAAGGTAAAATATAGTATTATCTATATAATGGAATATTATGAAGCCCTTACCAAAATAAGGTAGAGCCAAATGTGTTGCTTCTAAGAAAAGATTTTCAGATATGCTGAGTAAAAGAAGTACAGTTCTGTATGTATAATGTGACTTGTCTGAGTTTAAAAATCCATATGTAAAGTAGTAGCAGGCTTTTATTAAACATGGTGTTCTATTTTCCTGCACTCTCTGTTTATGCACAGAACGTTCCTCAATCTGGAAAGGAAGTACCACATCACTGAGAACTGGTGAAAAAAAGATTTCAAATTACTGTTCATGGTTCAGGCAGCAAGAGGTAGCTGGAACTCTGCCCTCCCTGTAAAGATGCTCAGAACCCACTGGGAAGTTACAGATGTAGGGTACCTTGCTCTTGCCTCAGCTAGAGCACCACAGAAGTGTTGAACTCCTAGATAAACTTAGGGATCCAAGACCTCCCTAGGACTGGAAGCCCCACAGTATTCCTCCACACCACCGTCACCACCAATACAGCATGAGAATGCAACGATGCCTGCACAGGGAGCCAAAAAAGACAGGCCTGGAGTGGCCACGTGGAGCCACTGGTGGGTAGACAGCAGGCCAAGATCTTCCTATGTGGCAGGGGTTGGGGGATGTACCCTAGCAAGAACGTATCTCACTGAATGCCAGTGTGTAGGCAGACATCTAAGAACCAGGTTGGCCAATGATTTATCTCATTGGGATCAGAGGAGCTAGGATCAGCAGCCGGCATTGTGGCACAATGGGTTAAGCTGCTGCCTGCAACACTAACATTCTATATAAGCACTGGTTTCAGTTTGGCTGCTCTACTTCCAATCCAGCTCCCGCTAATGCACCTGGAAAGACAGCAGAAGATAGATGGCCCAAGTGTCTGGGCCCCCACCATCCACAAGTTGGAATAGATGGAGTTCCAGGTTCCTGGCTTTGGCCTGGCTCAGCTCCAGCTGTTGCAGCCATTTGAGGAGTGAACCAGTAAATGAAATATATCTCTGTCTCTCCCTCTCCCTCTGTAACTCTGCCTTTCAAAAAAAAAAATAATAATAAATCTTTAAGCAGAGTTAGGATCACATGTTCACTCCCCATGTGTGCTATGAACCCATGGAAAAGACTGTTCTTCGAGAAAGGCAGAACTCCTTTCAGTTGCTTTGCTTGAGCAACTCTAGAACCCGCCCTGCCTCCCCAACCCCACTCCATACATACAACTTCCTCCTCCTCCTCTGTGAAGCAACTCAAATGTCACCTCCTCTGTGAAGCCTTCTCGCTGCTAATCACTCCAGCATCTGACTCCTAACACAGTTAAATCGACTTCTATTACAGGTTTCAATTGGAGAAGCAGAACAGTATGAGTGACAGAAAATTAAGGATTTATTTTAGGGATCATTCCTTGTGTGCAATTATGAAATCTGGTAGAGATCCATGCACTCCATCACCTTTGCATCTGGTTTTGGGTCTGAAGTTTCTATAGCTCGCTGAGGTCAGCAGTTGGAAAGACAACAGAAGGAGAAGTGGAGGTGAGCAAGGACAAACTAGGACCTGTGAGAACAAATCAGGACCTACGAAGACAACTGGAACTTGTGAGGACAAACCCGAACCCGAACCTTCCTTTTGCTGTCTCCAAGCTCAGTGACATGGGTGACCTGCAGGAGAAGCTGCCCTCTGCCACAATGCTGAATGTACACCTGGCCCAGGACCCAGAGGAAATGAAGGAAGAGAGTCAGCAGGAGCTGGGAGAGCTGTCCTTGACCAGCAAGGCGAGCTAGCAGATCAGGGTCAAATCCATGCACTGCCGCCATGCCCGGTAGCCAGCTCTGTCCTTCATAGTATGCGGTTGCCATGTCACTTCAGCTTTCCAAATCTTGCACAAAATTTTCCTAACCTAAATAATATAGGAAAGCAAACCTGGGGAATGCAATTGCAGCTTAGCTAAATTGACACAGTACAAAGCCACCACAAACACACATAGCTACTGCGGTAAATCTCTGTTGTACCATACCTCAGGTAGGGAAGAGCCCAACTATGAGCTCTGTTTCCTTGGGACCCAGCAAGGCAGCTCTCAACAGATGTCCGTGGACTCAACAGAACTCTCTCCTTACCTCCTGCTCAAACAAATGTTTGAGTATTTCTGGGGCCCTGGGAAATAGCCCAGTGTTTTCCTGAAAAGTGCCATTTACATAAAAGTCAATGGAGCTGTTGTTGGGGGTTTTCTGTTTTTCTGGAGACCATGGAGCTGAAACTGTCCAGGGGTTTAAAGTAGCCAGCTTTCACAGGCACGGACTCCAAGTGGATTCAAACCTCAGGGGGTTAAAGAACACAGCATCCAATATGCAAATATGCCTGCAGCCAGGATTGCAGAGGTGAGAACTCCAGGCTGACAGCAGGCAATTCACACTTCAGAAAAATGGCAGAGTGCCTGAGGTGGTTAGAAAAAAAATCTGAATTAAAAAAACTCCTCAATGTCATCAGAAGGTTCCAGAAGCTAAGGGAAAGCGCTCTTGGCTTTCTCTTTATATATATAATTCCCTTACAGCCTGCGAGGTTCAGGACCGAGGTGCCAAAAAATAATTTACAGATAAATGGTTATGCTGTCATGTCCCAATGTTTTCATCAAATTAATCAGAGTGCTATTGCGTGTATAGTTCAACCTCAGAAGCTCTCACAAATATACATGTAGATAAAGAGCTCCCCAAATCCTCCCCTTGACGTGTTCCTCCTAATCTAAGATCCCTCCTGCAGAAAGAGTGCTTTATGCCACTGCATTATCAATTAAGCATGAATACTGTGCCGACTACGCCGTGCAAGCTTTCTGACAACTATCATCTCTAATACGCAAGACAACCCTCAAAAGAAACATCATTATCTCCAGTTTATAAGGAAACTGAGACATTAGAACAGTTAAAAGACTTGCCCATGGGCATAGCTGGCCTATAAATGGTAGGATTCTAATCCAAGTAAATCTAACTCCAAAGTCCGTATTTTATTCCCTCTTAGACTCTGCACACCATGAAATAACAGGGCTTAGGGCACAAACAGCCCTGTGAGGACACACAAGTGATTTATTAAATCACTTCCAGTTTAAAATTCCCAGTCTTTAATCGATATTCATATGGAGATTGAAGATGTCAAACCAGAATGCTTTCACTGCACAGGTCTTAGTTGGGAGTGGGGCGGAGCAGTAGATGAACGTCACGGTGCCCATAGAAGATGCAGGAGGGGTAAAATCTGTCTGGGCCACTCCACTGTGAGAAAAGGAAGGCCAACTCTGCCTACCTAAAAGCAACTCTACGAACTGCCCAGGTTTCCCTCATCTCCACGTCATAATTGTCTTTTCTCCATTTTACTAATTTCCTTCTTCCCTTTCCAAGTGGACAGAAATGAGGTGCCCAGCCATGAATAAAGCTCGCCCTTCTAACAACAACAACCATAAATGGGGGGAAAAGAAAAACAAAACAAACAACAAAGAAAATAAGCCCCTACCTACCATGAATAAATTGAGAAAGACAATGTTCCCTCTGCTGCACCTTTCCCTGGATAGCCGCCACTCCCTTCTTCTGGGTGAGACCAAGCTGCTAAGTCATTTTGCTCTTTGCCTTTTGGCTGAGGAAGGAAATAGGAGACTTCACCTGTAATGGCATGAATGGCTTCTAGGATGACACCAAATTCTCACCAGGTAGCTAGCATGGTAAAATTCGTTACACGGCCTGTTAGTGCCATCTGCTGTACGATTCTGGAAAGTAAACAGGAATTCCAACACTAGAGCCTTAAGGTGTCCTTTGTAAGACACGATGTTTTACAGGACTGAAAGGGGGATGTGAAGCTGAATAAAGCCCAACTTTCTAGAGGTTCACAGCCCCAAAGCTGGAGACAAAGCTGTAACTTGTGCATCATAAGGTATATATAAGATGGTAAGGCAACAAAGAAGGATCTTTAGGTCAAATGGGCATGTCATAAGAATTTTGAGGATTGCTAGGGTTTACTGGACAGAATAAGGTAGAGGCCAGGGGTACTCCAGGTAGAGGGCAGAATGGACAGAAACCCTCAAGCAAGCACATGATGAAATTCCATTAGTAAACAACTTTGTTTTCATTGCACAGACAACAAGGCCTTTTGATTGGCTTTAGGCAGCACCATAATTTGGTCACATGGACATTTTACAGGCAAGGTACAGAAAATGAATTGGGAGGAAAGACTGGAAGAAACAAACCAGTTACAAGCTTATTGCCAACACTTCAGTTGACAAATGATATGGAGTTAGATTAAGGCAGAGATGTGAGAAGTGAAAGGAGATGAATGAAGAAGGTATTTCCAAGTAAAACTGACAATATTGATGTTTCATTATCTGAAGGTCAGAGTGACAATTCACAGTCCAAAGGAAAGGGAGAGAGGTTTGGTTTAGGTGACTGAGTGGAGGAACGGGTAGAATCTAATGACTTTTGTCGGAGACAGATTGAATTTGAAGTGCCATAGGCTATTCCCAAGGTAAATGAACAGATGTGTCTAAAGTTCACTGATCATCTTATCCCATCTCTTCATTTCCCAAAGTGGACATTTTCTATAATAGGAAGCATCTGTTCCAGTGGTAGGTACCTATGCAGCCCATTTCCCTCCAATTTAGTTGAGTCTACCTGTCCAAACCTACCCTTATATTTTGTATTCCAAAATATTTTTATGCTCTTTCAGTCAAAAACAGTACAACACAACACAGAAAAGCATGGCTGACTTAGCAATGACAAAGACCTAGCTACTGAATTTAATGGTTATTTAGAGCAAGATACTTATTGAAAGTGTAAAATGAAGGTACCATCTACTTTATGTGGTTGTTGTAGAATTTAAAATAAATGATGTATATATAGGATCTGATATATCAGAGTGAGCCACTCTTACCCTTGCATTATTTAAGGTCACCAGTAAGCTTCTCTATTTTATGGGCTTGAAATTTTTCGTTTGCTTGAAAATCAGAGAGGGAAAGATAAATCTTCCATCTGCTGGTTCACTATGCAAATGCCCACACAGGCCAGGCCAAAGCTAGGGGAATTCAGTCAGGTTTCTCACATGGGTGGCAGGGGCCCATGTATTTGGGTCATCACCTGCTGCCTCCCAGGGAGCTGGAATCAGAGGGGCAGCTGGAACTCAAACTTTGGAGCTGCCACTCCAATGTGGAATGTGGGGGTCCCAAGCAGTGTTGTAACTGCTGTGCCAGAAGCCCACCCCACTTGATGTTTTAATGGCATGTGCTTAGTTTTCATAGAATGTTGAATCAAGAAATGGCTTTTCATGTTTCCTGTGAAACATGAAAATTGCCAGTGAATACATGTTCATCACATCATGTATACCCCATATATATAAGAATCAACAAGACAACTTCCTTTTAATATAGATACCAGGGGAAACATTTCTTTTGGAGACCAGATATTTTTAATTACTAGTGAGAGTTGCTTTTTTTTCCTTAACTGACGAATTTTGAGCTAAATTGAGTACTCAATTACAGGGAGTACCCTGTGAGCGGTATACAAGCTGGTGTGTCGATTTGTTTTTATTATGAGGATAACAGCTACCATTTTCTGGCAGGCATCATGCCAAAAGCTTTACCTTCATTATTAAAAGAGGAAAAAGGAAATTCAGGCTCGGAGATATGCCTAGGTAGTGACTCCAACACAGGTCCGCCGGCCTCAGCATCATTGCTCTTAACCACGACTCTGTACTAGTGTCTTACACTTGACTATTTGATTGCACTGTTTAAGTGGTTGCATTTTTGTTGTTGTTGAGGAGGTGGGGATTCTCGCCTGACCTTTTCCTCTGCTTTAACTGCCGGTTCAGTAAGTGAAATAAATAGAAAACACAAAATCTGTTTTTGGAAAGCAACGGAGGCCCAGGGAGGGGACGGTACGGCGCCTGGCCTTTGGGCCCTAAACTCGTACCTCGCTCGCCTCTGGGGCTCCTATCCCACTCCATCACCACTTGCGTGGTGGCGTGCGAGGTTCACCAGACCACTGAATTTTCCCTTCTGGTGCAGTTAGGAAAACTGAGGTCCTGCAAGCGACTGGGGCCTGCCTACTCAAACCAAACTGCTAATGTGAAGGAGGGCGCATCCACCTTTGACTTGGCAGCGACAGAACGCTAGACAACGGCAGACTCCCAATGCACTAAGCCTCCCCATTTACCCCCTGAAAATTAAACCCAGGTGGGCTCTAAGTATACTCACCTGAAGCTCAGAGGCAAGAGGCGGGCCTTGAACGGAGACGGAAAGTGCAGTGGCCAATCAGAAGAACGCTGTTGCTCCTCAGGAGACCAACAGAATTGGCAAAAGGATCCTGGACCCGCCTCAAAGATACCTTTCTCTCGCGAGAACTTCACTCAAGCATAACGATTGGCTGAAGGACGGAAATTAGGAGTCACGCCCACTGTGTTTCGGGTTCCTGATTGGTGTTCACGGGGAGAAGGCGATGCACGTTAACGGGTTCCTTGGATGCTCATTGGCTGGTGGCGCGGCACGGCCGGCGCGCGAGCGCCAGCGCGGGCGTTCGAACTGGCGTTTGGCGCCGTTGCCATGGGGATGCGGCCTGGCTGCCGGCTGGGACGCCCAGGTTGACAAGACACGAGAGTCTCCGGTCTTGGGCCCCTCGCCGGACCGCATCGTCCTTTTTAGTGGTCAGACAGGGCTGACCGAGGAGGAGTTTGGAAGTCCCTAAGGTGAGAAAGGCGGGCGGGGACCGCGGCGGGACGGGCGTGGTCGGAAGCTGTAGCGCCCGTCTCGCGGGAGAGGGTGCGCGTGACGCCCGCGGAGCACGCAGACTCGGGCGTTTGAGAGGGAACCGGGCTTTGGCCGCTGCCGGTTCCGAACCTTCACCTACCTTTCATCCTCATATTATGCTTCGGCAGTTATTTTTAATTTTGTGTTTTGTGTTCAGGCATTAGCTTTAACGCCAATTCTCATGAAGTCTTTGAGTCCCGAAGTCCTTTACTTCGGCGAACCCCATTCTCCTCCTTTCTCCCCTAATTCTGAAGTCTTTGAGGTAAGGCAAGCATCTTTCACAATGACTTCCACGTGCTCAAATTTCAGGAAATAATTGTTGATTTGAATTTAATTCGCAAATACGAGGAGTACATAAAAAACTTAATGGAAGATGAAATTTATGAGTTTATTTTCGTGAAAAATTTTTTTTAATCTGTGGTTTTTTAAAAGTATGTTTTCAGTGTATTATGAGAAAAAGAATTGTATCAAAGTAAACTCATCCTTTTAATACCAGCTCCCCGGGAACTTTCTGAAATGCCGTTGTAGGTCAAATTCTCTTTTATGCCATTTTATCTCTCATATTCAGAGATGACTTTTTTCATTTTTAGAGTAGGGTCAGGAGCACCCTAACTGCATATGCAAAAGGACCTGAAAAGTTCAGTTGGCCTTTGCACACTTTGGGAGAGGTTATGGCTTTTAAACTTGGTCTCTCAGTCCTTTTTTTAGATACCTATTAGTCTTTGCTTAAAACAAACTGTTGCTATGTACCAAGATAATTTATCTCCTTTTAGTTCCTTAGTGACCTGCAGTTATTGCCACGTTTTGCGGGTTCTTTGGGAAAAATTTAAAGCGTCTTTTCCCTTGTATTTGTATTCTTCCGTGAGGAGAGAGGTTTTATAATCTCCTTCTCTACTTCAGTGGGTGTGAGAGCTGCTTGGGTAGCCTCCATCAGGTATCTCTGATAGAGTCGCGTTACCAACACTTGCTTCATTGTTATCTCGGGGACTGTATAGTCACAGTGTCGTTGATGTGTCTTCCTTATGTCAAAACCATGGCTCAATAGTGACTTTAATAAAAGGATTTAAAGAGTCAGATATTATAGAGCTTTTCACTTACATATCCTCGTATGAAAGTTTGAATCCCCAGTTTTTTTTGGCAGTGTTTCAGAGTTTGGCCTTGGTTCTGTCTATGTAACTCCTTCCCTGTGTTGGCTTTCAAGTTGGTTAGCCCCTTTAAACCTCACTTTTTTCCATGTGGAAAATTAAAGGGTTGAATAAGACTAGAATTCCCGTGGCTCTGCTATTAATCTGGTAAAGTACTTGATGTCAGGTGGGCATCTCGCTGTCTAAAGAAGTATCTTTCTAGCAGCTCAAAGCAATAGCTATCATTTATTGAGTGTTAACTGTACACAAAGCATTAAATCAAGGGTTTTATATAAATACTATGTTTTTGTTATCCTGTGGCATATCAGTGTGCTGTGCAGATAGCATTTCATTAAAAACTTTTTGTGAATGAAAGTTGTTAGCTAACCATGTCCTTGGGGTTAAAATAGTATGTGATTTTCCAATTTAGGAGAAACAGCAATTTCTTTCTCTGGGCTGCTGTTTGGTGGGTTGTAAAGTGAGGGGTTAGGCTCTTCTAAGATCCCTTCCAGATCTAATGTTCTATTCCATTTTCTCCATACTGGCTCAGCAAACCTGTTCACAATTTGTGCTGAATAGATTGTCAACAGATTTTGTTAAGTGAGTAATTGAGTTCTACTTGAACTTTGAGTGTTGTATACTTCCTGAGTTACCCTCTTCTTGATGTTCATTAGCAAGAAGCTGGATCAGAAGTAGAGCATCTGGGACTCAAACTGGTATCCATAGGGGATGCTGGCGCCACAGGCAGAGGCTTAACTACTGTGCCACAGCGCCAGCCCCTCTTGGTGTTCATGTCCTGTTTGAACAAGATGACTTTTCCATAGGTATAAACTAATAATGATAGGTACTATGTATTGTTGAATGCATAACAGGCACTGAATTTAGCACTTAGTGTATTACTCCAATTCTTACTAAAGCAAACATTTTTCCTGAGTCATTATCATCTGTTGTCTGCTCAGTGCTTCCTGAATCTTCCTCCTTCTGTTTTTGCCCTAACCCTGCAATCCAGTCCTCTCCAAACTGGCAGAGTGACTTTGAAAGACATGTATCAGATCATAAGCTTTCCTCATTTAAAATCCTCTAAATGACTTTTTCTTTCACTTAAAAATAAATTCAGGCCGGCGCCGCGGCTCACTAGGCTAATCCTCTGCCTTGCGGCGCTGGCACACCGGGTTCTAGTCCCGGTCGGGGCACCGGATTCTGTCCCGGTTGCCCCTCTTCCAGGCCAGCTCTCTGCTGTGGCTAGGGAGTGCAGTGGAGAATGGCCTAAGTGCTTGGGCCCTGCACCCGCATGGGAAACCAGGAGAAGCACCTGGCTCCTGGCTTCGGATCAGTGCGGTACGCCGGCCGCGGCGGCCATTGGAGGGTGAACCAACAGTAAAGGAAGACCTTTCTCTCTCTCTCTTTCTCACTGTCCACTCTGTCAAAATAAAAAATAAACAAATTCAAACACCTTTATGTGGCCCAAAAGACTGCATAATCTGGCTCCTACTTCTGTGTCCTATCTCATAGTACTCTCGCTGCTGTGCTCGGCAGACTGGCCTTCTGTTGATCATTGGATCATGCCATGCTCATTTCTACCTCAGGACTGATGGGCTCACTTGCAGTTCTCTGCCTCTTTTATCTCCTTCTTAACTATTTCAAGGTTTACCTCAGCGTTCCCTTCTGAATGAGGCGTTCTCTAATCATTTAATATAAAGTGGGTGGGTGCTTCACCCTGATTTATTTTTCATTACACTTATCACTCTCTGAAATTAACCTGCTTATTTGATTATTAATTATCTTCTTCCACCAAAATAATACTGCTATGAGAGCAGTGACTTTATTTTGTTCACTGCTCTATCCTCAGTGCCTAGAACAGGGCCTAGCTCACAACAGGCTCCAGAAAGTATTTCTTGAATGACTGGATAAAGTATGTTGTGGAACTGTGACCATCACTGTATCCATAGAAATTTATTTGCGTAATACAAACTCAGGGGCCCAGACACTTGGGTCATCCTCCACCACTTTCCCAGGCCGTTAGCAGGGAGCTGGATTGGAAGTGGAGCAGCTGGGACATGAACCAGTGCCCATATGGGATGCCAGCGTCCCAGGTGGCAGCTTTACCAGCTACACCACAATGCTGGCCCCTTACATTGAGATTTGATTGGTTAAATTAGTGGTATACAGTGGTGTAGCCAACATATGGATATCTGATCTCTTTCTAAAAAAAATTCATATAGGTGTTTTAAATAAATTTCATTATGCCTCAGTTTCTTCATTTGTAAAGTGATATGATTGCTATTTATCACAAAAAGTCTGCAGAAATCATTTGGTCACAGTGAATAGAATTGTTGTAATTGCTCTCTGCTTTCTCAGTGTCACTCCTTTTGAAATAATTCCTGGTGCCATGCTGGCAGCGGTTCCCAAAGGAATCTAACCCCGATTGAACTTATATCATCCTGGTAATTTATAAAAACTGATTGTAATAGTTATTTTTCCAATTCAACATGAGATACATTCAGTTGAAAGTATTTTATGACTGTAAAATGACAGATTTGCAAATGACAATCTCCTGCAGTTGGGTTAGACAAAGATTTTAAAAATAAAGGTCTGCATTTAAACTGACATCAGTTGCCACCTGCTCTGGGAATTCTAAGTTAACCCTCTATAATTGGAGAGAGTATTACTTGCCCTGTTTTAAGATAGCTGAGTTCAACAATTGTGTTATGTTTATTTTTAGGTCACTGCTCCCATGTTTTTCCCATATTTAATAAACTCATTGTGGGGCTTTTGAAGGGAATTGCAATAAGTGCAAAGCATTAGCCACCATGAACTAACAATTTTTTTTCAGGTAAAAACGGTCTTTGAAACTACTTTCTTGAAAAGTAGTTAGATATAAGTCACATGATTGGTATCCCAAAATCCACATCTTCCTTTGAGAAGTCCATTAAGTATCATATTCTAATTCCTTTGCAGCTGTTGTTTTAAGCAGTTGTCTAGTATCATTTGTCTTGTATTGAGAGCAGTAGTCTATAGATAGAATAATCCTTAGAGTTTGAAATAACTAATTCCCTTGTTGGGGTAAAGAGTTTATTTGCCTTATAATTGTTTCTTATGATCTTAATAGGGGTTTTATGCTTTATACAAGATACAGAAACATGAGAATCGCTTGAGAATGTTGGGTTTATATTGAATCAGTTTCTGGTGATACAGTGGGCCCAGTGACTTTGTTAGTAACACCTTTTAAAAATGAACATTATTAGTGGTCATCTAGGGATAGGTGAAATAGGGGGGAATGAGGAATGGCTATTAATGGTTTACGTGGCCTAAAAGTGATTGCCTTGATTGATTATATAACTGTGAACATACCAAAAGCTGTCAAAAGTGTATATTACAAAGGATGAATTTTGTGACATGTGAATTGTACTTTATGAGGCTGTTTTATATATTTTATTTTATTTTTAAGATTTATTTATTTGAAAGCCAGATTTACCGAGAGAGAGAGAGAGAGAGAGGGGTCTTCCATTCGCTGGTTCACTCCCCAAATGGCTGCAACTGCCGGAGCTGCACCGACCTAAAGCCAGGAGCCAGGAACCTTTTCTGGGTCTCCCACATGGGTGCAGGGGCGGAAGGACTATGGACCATCCTCCCAGGCCATAGCAGAGAGCTGGATGGGAAGTGGAACAGCTGTGACTCTAATCGGCATCCATATGGGATACAGGCACTGGCTTTACCCTCTATGCCACAGTGCCAGCTACTATTTTATATATTTTAAAAAGTCAACATTGACACAGTTAAGTAGAATTCAGAGAATTTTTTTGGCAATCATAAGATATTTTTGTCCTTGTGTTTTCATATTCTACAATAATGACACTAAAATATAATTTCACTTTTTGATTTTATGCATGAACTGATTTTAAGGATGTGCTCTAATGCCTGTTGAATCTTCTGTATATTCCCTCACTTTTAGGAACAATATATTCATTTAAAGCATATATGAATAAGTAGAGAGTGGGATGTAATAAGATGTTTGAAAAGCCCACTAAGGTTTAACTGATCAAGGCTGTGCCTAGTCACCATACAAAATGAAGGTGTTGGGCTAATCATGAGTCTCACACTCGGATGCCCACAGGCCTAACCAATTAATGGAAATGAATGAAGTTGATTGATAAAGGAATAAGGAACAGTGGACTTTGTAGAATAGAAAAATATACACTCTTTAAAGGGAATAGCCACTACTCAGTTTTGGCCTGTTCTTGACCTTTCTAATTGTAGACCCAGTGTAACTCTTTCAGTTTTCAAGGAAAGCAGGAACTGGATATTTTTAATAGCTTCTGATTTTTAATTATGTAAATACTATGCAAGCTGAACTGCAGCAGAAGGAGTGCTTTGTTGCAGAATCCAAAAACCTGGGTCTGCTAGCTGGATGCACAGCAAGCCAGTCGCTGACAGTGGGTGGAGGAAGAAGGAGGTAGGTATTTATTTGGAAAATACAAAACAGGAAATCAGGCAGCTAACGTTTTATTCTCAGGTTTGTTTCTTTTTTTAAGGTTCATTTATTTGAGAGGCAGAGTTACAGACAGAGTAGGAGAGACAGAGAGAGAGGTCTTCCATCTGTAGGTTCACTTCCCAAATGGCTACAACCATTGGAGCTGGACCATTCTAAAGCCAGGAGCTTCTTCCAGGTTTCCCACGTGGGTGCAGGGGCCCAAGCACTTGGGTCATCTTCCACTGCTTTCCCAGGCCATTAGCAGAGAGCTGGGTTGGAAGTGGAGCAGCCAGGATTCAAACCGGCACCTGTATGGGATGCTGTTGCTGCAGAGGCTTTACCTCCGCTGTTGGTCTTCAGTGCTTGTGGCCCTCCTTTGAATAGTCAATGATACTGTGTTCTCAGTATTTAGATGATAGCAAAGTGGGCTTCAGTCAGTCTAGGGGCCTTGAGCAGGTGGTAGTTTGCTCAGGGCCTGGGGTACCTGGAAAACCCCTGAAGAAAAGCCCAAACATCAAGATGTTACCTATAGAGGAGATGAATGGCCTCCTGAGTTTTTTGATCTGGGACCCTGTTTGGAGGCTCTACCTTTCCCTCAATTTAGTGAGTTAATTTTATTAAGAAGTTGATTTGCCATCATAGGGCAAAGAAATTTTAAGCTAAGGGAGGGAGACTAAGACAGGAAGCACAGGGCCTGATAGTATCTACATCAAAGGCACTACATAGAGGATAAGTTTCACCTTCATGGGCTAAATGTTATCTACTAGATCATCTGCAGATTAGAGTATCTCTATTGTCCTGGCTAGCTGTAGGATTCTTTTTATTTGTCTTACAAAAATACAGTGTGGTGCATACCAGAGATTATGGTAAAACATATGTAAGTTAAAAAGCAGGGGCCTGCGCTGTGGCGCAGCGGGTTAAAGCCGCGGCCTGCAGTGCCATCATTCCATATGGGCGCTTGTTTGAGTCCTGGCTGCTCCACTTGCAATCCAGCTCTCTGCTATGGCCTAGGAAAGCAGTAGACGATGGCCCAGGTCCTTGGGCCCCTGCACCCACGTAGGAGACCTGGAAGAAGCTCCTGGCTCCTGGCTTCGGATCAGCTCAGCTCTGGCCATTGCTGTCATTTGGGGAGTGAACTTATGGATGAAAGACCTCTCTCTCTCTCTCTTTCTCTCTACCTCTCTCTATAACTCTTTCAAATAAATCTTTAAAAAAGAAAAAAAAGTTAAAAAGCATAAAACAAAAGATAAATACCCAAGACCTAGCAGACAATTTTCCTATGCTTTCTTCCTGATCCCCATTTCCTCTTCAGGTAACTAGTATCCTAAATTTTGTGTTAATAATACATCATTTGGATTTGTTCACTTTTGAGCTTTATAAAAAGGAACATGGGGTGGATGTTTGGTGTAGTGGTTAAAACACTGCTTGGGGGGCCAGCGATGTGGCTCACTAGGTTAATCCTCTGCCTGCAGCGCCGGCATCCCATATGGGCACTGGGTTCTAGTCCTGGTTGCTCTTCTTCCAGTCTAGCTCTCTGCTGTGGCCCGGGAGGGCAGTGGAGGATGGCCCAAGTGCTTGGGCCCCTGCACCCGCATAGGAGACCAGGAAGAAGCACCTGGCTCCTGGCTTTGGATCAGCGCAGCACCAGCTGTGGCGGCCATTTGGGGAGTGAACCAACGGAAGGAAGACCTTTCTCTCTGTCTCTCTCACTGTCTATACCAGTCAAATAAAAAAAAAAAAAAAAAAAAAAAAACTGCTTGGGACACCTACATTTCATGTTGGGATGATCCAGCTTCTGCTAATGTGCAGCCTGGGAAGCAGTGGATGATGGCTCAAGTACTTGGGCCCCTGCCACTCATGTGGGAAAGATTTGGATGGAGTTCCTGGCTCTTGATTTCAGCGATAGCCATTACTGACTATTGTGTGCATTTGAGGAATGAACCTGGGGGATGGAAGATCTCTCCCTGCCTCTGTCTCTCTTGTGTTAAGTAAGTGAAAATAAGTATTTAAAAAAAAATTTTTTTTAAGAGTTAGAGGAAGAAAGAGAGAAGAAGGAAGGGAGAGATCCTTCATCTGCCAGCTCACCCTCCAAACGGCCGCAACAGCCAGGGCACGGCACAGTGGTCCAAGTACCTGGGTCATCCTTCAGCGCCCTCCCAGGCACACCAGCAGAGAACTGGAATGGAAGTGTAGCAACTAGGACCTGAACTAGTGATCCATGCCACAACATCAGCACTCCCCCTCCCAAATTTTTAAAGGTTATAATTTTTTTAAGATTTATTTTTCTTATATTTATTATATTTGATAATCTATTGAGTATAGCTGTAGTTTATTTTTTCACTATTATAATAAAATATGCATATACCCAAACTTATTTGTTCTCTAGTCAGTGGACAATCAGGTTATTTTTATTTATTTTAAGATTTATTTATTTTACTTGAAAGTCAGAGTTACACAGAAGGAGAGAAAGAGAGAGGTCTTCCATCTGCTGGTTCACTCCCCAGTTGGCTGCAATGGCCAGAGCTGTGCTGATCCAAAGCCAGGAGCCAGGAGCTTCTTCCGGGTCTCCCACGTGGGTGCAGAGGCTCAAGGACTTGGGCCATCCTCTACTGCTTTCCCAGGCCATAGCAGAGATCTGGGTTGGAAGTGGAGCAGCTGGGTCTCAAACAAGTGCCCATATGGGATGCTGGCGCTGCAGGCCAGGGTGTTAACCTGCTGTACCACAGTGCCAGCCCCAAGTTTTGAGTTCTTATGAACTGTGCTGTTAGGGACATTTTTGTTTTTGGCTCCTGAAGCACATGTGCAAGTTTTTCTAGTGTATGTATGAAGTAGAGTTGCTTGGTTATATGATACAAAGACTCAGCTTCCTAAAATAGTGCCAGTTTCTCAGTAGATTTAGGCTCATGATCCTTTGTTCTGGAATTTCTCCACAACTCTGTCTTCAGTTTATTGTATTCTCTTCATCTGTATCTTTTTTCCCTTGGTGGAGATAACTTGCTTCATTGCCGCTTTATTTTATTTTTTTCTGGAGAACCATGTTTCTGCCACTTAATTCAGAATCTACTTTTTTTTTTTTTTTTTTTTTTTGACGGGCAGAGTTAGACAAAGAGAAAGGTCTTCCTTCCATTGGTTCACCCCCTCAAATGGCCAGTGCACTGTGCCGATCCAAAGCCAAGAGCCAGGTGTTCCCTCCTGGTCTCCCACTCGGTTACGGGGCCCAAGGACTTGGCCAATCCTGCACTGCACTCCCCGGCCACAAATTCAGAATCTTCTTTCTAACGTAATAGAATCCTGTTTAGAAGTATGTTTTACATTTCATAAATATAACTTGCTGAAATTGCCTTTTTTGTAAAGATGGGGATTGAGAGTTTTTAAAATTTTTTTTAAAAGATTTTATTCATTTATTTGACAGGTAGAGTTACAGACAGTGAGAGAGAAAAACAGAGAGAAAGATCTTCCCTCCATTGGTCCACTCCCCAAATGGCCGCCACGGCCAGAGCTGCACCGATCCGAAGCCAGGAGCCAGGTGCTTCTCCTGGTCTCCCATGCGGGTGCAGGGCCCAAGGACTTGGGCCATCCTCTACTGCCCTCCCGGGCCACAGCAGAGCGCTGGACTGGAAGAGAAGCAACCAGGAATAGAACCGGTGCCCATATGGGATGACAGCGCCGCAGGCGGAAGATTAACCCAGTGCGCCATGGCAGTGGCCCCAAAATTTATTTATTTATTTTTTTTAATTTGGGAGAGTTAGAGAGGAGGGAAAGACAAAGATCTTTCATCCACTGGTTCACTCCCCAAAAGGCTGCAGTGGCTGGTTTCAGCCAGACCAAAACCAGGAGCTAGGAGCCTCAGTCCTCCTCCAGGTCTCCCAAGTAGTTTTAAAGGCCCAAGTACCTGGGCCATCTTCCACTGCCTTCCTAGGTGCATTGGCAGGGAGCTGAATTGAAGTGCAGCAGCCAGGACTTGAATGAGCACCCATATGGGCTGCTGCCTGCCCAGGCAGCAGCACTGAGACTCATTTTTAAGCAATTTTTATTGATTTATCTTTATGTATTTGAAAAGCAGAGAGAGAGAGAGCTTCCATCCACTGGTTCACTCCCTGAATGCTCTCAACAGCCAGAGCTGGGCCAGGCCGAAGACAGGAACTGTACCAAATTCCTACCCTTAAAAGTGCCTTTTTGAGGCCAGCATTCTGACATAGTGGGTAAAGCTGATGCCTGCAACGCTGGCATCTTATAAGGACATGAGTTCCTGTCCTGGCTACTCCACTTCCAATCCACTTCCCTGCTAATGGCTCTGGAAAAGCATTGGAAGATGGCCTAAGTGTTTGGGTCCCTGCCATGCACATGAGAGACTGGAATGAAGCTCCTGGCCTTGGCTTGACTCAGTGCTGGTTGTTGCAGCCAGGTGCGGAGTGAGCCAGTAGATGAAAGCTCTCCCTGTCTCTGTCTCTTCCTCTCTGTAACTCTGACTTTCAAAATAAATAAATCTTTTATTTTAAAGTTTTTCCGTGAGGAAATATGTATTTGACATTTAATGGTTATTTAGAGAACTTTCTAAGTTATATTTGTTTCAATCTAGGATTAGTTCTTTTTAGTACTACTGACTATATGGCTATATCCTTTTTTTTTTTTTTTTTCCAAGATTTATTTACTTGAATGTTAGAGGGGCAGGGGCAGAGAGACAGATCTTTCATCTTCTGCTTCACTTCCCAAATGACCACAATAGCCAGGGCTGGACCAAGCTGAAGCCAGGAGCCTGGAACTACATCTGAGTCTCCCATATGGGTGGCCGGAACCCAATTATTTAGGCCATCATCCACTGCCTTCTCAGGCACATTAGCAGGGAGCTGGATCAAAAGGAGTATATCTAGGATTCCAGCCATTGCAGCCATTTGGGGAGTGAGCCAGCAGATGGACGACCTCTCCCTCTGTCTGTAACTCTGCCTTTCTAATGAATAAATAAATTTTTAAAAATGTTCATTATGCCCTTCTGTTTTATCCAACTGATGCTGTTATTCTCTGCTTGATGAGTCTACAAATGTCTTTAACATGTGTTATTGACAACTTTAACGATAGCTCAGATTTCTGTAGAAAATAACAATACATCTTCTCAGATTTTTCCCATGGTTAATTTTATTTTTGATAATTACTGAATTGAAGGGCATAGGGAAAGAGCTTTTTCCTTTTAGATCATCTAGAATTTAATGGTACAAGAATTTTTTGAGGAGTGATAGCATTTTCTAAAATTAGATTGTGGTGATTTTACAATTCTGTACTAAAACTATTGAATTGCATACTCTAAATGGGTGACTTTTATAGAATGTGAATTATATATCAATAAAGTTGCTAAAGATTAATGATATTCTACAGGGATTTATTGATTCTTCCCATCACTCATTTCCTTGTTGATAATTGAAGTATTTGGGATTTTGCGTGAATTAGAGAAACCAAAAATATCTTGAATATGTTAGAACTTGGACCATTTCCTCCATTTTTTCTGAATGTCAAAGAATGACATTAGTTTTTGGGCTTTAATTCTTTGTAGTTATCAAAAACTTTTATAAGAAACATTGAATAATCTTGACATACAAACATGCAATAGTGGATTCTGATTTTTGAGGTTTTGAAATTATACCCACTCCTGGATTCATGTTAGTTACTGAATTGTCTCCCTCTAAAGACAGAGACAAAACTCTTTCGGCAAAAATATCCCAGCCATCCCTCAGACTTCTGTGGGCAGTTTTTTATAGAATGATTTTTCTGAATCATTGATTCTGTGTATTTTTGTTACTTTTTTCCCCTCATAAAATAAAAATTATTTTGACCAATTTAAATTTTAAAAAATGTCTTCCTTTTCATTAGTGGATGTCATTTAGATCTATAAGAAACAGTATAAACATTTAAATTTGTTCCAAAGTCCTAACAAATAAAAATTGCACAAAATAGATTTTCCACTCACTGGAAAAATCTGTATATGTTATCTAAATTTAAAGTAATAACATTATGTGGTTTTATGTGAAATTCTAGAAAATACAAACCCATCTGTCGCAACAGAAAGCAGGTCAGTGACTTCTTGGGCCAGGATAGAGGAGAGGATTAACTGCCAAAAGGTGTTGGGAACTTTTTAGAATTTTAGAAGTGTCTTGATTGCATTTTATTTTTGCATTTTATTACATAGGTTTTTGTTGTTAAAAGTAATGGAACTGTACACTTAGGTATGGTTCATTGTACATAAATTATACTCAACAAAGCTGATTAAAATTAAGACTGCACACACAGACATGTATTTGCCTCAAATGTTTTTTATATGTATATATAATATATATAATATATATAATATATATATTAGGTATATATATACCTAATATTTCCATATTATATATGGTGTAAGGTGTTTGTATTAAGTGCAATAAAATTGTCATTGATGAAGGAATTTTAATTTAGTAGAAGCCTGCGCACAATATTAATATTTAAAAGCAGTATAGTTTGCAAGTATAATGTGTCTATTTCAGTATTTGTAATCTCTTCCTTTTTTGTGTGTGGTACAATCACACTTCTTCATTATTTTATTAGAATGTGTAACTTAAGAATCTGTTGTAATCATTTTGCGCTGTGACTACCTATCATAGAAAATTTTGAAGATGGAAACTAACCTAGGAAACAGAACATTATTTTACTTTAATATGAAGGTAAAAACACAGGCTAGAGATCTTTATGGTTGTCTGGATTCCATCTTATGGTAGGATTATAGGATAATAAGATAGTAGACAAACTCTTGAAGATCTTTCCATTCAGATAGCATTTGGCCTATTAGGTTATCAGTGAAATGTGTTGAAATATATTATGGGAAAAGCCAAATATTTGAAGAATACTTTTTAGTATTCTATTTACTTATTACTACTTCAATTGCATTTTTAATTCTCTTTTACATGTTTACTTCAGAATAGAACAAAGTCTCAAGCCCTAATTTCTGTATAACATTTCTTAATTTATAACCACCATCACATCACAAGGTTTTGAAAAGGCTCAGAACAGATTAAAATATGATACTCGTTCCAAAATAGTTAAAGCTATAAGTAGAATTCCTGCTGAATCTTTATTCAGTTTCCATCCATTTGGTTGCTAGTCCCAGTGGTTTTTGCAATCTACTTAAAAATTTTTTTTAAGATTTATTTTATTTATTTGAAAAACAGAGTTACAGAGAGGTAGAGACAGAGAGGTCTTCCATCCACTGGTTCACTTCCCAGATGGCCGCAATGGCTGGAGCTGCATCTAAAGCAAGGAGCCAAGAGCTTCTTCCAGGTGGGTGCGGGGGCCCAAGGACTTGGACCATCTTCTGCTATCCCAGGCCATAGCAGAGAGCTATATCAGAAGAGAAGCAGCTAGGATTAGAACCAGCGCCCATATGGGATGCCAGCACTTCAGGCCAGGGCTTTAACCTGCTGTGCCATAGCGCCAGCCCCAATCTACTTAAATTATTTAAGCAAACTGGTTAATTATGAAGCAAAATAATACAAATGCATCTTAAATTCTATTATACAGTAACATTTAAGGATCTACTAGGTTTAATAAGAATCTATTAGCTGATCACATTACCTGATAAATTACATAAACAATCACTACTGATAAAGAATGATGTTCACCAATACATCGATACTTGGTTAGTGTTTTATTCTTCAAAGAATGGCTCTAGAATGAACATTACACTAAGACTGAAAGACAAAGTTTAAAATAGTTTTGTAAGGATACCTTATAACATATATAATGACTGTTCATGCTACAAAATCTTGATCTTAGAACGTGTGATAACACCCAGTTGACAGAGGCACCCAGGTTTTTCAAATAGGTAGCCATGATTTTTTTTCTCATCTGCATAGATTTCTCATTAGCTGCCTTCTGCTTTTCTTGCATAATCTCAGAGTCCCTCTGTTTTCTTTCCTTTTTTTTTTTTTTAAAGATCTATTTATTTTAAATACAGAGTTAGAAAGAAAAGAGAGAGGGAAAGAGGTCTTCCATCCACTAGTTCACTCCCAAGATGGCCACAACAACCGGGGCTGGGCCAGGCCAAAGCCAGGAGCTTCTCCTGGGTCTCCCACGTGGATGCAGGGGCCCAAATACTTGGGCCATCCTCCACTGCTTTCCCAGGTGCATTAGCAAGGAGCAGGATCTGAAGTGGAGCAGCTGGACTCAAACCAGCACCTACATGGGATGCCAGTGCTTCAGATGGCAGCTTAACCTGATATGCCACAGCGCCAGCCTTCAACCTCTGTTTTCTCTGAGAAGTAGTCAAGCTGTCTTCTTTTCTTTTTCCATTGCAAATTTTCTGGGTTTTCATTGTTTTTTTGGTGAACAAGTTCTGACTGATTTCCACGGGCCATGCCAACCACCAGTTAGGGCCTGGAAGAAAACAGCTTGAAAAGTAGTGGCTCACATCTCAAACTTTTTTTATCCTCACATCTCAAACTCTGCTGCCATCCATTGATCTGGAAGGTGGAGCCTGTCCTTATCCCTTGCCTTTTGATTCTTTACTATATATCCTACTTTTGCTCAATTGAATAATAGAAAATGTATTTTAATAGTGTTAAAAGTCATTTATAAGGTACATCATTTGTTTCTAATAAGTCAGGCAACAGACACTTCCTGCATGCCAGACATAGTGATCTAGTGCTGAATAAGATGGCATGGAGCCCATCCTTGTGGAGTAATTTACAGTTTTCAAATTAGTTTTATGTGGGGCTGGCGCTGTGGCGCAGTAGGTTAACACCCTGCCCTGAAGCACCAGCATCCCATATGGGCACCGGTTCGTGTCCCAGCTGCTCCACTTCCCATCCAGCTCTCTGCAATAGCCTGGGAAAGCAGTGGAAGATGGCCCAAGTCCTTGGGCCCATGCACCTGCATGGAAGACCTGGATGAAGCTTCTCCCTCCCCTTCCCCCTCCCCCTTCCCTCTACCCCTCCCCCTCCTCCCTCCTCCCTCCTCCCTCCTCCCTCCCCCCTCCCTCTCCTCTCTGTCCTCTCTCTCCTCTCTCCTCTCTCTTCTCTCTCCCCACCCCTCCCCTCCCCTCCCCTCCGTGTAACTCTTGACTTTCAAATAAATAAATCTTTAAAAAAAATTACTTTTATGTGTCTTATTTTATCCTCACAGCATCCTCTAAGACAGAAATGAAACTTAGCAAAACTAAGACTTTGCCCAAGATTACACAACTAAAAGAGGTAGAGTTACTTGATTTCAAGTTCACTTTCAGCCAGGTCAGAGTTAAGTAGTTTAGGTAGATGGAGAGTTTGAGGGAACATGTTAAATAGTTGGATCTTATCTACATCCTAGGATGTGAATCAACTTCCTTGTGCATTCCGTTTCTAGTTGGTTTTCTTTGCTACCAGGACAGAAAAGTTTGAATTTCTGCCAGCTAGATTTCTTCCAAGACTCTGATCCCTAGTACTCACGGAGAAGAATGCTGCTTATTGAGACATTGAATTCCAGTGGGCCCTACATGTAAAAACTTGCCCATCATCTTTCCCCCACCTCTCTTTGGATTTCACTGATTTCCAGGGCATTTTCCTGGTGGTGGCAGCTGGGGGAGATTATGCAGTGTCACAGTCTGCTGAGCAGGGTAGCCTCTGAGTCTGTTAGGGGGTCAGCAGCAGGGCTGCTTTTGCAGCTGCTTTTGAAGGAGACAACGTAGCACAGAGAAGTGGGAAGGACATGACACCAGACATGAGAAGACCTAAGTTCTAATCTTGAAACTGTCACCTGTGAGATGTGTTGGGCACCCAGTGATACATTATGGATCTTTCTCCTCAGTAAGAGTGATACATGCATCATGTATAAATTTAAAATCATTATGCTAAATGAAGGAAGCCAGATTCAAAAGATAATATATAACTCCTTTTATTTAAAGGTTATTTACACTTATTTGAGAGACAGCCTCCACTCACTAGTTCACTTCCAAAAAGCTTGCAACAGCTGGTGCTGGGCCCAGCCCATAGCCGGGAGCCAGGAATGCAATCCAGGTCTCCCAAATGGAGCCTAATTGAACACTCAATGCTGCCTCCCAAAGTCTGCATTTCGAGAAATCAAACCCAGGCACTCCAATGTGGGATGCAGGTATATTAACTGCTAGGGCAAATGCCCACTCCCAATTTATATAAAATTCAGGAAATGCAAATGACATGTAATGAGAGATAACAAAGTAGTGGTTAGGACAGAGGGAAGGATGGAATGCAATGAGGGATGAGGAATCTTGAGGGCGATAGAAATATTCCCCATTTTAATTATGGTGGTGGTTTCACAGGTGCATCCAGATGTCACAGCTCATGGAATTGTATATTGTCATGCACATACACCAAAAGAAGGGACATTCTGAAGCTGTTTCAGGCTTAATAAAAAATGTCAAAATGGGGGATGCTTTGTGGCACAGGCGGTTAAGCCATCACTTGGGGTGTCTGCGACCCATATCAGAATGGCTGGGATGGAGTTCTGCTTCTGATCCAGCTTTCTGCTGTTGTGCCTGGGAAGCAACAGTGATGGCCCAGGTTCTTGGCTTCCTGCCACATATGTAGGAGACCCTGTGGGATTTCCAGCTCTTGGCTTTGGCCTGGCCCAACCTTGGCTGTTGGAGTCATTTGGGAAGTGAACCAGTGAATGGAGTCTCTCTCCTCTCTTGGCTTTCCCTCTCTGAAACTCTGCCTTTCAAATAAATCTCTAAAAAAGTTAAAACATCATAATGGGTTGGGATTATTTACCATGGGTATAGAAGAACAGCACAATATGTATTTATGTCCTGTATTAGTACGCTGTGTACTTGCTGCCTTTTCTCTAGTATACTCAGTAGTTATAGCTATTATAGTATAAAACTCTAAAACTAAACAAAGTCAACAATCATCGACCTTGATTTCCAACTCTTCCTTTATCTGTCACTTTTATCTGAATTTTCATGAACTAGTAGAGGTAGAGAGCATATGAAATACAAAATTATAAAAAAACTTTTTAAAGATTTATTTGGAGGCAAGTGCTGAGGTGCAGTGAGTGAGCTGCCTGTGACACCAACATCCTATATGAGCACTGAGTTCCGGATGCTCTACTTTCCATCCAGCTCCCTGCTAATGTGCCTGGTAAAGTATTGGAAGATGACCCAATTGATTGGGCCCATTCCACTCACATGAGAGACCTGATGGAGTTCCAGGCTCCTGGCCTCAGCCTGGCCCAGCCCTAGGTGTTAGTCATTTGGGAGGTGAACCAGTGGATGAAAGATCTCTTGCTGTGTCTCCCTCTCTTGTTGTAACTGCCTTTCAAATAAATAAAAATAAATCTTAAAAAGAATTTGGAAGGCAGAGTTTTAGAGAATGAGACAGAGATCTTCCATCTGTTGGTTCACTCCCAAATGGCTGAAACAGCCAGGTCTGGATCAGGCCAATGCCAGGAACCAGGAACTCCATTTGAGTCTCTCATGTGGGTAGCAAGGGCCTAAGCACTTGAACTGTCATCTACTTTCTGCCCAGGTGCAGTATAAGGAAGCTGGATCAGAAGTGAGCAACCAAGACTAGAACTGGCACTCTGATAAAGAATGCTGGCATTTCAAGCAATGGCTTAACCTGTGCCACAATGCTGACCCCTTCCCAAAATTTTTGAAATATTTAATTTACTAAATTTTGTCCAGGGCAGGGCTGTCATTGTGGCATAGTGGGTAAAGTTACCATCTGCAATGTCAGCCATCCCACATAGGTACCCGTTTGTGTCCTGGCTGTACCGCTTCTGATATACTCCTGCTTGTGGCTTGGGAAAAGCAGCAGAAGATGGCCAAGTGCTTGGGCCCCTGCTACCAATGCGGGAGATTTGGAAGAAGCTCCTGGTTTCAGTCTGGCCCAGCCTGGCTGTTGCAGCCATCAGGTGAGTGAACCACCACCAAAGCCAGGAACCAGGAGCTTCTTCCAGTTCTCCCACATGGGTGGCAGGGGCCCAAGCACTTGGGCCATCTTCTGCTGCTTTCCCAGGTGCATTAACAGGGAGCTGGATCAGAAGTGGAGCAGCCAGCCCTGTTTTTATCTGAAAGAATTCATGCCACAGTACAAGGCAGATCTACCTTATATCATGTCTGGGACAAGGCTGCCAATAATTATGAATCTGTCTGAATTAATTGTCCTGTGCGTTTTACAACCAAAATGCTGTAGGAATTTGGAGAGAAGTCACATCTCCCTGGGATAATTAATCTACTCACCAAACATTATTTATTTATTTATTTTAAAGATTGATTTATTTATTTGAAAGGCAGAGTTACCAAGAGGCAGAGGCAAAGGGAGAGAGAGGGAGGGGTCTTCCATCTGCTGATTCACTCCCCAAATGGCCACAATGGCCAGAGCTGGGCCCATCCGAAGCTAGAAGCTTCTTCCAGGTCTCCCACATGGGTACAGGGGCCCAAAGACTTGCACCATCTTCTACTGCTTCCCCAGGCCACAGCAGAGAGCTGGATTGGAAGTGGAGCAGCCAGGACTTGAACCGGTGCCCATATAGGATGGTGGTGAGGCTTTACCTGCTACACCACAACACTGGTTCCTTTATTTTTTTTAAACATCATTACTTGGCTGGCGCCGTGGCTCACTAGGCTAATCCTCCACCTTGCGGCGCCAGCACACCGGGTTCTAGTCCCGGTCAGGGCGCTGGATTCTGTCCCGGTTGCCCCTCTTCCAGGCCAGCTCTCTGCTGTGGCCAGGGAGTGCAGTGGAGGATGGCCCAGGTCCTTGGGCCCTGCACCCCATGGAAGACCAGGATAAGTACCTGGCTCCTGCCATCCGATCGGCGCGGTGCGCCGGTTGCAGCGCGCCAGCCGCGGCAGCCATTGGAGGGTGAACCAACGGCAAAGGAAGACCTTTCTCTCTGTCTCTCTCTCTCACTGTCCACTCTAAATAAATAAATAATAAATAAATAAACATCATTACTTATATTTAAACAGAAATACAGATCATTAAAAGTCTCTGAACATAGAACAGAAAATGTGGTTTTATTTAAGTAGTTATGTGAATGAAGCTGTTTTTAAGTTTCATTGACAACCCAATTTTTTTTTTTTTTTTTTTTTTTTTGACAGGCAGAGTGGACAGTGAGAGAGAGAGAGAGAAAGGTCTTCCCTTGCCACTGGTCCACCCTCCAATGGCCGCTGCGGCTGACGCACTGCAGCCGGCCCACCGCGCTGATCCGATGGCAGGAGCCAGGTACTTATCCTGGTCTCCCATGGGGTTCAGCGCCCAAGCACTTGGGCCATCCTCCACTGCACTCCCTGGCCACAGTAGAGAGCTGGCTTGGAAGAGGGGCAACCGGGACAGAACCCGGCGCCCTGACCGGGACTAGAACCCGGTGTGCCGGTGCCGCAAGGCAGAGAATTAGCCCAGTGAGCCGCGGCGCTGGCGACAACCCAATTTTAACCATTGAACAAATTGTATTTAAATTAACAGTAGTAAAAATGTGAAAATTCAAATTTAAACATGAAAATATGGAACAATAACAAAAAAAGGAATTATCTTCTTTACCAAACAAATTAACAAATTTGCAGGCACTCAGACACTTTCTGAGGCATATCAAAACACCATCATCAAAGGTTGCATTCATTTGAGAGAGGTATCAATACATGTTCAGTGCTGAGACTATTTGTAGCACTTACAATATATACAAAGCAGCATTAGACTACTGTGGTTTACATTTGAGAAACACAGGTTTAAGCTTTGTTATAACTTGCCAATTTAATATTACAGCTAACAGTGACAATTACTCATTTCATTTTTTTTTTTCTTTTGAAACTCAATGAGCAAGTTAACATTTAAGCACATGGAATAATGCCATGTCTTCTTCCTTATAGCAAATTTTAAAATCCGAATACTTTTGTATCATGGAAACTTTACCTAGCTGTACAAAGGCTCCCAAATACAGTACAGTCACAAAATTTCTTCATTGTAGAATCCATTAATTTATTTTAGTACAGATAAATGCAAGACACTACTACAATTATTGGGCATCAAAAATGTCAGTGTGTCACTACTTGTATTTCAGTATGAGCACAGCACAACCACAGCCATGGCAAGTAAATGCCTTCACATATCCTCCGCTGCTTCTGGGGTTCCTTTCCATGTCATAGAAGCTAGTTTAATGGATACCTTCAGGTCTCAACCTATCTCTGAAAGTTCCTTTATTAAAAATTTTGAAATTTAGGGGGCCAGCACTGTGGTGCAGTTGGTTCATCCTCCACCTACAGCGCCAGCATATCCCGTATGGGTGCCGGTTCTAGTCTCAGCTGTTCCTTTTCCAATCTAGCTCTCTACTAATGGCCTGGGAAAGCAGTAGAAGATGGCTCAAGTGCTTGGGCCCCTGCACCCATGTGGGAGACTAGGAAGAAGCTCCTGGCTTCAGATCTGCCTAGCTCCAGCAGTGTGGCCATCTGGGGAGTGAACCAGCAGAAGGAAGACTCATCTCTCTGTCTCTCCCTCTCACTGTTACTCTATCTCTCAAAATCTTTAAAAAATTTTTTGAAATTTAACTAATGGAATACTACAGTCTCAATAAGCTAGTTTTTTCCCTTACTCTTCATTAACTAGTTCAAATGCAATATGTAATTTTATAAATTCTTTTTTTTATTTATTTTTTTTTATTTTATTTTTTATTTTTATTTTTTGACAGGCAGAGTGGACAGTGAGAGAGAGAGACAGAGAGAAAGGTCTTCCTTTGCCGTTGGTTCACCCTCCAATGGCCGCCGCGGCCGGCGCACCGCGCTGATCCGATGGCAGGAGCCAGGAGCCAGGTGCTTTTCCTGGTCTCCCATGGGGTGCAGGGCCCAAGCACCTGGGCCATCCTCCACTGCACTCCCTGGCCACAGCAGAGGGCTGGCCTGGAAGAGGGGCAACCGGGACAGAATCCGGCGCCCCGACCGGGACTAGAACCCGGTGTGCCGGCGCCGCTAGGCGGAGGATTAGCCTATTGAGCCGCGGCGCCGGCCAATTTTATAAATTCTTATAGACACCTTGTTACATTGATTAAAGGTACCTAAAATACCATTATTGGGTGAAATGTTAACCAAAAAAAGAAACTATGAGTATTTTTGAGACTATTTTTTTTCCTAACTAGAAAACCTATGGGGGCCGGCGCCGCGGCTCAATAGGCTAATCCTCCGCCTTGCGGCGCCAGCACCCCGGGTTCTAGTCCCGGTTCGGGCGCCAGATTCTGTCCCAGTTGCCCCTCTTCCAGGCCAGCTCTCTGCTGTGGCCCAGGAGTGCAGTGGAGGATGGCCCAAGTGCTTGGGCCCTGCACCCGCATGGGAGACCAGGAGAAGCACCTGGCTCCTGGCTTCGGATCAGTGCGGTGTGCCAGCCACAGCAGCCATTGGAGGGTGAACCAACGGTAAAGGAAGACCTTTCTCTCTTGTCTCTCTCTCACTGTCCACTCTGCCTGTCAAAAAAAAAAAGAAAAAAAGAAAAGAAAAGAAAGCCTATGGGATTCATAATGAACACAGATATAGTAACACTTTAACCCTGCTGTTTTACAACATCAATAATAAGAGTAAATGCATGAAGTATGAAAAGAAGAGCAGGGTTTCAGGAGAAAAATGTCGTAAACACTGGAATTTTGGAAGCCTCAAACACAAAAGGGTTCACAGTGCTTATAAGCATGATCATTATTTTCATCCTTTAAGTAATTCAAATCTTTATTTCATTTCTAATTTTATCCAGAAATAAAAATCCATTACATATTGTATCATCAATTTCAGTTTTCAAGTATTCAAGTAATGCAAATCCAATTATTTTCTTTTGTGGCAATAACACACTTAGCAGGCTGAGCTTCAGATAGGGAAAAATTCATTTAAAATAACTAATACACTCTTCTGCCCAAAGACATAAGAACTAAGACTTAATGCTGTAATCACACAAATGGTATGTAATAAGAGAAGGGGAAAAAAATGGTCCACTATAATCAATGTCTTTTTAAAGATTCAAAACCAGATTACCTTAATATGTGGCTAGATTCCCAGTAGCAAGATATTCTGAAATCTAAGAAACTACAGAAGAAAAACAAGAGTAAATTCAGTTTCCCTGCCTTTTTTCCATAAATGTTTCTATTGTTTACTTTGAAGATTTATTTATTTATTTGAAGGGCACAGTTACAAAGAAGCAGAGAGAGGGAGGGAGGGAGGGAGGTCTTCCACCCACTGGTTCACTCCCCAAATGGCCACAATGACTGGAGCTGGGCCAATCTGAAGCCAGAAATAGGTGCAGGGGCCCTAAGACTTGGGCCATCTTCCATTGCTTTCTCAGGCCATAGCTGAGGGCTGAATCAGAAGCAGAGCAGCTGGGGCTCAAATTGTCACCCATATGCCCATATGGAATGATGGCACTGCAGGTGGCAGCTTTACCCACTTCGCTACAGTGCCGGCCTCTCTATTGTTTACTTTAGATTTCCTTTGTACTTTTACTGGGAGATTTTCTGTCTTTACCTTCTTTCATAGTGATGATCAATTTAGTATGTGTAGCACATTCCGAAGCATCTTTTGTAAGGGTGTTGTGGAAGGGCTTTATTTCACCTTTATTCATAAATAAGAGCTTTGCAGGGTACAGTATTTTGGGCTGACAGTTTTTTTCTCTTAAGGCTTGGAATATATCTCGCCATTCTCTCCTAGCATGTAGGATTTCTGATGAGAAGTCAGCTGTGAGTTTAATTGGAGATCCTCTGAAAGTAATCTGATGTTTCTCTGCACATTTTAGAATTTTTTCTTTGTTTTACTGTGGAGAGTTTGACTACAGTGTGTCATGGTAAGGATCTTTTCTGGTCATGTCTGTCAGGAGTTCTGTGTGCTTCCTGTACTTGGATGTCCCTTTCTCCAAACTAGGGAAGTTTCTGTAATTATTTCACTAAAAAGGACTTCTAATCCATTCTCTTTCCACACCTTCAGGAATTCCTAAAGCCGATATGTTGGGTTGTTTGATAATATCCCATAAATCTCCAACACTGTTTTTTAGTTTTCTAATTTTTTTTTTTTGGTCTGACTGTAAAATTTCCAGTGATTTGTCTTCTAACTCAAATATTCTTTCTTCTGCCTCACTGAGTCTGTTGTTAAGGCTTTCTACCGCATTTTTTATTTGATCTATTGAATTATTCATTTCTAATATTTCATTTTAATTTCTCTTTAAAATCTCAACTTCATGGGGAAAATGTTCATTTATGTCATGTATGGATGTATTTAATTCGTGGATTTGCTTCTGATTACTTCTAAATAATCCTATGATTAATTTTTTGAATTCCATTTCTGACATTTCTTCAGTCTCTTCATTTTCACATTCAGGTATTGAAATGTTGTATTTCTTTGGAGGCGTCATCTTGTCTTCCTTTTATTCTTGTTTGTTCAGTTGCTGCATTTATTTTGGGGCAATTGTGGAGATACTTGTTGGTTTTTTGTTTTTTGTTTTCTGCCCTATGATAGCTTTTATCTTTGGACTGTGCCTCTGTGGATTAGTGGAGTGTCTGCTCTTTCAGTGAATACCCTGAGGCGGTTGCTGGGTGTGTCCAGGGAGCTCTGGTCAGTGCTCCAGGGTGAGGGGAGTACCTGAGGTGACACCCAAATCGGGTGTGGTAAATTTTTCTTTAATCAGAGGAGAGGATTAATCTCTTGGTATAGCCTCTCGCTTACCTCCTCTCCTCCAAGGAGACCAATGCCTGGTCACTAACCCTAGTGGGTATAATATTCGTTCACACTGCCACAAGAACCACACAAAGGATCTGTTCCATCCTCAGTGTGAGCATAGATCCTGTGGCAGTGAAACTCACCAGAGAATCGGGGAGCCCTGAGCGTGTGGAGCTGCCCACAGTGACTATCCAAAGACCCAGTCACACCCTGCGACCTCACACACAGCCACAGTGTTTTCACAGTCCCAGCACAGAAGGCTTCCACAGTCACAGGTACCCAGCCCCCTATAAATTCTCCCAGCCACACTCAGGCATCTCCACTTAGCTGGTTGCTGGGCTTGCAAATATGAGCTGGCACAGCTGTTAAATATGTCCAAAAGGGCACCTGCCCTCTCTTGGCTAGTTACAGGATGCTGGTAGGTAAAAAGAAGGCAATCTGAAAGGTACATACTGTTGTTCCAACTGTATAACATTCTGGAAAAAGCAAAACTATGGAGGCAGGCCGGCGCCGCGGCTCACTAGGCTAATCCTCTGCCTTGCGGCACCGGCACACCGGGTTCTAGTCCCGGTCGGGGTGCTGGATTCTGTCCCGGTTGCCCCTCTTCCAGGCCAGCTCTCTGCTGTGGCCCGGGAAGGCAGTGGAGGATGGCCCAAGTACTTGGGCCCTGCACCCGCATGGGAGACCAGAATAAGTACCTGGCTCCTGCCATTGGATCAGCGCGGTGTGCCGGCCTCAGCGCGCCAGCCGCGGCGGCCATTAGAGGGTGAACCAACGGCAAAGGAAGACCTTTCTCTCTGTCTCTCTCTCTCACTATCCACTCTGCCTGTCAAAAAAAAAAAAAAAAAACAAAACTATGGAGGCAGTAAAAAGATCAGTGGATTCCAAGGACTAGAGTAAAGAGGAATGAATAGACAACAGGATTTTAAGGGCAGTGAAATTGCTCTGTGTGACACTCAAATAGTAGATATGTATCATTATATGTTGAAATCCGTAGAGTGTACAACACTAAGAGTGAACCCTAAAATAGACTATAGACTTTGGATGACAATCATGTGTCAATGTAAGTTCATTAATAGGGAAGGGATTACACAGAGAATCTGTGCCTTCTACTGGGAACCCCTAAAACTGCTCTAAAAGTAAAGATTAGGGGCTAATATTTGGTGTAACGACTTAGGTCACCACTTGGGATGCTCTCATCCTATATCAGAGTGCCTGATTTGAATCCCATCTGTGGTCCAGTTTCCTGCTAATGTGTATTCTGGGAGGCAGCCGATGATGGCTGAAGTATTTGAGTCCCTGCCACCTATGTGGGAGACACAGATGGAGTTCCAGACTCCTTACTTTGTCCTGGCCCAGTCAAACCTGTTGTAAACATTTGAGAAATGAGCATGCAGATGGAAGATCTCTCTCCCCCTTCCTCCTCTCCTTTTTTTCCCTCTCCCCCACCTCAAATAAAAGGAAAAGCAATTTTATAAACTTAATACAAATTATTTTTAAGGCACAGTATTATCAGTTATCTTTTGCTATGTAGCAAAATACCCTAAATTTAGTGGCTTCAATTACCTGGGACCAACATTGTGGTGCAACGGGTTAAGCTGTCACTTAAAACACTGGCATTCTGTATTGGAGTGCCTATTCAAGTCCCAGCTGCTCCACTTTCAATCATCTCCCTGCTAATGTGCCTGGGAAAGCAGAAGATGGCCAAAGTGCTTCTGATCCTATCTCCCACATGGGAGACTTGGATGCAGTTTCAGACACCAGCTATGGCCCTGCCCTGCCCAGCCCTAGCTATTATGGCTATTTGGAAAATGAATCAGTGGATGAAAAATCTTTCTCTCTCACTCACTCTGCCTTTCAAATAAATAAATTTCTAAAAATTACCATTTCATTGCTCAAAGTTCTTTGAGTCATATATTTGGACTAGGTATAGGTAGTTTTTCTGTTTTCTCCTGGAATCACTCATGTGACTGCAGTCATCTAGTAGTGCCACTGAGACTGGATTGCTTAAAATGGTTTCTCTTACATGTCTGGCTTTTGTGATGACTGTTGGCTGAACTTCTTCACATGACAGAAGAATTCTAAGAAAGCAGTAAAAACTGCAAGGGTTCTTAAGGCACGGAAGTCACACAGTGTCATTTCTGCTATATTCTGTTGGCCAGAACAAATCACAGGCTAGCCTAGACACATTGGGAGGAGAAATAGACTTCACCTCTTGATAAAAGGACTGCAAAGAATTTATGGCCTTTTTTTTTTTTAATCTGTCACAAATAGAAAAGGTCAGGATAAATTTTGAACATGTTACCCATTCCCTTTGGCCTTTTCTGTAACCGTTTCCTCCAACAGTTATTCATGGTTCTTTGATTCTGACTCTGCCCTCAACTCGTTCTCCTAGAGACTAGACAAAATATAAATTAAAATGAAAACGGGGGCCTGTTGTGGTATAGCAAGTAAAGTCACCACCTGCAATGCTCACATCCCCTATGGGCACTGGTTCCTGACTTGGCGGCTCCAATTCCTGTCCAGCTCCCTGCTAATAATGGCGTGGGGAAAGCAGCAGAAGATGGCCCAAGAATTTTGGGCCCCTGCCACCCGGACTCAGATGAAGCTCCTGGTTTTGTCCTGGCCCAGTGCTGGCCATTGCAGCCGTCTGGGAAGTGAACCAGCAGATGGAAGATCTCTGTCTCTGTAACTTTCAAAATAGGTAGATCTTTAAAAAAGAAAACAGAAAAGTTTTACCAATAGTTATCTAATTGAATTTTGAAAACTGAATTATACAAAAAATTTTTTTGGAGATTTATTTATTTGAAAGTCAGAGTTACGGAGAGAGGTAGAGACACAGAGAGAGGTCTTCCACCTGCTGGTTCACTCCCCAGATGGCCACAACGGCCAGAGCTGCACTGATCAGGAGCCAGGAGCTCCTTCTGGGTCTCCCATGTGGGTGCAGGGGCCCAAGGATTTGGGCCATCTTCTACTGCTATCCCAGGCCATAGCAGAGAGCTGGATCAGAAGAGGAGCAGCTGGGACTAGAACCTGTGCCCATATGGGATGCCGGCGCCTCAGGCCAGGGCTTTGACCCGCTGCGTCACAGCGCCGGCCCCTATACAATAATTTTTTTTTTTTTTTTTTTTTTTTAACAGGCAGAGTGGATAGTGAGAGAGAGAGAGACAGAGAGAAAGGTCTTCCTGTTGCCGTTGGTTCACCCTCCAATGGCCGCCACGGCTGGCGTGCTGCAGCCAGCACACCGCACTGATCAAAAGGCAGGAGCCAGGTGCTTCTCCTGGTCTCCCATGGGGTGCAGGGCCCAAGCACTTGGGCCATCCTCCACTGCCTTCCTGGGCCACAGCAGAGAGCTGGCCTGGAAGAGGGGCAACCGGGACAGAATCCGGTGCCCCGACCAGGACTAGAACCTGATGTGCTGGCACCACTAGGTGGAGGATTAGCCTATTGAGCCGCGGCGCCGGCCCCTATACAATAATTTTTAAAAAGAGAATGTCACGGGGCTGGGGCTGTGGCGTAGTAGGTTAAGCCTCTGCCTGCAGTGCCAGCATCCCATATGGGTGCCACTTTGAGTCCCAGCTGCTCTGCTTCTGATCCAGCTCTCTGCTAATGGCCTGAGAAAGCAGTGGAAGATGGCCTAAGCAGTTGGGCCCCTGCACCCATGTGGGAAACCTGGAAGAAGCTCCTGACTTTGGATTGGCCCAGCTCCAGCTGTTGTGGCCATTTGGGGAGTGAACCAGTGGACAGACGACCTCTCTCTCTCTCTTGCTCTCCCACTGTCTGTAACTCCACCTCTCAAATAAATAAATAAATGTTTAAAAAAAAAAGTCATTTGCTGAAAGATTCTCATAAATTTGATTAATAGTGTTATGGAGAATTCAGAGTCCTGATTTTAATCACTAGATCAAGATTATGTTACTACCATATAATTTATTAAAAATTAAAATTTAAGCATTTTTATTTATTTATTTTTTTATTTATTTTTGACAGGCAGAGTGGACAGTGAGAGAGAGAGAGACAGAGAGAAAGGTCTTCCTTTGCCGTTGGTTCACCCTCCAGTGGCCGCCGCGGCCGGCGCGCTGTGGCCGGTGCACCGCGCTGATCCGATGGCAGGAGCCAGGTGCTTCTCCTGGTCTCCCATGGGGTGCAGGGCCCAAGCACTTGGGCCATCCTCCACTGCCTTCCCGGGCCACAGCAGAGAGCTGGCCTGGAAGAGGGGCACCGGGACAGAACCGGCGCCCCGACCGGGACTAGAACCCGGTGTGCCGGCGCCACAAGGTGGAGGATTAGCCTAGTGAGCCGCGGCGCCAGCTAAAATTTAAGCATTTTAATATATACTCATTTTTAAATATTGATGCTATTAAATCCCTAGATAAATTATGTGATTCATATTCTGTACACATAGACATTGATGACCACCTTTTAAAGTGATCTGAAATTCTGAATTGATACTGAATTGATGGTTTTATTTCTGCTTAACTAACTTTTGCCAGTACTCAGCAGATACAAATGCAGTTTCCTCTGAGTTATATTAGCTTATAATCCTTTGTGGTCTGCTATTTAATTCTGCTTTCTATTCTGAAAGAGTTCTTAGCCTTTGTTCATTAATCATGGGAAACAGTTGTGCGACATGCCTTGACATTAAGTTGAATATCTAAAATTAGTCCTGGTACAATCAGTATTTGAGAACAAGGTTTCAGTAGTTTGTGGCATGTGTTTAAATAGACTTTGCAAGGTTGGAAGAACTCCCTAGAAAAAAGTAAGTGTTATGCGTATTTCTGTGTACCTGTGTATATAATTGAAAGTCTCTTTTTGTTAAGCAGATGAACCAAGTACATTTTACTACAAAAATCTTTATATGTATAAAGTTCTTATGTGCTATGGTGCTTAGTCAGTCATTTCAGAGGAAAAATATGTTTATTGAAAACTTGATATTAAATGTTTTTCTGCATGTTTTATGGTTTTCATTGTTCTAAAAATAATTATTTATACTCCATTTCAAATAAATTATTCTTTTTTCTCTCTCCAGAGTTTACAGAAACCTGTTCACAAGAATGGCATCCTGGTTATATGAATGTCTTTGTGAAGCTGAACTTTCACAGTATTATCCTCATTTTACTGCCCTTGGCCTTCAGAAAATAGATGAATTAGCCAAGATTACAATGAAAGACTACTCCAAATTGGGAGTCCATGACATGAATGACCGCAAACGTCTCTTCCAACTTATCAAAATCATTAAGATTATGCAGGAAGAAGATAAAGCAGTCAGTAGCCCAAAGCATTCTCTTCAGACAAACAGTCTATGTACCAAGCCTTGCAAACTCGGATCTGGCCCTCGAAGACAACTGAATTTTGATTCTCCTACTAACAACAAAAGTAGAACTGCCAGCAATGTTGGGTTTGAAATGTGCCATTTATCAAATTTCTCTACAACTGAACAGAAGCCTACTCACTTAAAAGTTCTGGAACACATGCTACCAGATGATTCCCAGTACTGTACAAAAACAAGAATTTTGAATGCCACAGCTGCTGATTCCTATGTGCAAACAGAAATTAACACTTCATTCTTTTCATCAAACCACTTTTCTCCAGTACTGGGAAATTGTGATATTCCCATTATTCAAAGGATCTCTCAAGATTCAGGATATAATTATGGAATTCCTCATTCCTGTATCAGGTAATAATTTTATCTTTTTTTCGTGGGGTGGGGGAGAGTAGAGAAGGTAGCCTCAGGCAAGGTTAGACCTGTCCTTCAAGACCAGAGGAGAGCAACTCCTTATTTATATTACTGTAAAATATAATAATGTAGCATAAAAATTATAATGAACAGCTTTTGCATCAATAATAGAAATGCCTGGATGGGAAAAAATTAGTGAGGTATTGAAACTTTCCAGATGGGAGAAAGATGATACTGTTCATGTACTTCAGACAGCTGCTATTTGCCAGATCTTTTACTCCTATAGCAGATCTATTTCTATTATTTATTGTAGTGTAACCTGATACATCTAGTGCATCCATGAAAGTAAAATATTTAAGTGATCTTCAACAATGGAAAAAAGATACACAATCTCCAGGATCTTTTTAAGGCTCTCAGATCCACTTAAACCAACCAGAAGACTTCAAGTTTAAAAAACAAAGAGGTGTAGTTGAACTAAGTAGGTCTTTGGAGCAACTTACCTGTGAACGTTGTGATATGATCCTGACTTGAGGTGCTTTCTATAATTCCACCCCTGAGAAACATGATTTTTGAAATTACAAAGAGTAAGAAACTTTTGATGAAGACTAGAGTTTGAGAATCAGGGTGACGTATAATTTTTACCTAGTGCTCCGAGTTAGAATTTGAAATAAGGTCCCTAAGAAGTGAAATATCAAGTAAGCTGTGCTAGTAACAGTGGTGTAATAGGAAATATGCTCTTTTAAAAAAACTGTGTTGCTGGGTGTTTTTGTTTTTGTTTTTGTTTTTGTTTTTTTGGTTTTTGGTTTTTGGTTTTTTTTGACAAGTAGAGATAGACAGTGAGAGAGACAGACAGAGAGAAAGGTCTTCCTTCCGCTGGTTCACTCCCCAAATGGCCGCCATGGCTGGTGCTATGCCGATCCGAAGCCAAGAGCCAGGTGCTTCTTCCTGGTCTCCCATGCAGGTGTAGGAGCCCAAGCACTTGGGCCATCCTCCACTGCCCTCCCAGGCCACAGCAGAGAGCCTGACAGGATGAGGAGTAGCCGGGACTAGAACCTAGTGCCCATATGGGATTCCAGCACCACAGGCGGAGGATTAACCAAGTGAGCCATGGTGCTGGCCCTGCTGGTTTTATTTTAAAAGTTAGGTATGTGAGTTTTGGGGAAATAAAATTTATTCTTAAGCTGCATTTTCTTTTTAAAATATTATTTATAATAAGGTAAAATATTTACATTTGGTGCTGCATTGCTAAGGTTCCATAGGATTTTATAACCAATCCTTTTACTCCAAAAAAATAGAAGACTCGATCTTAAAGGTAAAAATACCTTTAGTAATTTGACATGTTTCTGGAAACTTTTTTGACATGTTTCTGGAAACTTTTTGTTTGGTCTAGTGGAACACAGACTATTTAGTACTGTTTTCTTTTAATTCTGAGAGAATTAGACTGTCTCACGACTGAAAATGATTGTTGCTGTCTTATTGATTAGCTCATGGTGAAAGAGCAGATATTTTCTCGACTACTACAGTCTTTTATTGAACAATACAAAATCTAAATTGAAATTATTTATAAATAAAAATATCTCTTTATGTTAACCACCATCAAGTATAGAATGGATATTTCAGTTTAAATATTGTCATTTTGTTTATTTGACAAAAATTAAATACCATCTCTGCTAGGCTCAATTCTAGATAGAAAGATAATTAGAATATCTGGAAGCTCTTATATTCCTGATGGATCAGGTGAGGAGGATGACAGACATGAACAACCTTATGGTAAGATAAGTGCTGTTACAGACTTTTTTTTTTTTTTTTTTTTTTTTTTTTCAGATTGATTTATTTGAGAGGCAGAATTACAGAGAGAGGGAGAGACAGGTCCTCCATATGCTGGTTCACTCCCAAATGGCCACAATGGTCAGAGCTGGGCCTAGCCAAAACCAGAAGTCAGGAGCTTCTTTTGGTCTCCCACACAGGAGAAGGGGCCCAAGCACTTGGGCCATCCTCCACTGCTCTCCCAGGCCATCAGCAGTGATGCAAGATTGGAAGTAGAGCAGCCAGGACTCGAACAGGCACCCATATGGATGCCAGCACCACAGGCAGAGGCTTAACCTACTATGCCACAGTGCCAGCACTTCTTACAGACATTGAGATGTGACAAAGCTAGAGTGAAGGATGTCCAATTGTGCTTTCTTACATTGTATATTCTCTTACTCTTTCCAGTTTAAAAATTAGATGAAGATAAGAAAGGACATTTTCCCTAGTAATATTCAATAATGCCTTCTCACCCAGACCCCAAGTAGAAGTCAGGATTTTGGAACCATGCAAAATCCCCTTACCAGCTTAAGGCTTGCTATTAAGGAATCATCCTATCCAAAGCAATTCTCTTTGGCTATCTTAAAGCAGGTTTTTACTTTTTAAATATTCTAAAAGTTCAAAATAAATTGGCCTCAGAATTTTAATAAAGTATAACACATTTATAGAAATGGTTGTCCTGACTTATTTAAGAGCTTGAATAGACTTAACTCCAGCTGTCTTAACTCTGCTTGTCAGACAGATATAATATACTTATAAATAAGATTAAGCATTAAAGCTGGCTCCTTTTAAGAAAAGAACATGCATTCCTTCTTGCCCTTTGAACTTATAGCTGCAGACCTTTTTGTCATTAAATTGACTCATCCTGAGGTCCCTGTACGTTTTCAGAAGACTTAGGGGCAAGTGTTTGGTCTAGTGGTTAAAATGCCAGCCAGGAGACCTGTGTCCCGTTTGGGAGTATTTTTGTTCCCTATACCAGTTTTGGCTCCCTATACCAGCTTTGGCTCCCTATACCAGTTTCCTTCTAATGCCAATCCTGGGAGGCAGCAGGTGATGACTCAAGTAGCTGGGTCCCTGCTACCCATGTGGGAGACTTGGATTTTGTTCCTGGCTGCTGGCGTAGGCCTTCTTGTGAGCATTTGTGGAGTGAACCAACAGATCTGTCGCTGTGCTCTGTTTCTCTACCTCTCATTTAAAAAGGGTTGTGATGGAAAACCTAAATATTTTTTGTGCTCTTGAATCAACTTCATGTGATTAGGTTATTAGTGCTCAACAACTAGAGATTTTATCACAAGAACCCTTTTTTAAATGATGCAAAGTGGGTTAGGCTGCTGCTTGCTACACTGGCATCCCACACTGAAATGCTGGTTCGAGTCCCAGGTGCTCTGCTTCCAATCCAGCTTCCTGATAATGTGTTTGGAAAGGCAGCAGAATATGGTACAAATATTTGGGTCTCTGTCACCCAAGTGGGAGACCAGTATGGAGTTCTTGGCTCCTAGTTTTGGCCTGGCCTGAACCTGACTGTAGCAGTCATTTGGGGAAATGAACCATGGATGGAAGATCTCTGTCTTTCCCTCTCTCATCATTTCTGCCTTTCAAATAAATAAAAACATTTTTTTTTTTTTTTGACAGGCAGAGTTAGAGACAGAGAGAAAGGTCTTCCTTTTCCGTTGGTTCACCCCACAAATGGCCGCTACAGCCGGCGCGCTGTGCCAATCCAAAGCCAGGAGCCAGGTGCTTCCTCCTGGTCTCACATGTGGGCGCAGGGCCCAAGCACTTGGGCCATCCTCCACTGCCTTCCCGGGCCACAGCAGAGAGCTGGACTGGAAAAGGAGCAACCAGGACTAGAACTGGCGCCCATATGGGATTCTGGCCCCGCAGGCGGAGGATTAACCAAGTGAGCCACAGCGCTGGCCCCTAAAAGTAATATTTTGTATTAGAAATTTTATTTGCTATTTTTTTACTGACTTATTTCCTGGCAAAAAATAATATTCCAATCACTTGGAGGGCTCAGAAAATCAGAATTGATATAAAACAATTATAGAGAATAATAGCTTGTGCCAAATCTATTATAAAAGGCTTTTTAAGGGCTTTCAGTCAAATTCTATAATGTAAAAGAGGGAGCAGTTTGTTTTGCCAAAGCATTCTTAACATGGACCAAAGACATTGATCCTGGTAAAACATTTGTTTTCAAGTTACCTAGTTTTAGAGGCTTCCCTCCCTCCCTGCCTCCCTGCCTCCCTGCCTCCCTGCCTCCCTTCCTTCCTTCCTTCCATTTGAAAGAGGTACAGGCTGGAGCCACGGCTCACTAGGCTAATCCTCCGCCCTGCGGCACCGGCACACTGGGTTCTAGTCCCGGTCGGGGCACCGGATTCTGTCCCGGTTGCCCCTCTTCCAGGCCAGCTCTTTGCTGTGGCCAGGGAGTGCAGTGGAGGATGGCCCAAGTACTTGGGCCCTGCACCCCATGGAAGACCAGGATAAGTACCTGGCTCCTGCCATCGGATCAGCGCGGTGTGCCGGCCGCAGCACGCCAGCCATTGGAGGGTGAACCAACGGCAAAAGGAAGACCTTTCTCTCTGTCTCTCTCACTGTCCACTCTGCCTGTCAAAAAAAAAAAAAAAAGAAAAGAAAAGAAAAAAAGAAAAAGTACATTGACACCTACCACATACTTCAAGGAATTTAGTAAACTCAGGATAAAAAAGAAATTAGACTAATGGTCAAGGAAATAGTAAATGAGTAAATGTAAAAAAATAATTGCTTGAAAGGTGAAAAGAGGCATGGGTTTGGGTTTTGTAAAAAGTCTCAGATGATAGCAGCATATTGCATTATATTTTGGGAATTAACCAGCCTGAATTTTGTGAATATAAACTTCATTCACCATTAGCAAACTGTATCTGGAAGCCAAAACAATTCTTGAGGGAATTTTTGTTTATTTCTTGGGTGTTTTGTTTTGTGGAGCAACCAATGGGTTAGGGATGGAGATAGGAGTGATCAGGAGGATTTAGCTAATAAAAGAACTTTCTAGAGCAGAAATTTGGCCTGGCGATTAAGGTTCCCACATCCCATATTGGAGTCCCTGGGGTTCAAGTCTCGGTTTGAATCTATGCAACTCCTGATTCCAGCTTTCTACTAATGAGCATTCTGTGAAGGTAGCAGGTGATAACTCAAAACTTGAGTCCCTACTGCCCATGTGGGAAGACCTGAATTGTGTTCCCAGCTCTCAGCTTCACGCTTGCTCAGCCCCAGCAATTGCAGACATTTGGGAAGTGAACCAACAAATGGGATCTCACTCCCCACCCCCAACTCTCCCCTTCATTCTGCCTCTCAAATAATTAACTGAATGAGTATATTGTTAAAGAATTTTAAATAATTTTTTCAGTGGTGACACTTTAAATATATCTTTTATTTATTTTTTTTACTCTATTTGAAAGGCAGAGAGAGGTCTTTCATCCATTGATTCGTTCCACAAATGCTTGCAACAACCAGGGCTGGGCCAGGCTGAAGCCAGGAGCCCTGAACACAATCCAGGTCTTTTGTATGGGTGGTAGGGACCCAAGTACCTGAGCCTTTTCTTGCCACCTGCCCAGATGACCATTAGTAGGAAGCTTGGATGGGTGGTAGAGCCCAGACTGGAACCAGGCACTCCAGTCAGGGATGTGGGCATCCCAAGCAGCATCTTAACTGCTGAACCAACTGCTTACCCCATATGTAACTTATAAAAATATATCCATGTCCAGGGTTGAGTATTGTGCAGTAGTTTAAGGCACCAATTAGGATGCCCAATCCAGTACTCTGCCTCTGATTTAGCTTCTTGCTAATGCATCCTCATAGGCAGTGAATGATGGGTCAAGTATTTATGCCCCAGCTACCCATGGGGAAGATCCAGATGGAGTTCTGGATTCTTGGCTTCAACCTGTCATAGCCGTGGCTGTTGCAGGCATTTCAGGAATGAATCAGCAGATGGAATATCTTTCAGTCTTTTTGTCTCTCTCTGTCACTTTGCCTTTCAAGTAAATGAAAATAAGTAAATATTAAACAATATTATATGCAATATTACAATAAAATGTACTGATACTTTGTCCTCTTAAGTAGCCTTATCCTGTTAATAAAAAGTAAAGCTTGTTTATAAACATACCAGACACAACGCCTCAGAGAAAGAGAATCCTTGGACTGAGATGGAGAAAATCAGAGTTTGTGTTCGCAAACGCCCTCTGGGCATAAGGGAAGTACGTCGTGGAGAAATTAATATTATTACTGTAGAAGACAAAGAAACTCTACTTGTGCATGAGAAGAAAGAAGCAGTTGACCTCACACAGTATATTCTGCAGGTAAGATATTTTGTTTTTGTGTTTGGAGCAAGTATGTCAATTTTTTGCCTTTTGTTTGAATAATAGCATACAAATTCTAAAATTTGGTTTCTGGTTTGAGTGACATTCATTCATGGTGTGACATTGCATTAAATCATTGGTATCTTGGGTCTTCATTCTTTAAAGATATGGTGCAGCAGGAGATACAGGAATATAAATCCTCTGCTTTTGTGCAATGAAGCTGTGTCATAATTTACTTAACATACTTTATGTTAATTTATTATACATATTCAGCAAAAGGAGAAATGAGCGCATAGAAAGAATTTAAATAATGAAGTGGTTGTCACAGGACCACTGTGCATATGCCCCAGAATGACTACAGAATGATCTCCATTCTTGCCTGCATCTCACAATATAAATTTCTTACTGTGCTGAGTACACATCTTGAGTTTAATGATGGATAGTATATTTTTGTGCAACGAGCTCCAGATTGCCAGCCAATTGCTTATTTTAATTCCCAGCTGTCTTGCCTTAGACTTAACTGGTAGAAATTGGGCTCTGATAAGGTAATTATGTACAAGGTAGATTACAACAGGTAAATATAATTAAGGAATATGATTCCATATCTTAACATAAGAGTTTAAATAAAACAGCTCAAACACATAATGTTCATTAACTGCTAGAGTGATCATGAAGAATCCAGTGCAAGGAACTTAAAACTTATCCAAGCTGGTAAGTATACTTGCAATAACTCTTCAGCCTCATAAGGAAGCAGAAAATTCCACAGTTCATAATTTAGGTACTCCAAAATTGTGAATAATCTAAGAGGATAGTTAACCCACCTGATGTTAAGATTCAGGAGTTTCTCTTAACTCAGAATCTGCCTCCCTCAACATTGAAACTATATTCTCTCCCGGATTCACCACCTCATTCTCTTGCCTGCAAATGCAATGACTGATGGGAAAAAAATGGTGAGTAATATGGTAGCCTAGCAATTCACCTTAGTCAGCTGAAATCTTACTCTACTGGAATAAATCTTTTAAGACTGAAGTCAAGTTTTTAAACACTTTCCCCCTCTTTCAAACTCACATTGTTCTTTTTTTCTTTGGTTACCAAAATTCTGTTTCACAGTGACATTCCAGGTAATCCACTGAATCTTTCTATGGGTATTAAATTACTAGACCACTGTAAAACCAACCCAGTCACTTTAACAGCTTTATTGATTGCTGATCAATGCATACTCTATTAGGTCTCAGTGGGAGGTATTTATTTTGAAGATGGTCTAAATGACCAATTAGTTGTAATGCTATCTAGTTCCATGGCTACTTATAGCCATAGGATTAGCTATATCCAATCACTGGCTATCTAAGACTTCTTAATGATGCTTCTGTCACAGTAATTCCCTCAAGGAGACACCATCTTATCTTTTGTATTTTTCCATTATCTCCAAACACAATATCCTTACTACTTTGTCATTAACATTGATCAATATTTATTGACTACCCATAGTTTCCATGGCATTTTCTCTGCAGTTTGAACTTTGGACCTTTGCTCTCATAGGTCAAAGTCCTTACCTGTCAATGCTATAATAAAAAAAGTGGGAAGACTAATTTTCCCATTTTCCTTTCTCAAAGAGAAAGAATAAAAGAAAGGTTGGTAGTAAATGTGGTGCTAAACAAATATTGATTCTAGATTCTTTGGGTTTTATTTTTAAACTTATTCAAGAATTAAAACAATAGGTTTGTGTGTCTAATTAAATACCCTATCTTTTCAGATCTTTTTACTTAGTAGCATGTAATATGCTATCCTATTTAATCCTTAAATTTTATAATATTAGCATAAGTAAAAAATAAGAGAACAACTATTTCATTTCAAGTTTAAAAAAATATATGTAAAGAAAAAAGACTGTGTTGAGATATACTGAAAAATTAACAGTGATTATCTCTGGGTAGAAAGGTTTACAGGTGGGGCTGGCATTGTGCAGCAGGTTAAGCCACCACCTGCAATGCTGGAATCCCATATGACCACCAATTCAAGTCCTGGCTGCTGTACTTCCAATCCAGCTCCCTGCTAATGTGCCTGCGAAAGCAACAGAAAATAGCCTAAGTATTTGGGCTCCTGCTACCCATATGGGGGACTCAGATGGAGTTCCTAGCTCCTGGCTTTGGCCTGGCCATTGCAGTCATTTGGGGAGTAAACCAGTAGATGGAAGCTTGTTCTTGGCTCACACTCTCTCTCTCCCCCTATAACTCTGCCTTCCAATAAACAAATTAATCTTTAAAAAAAGAAAAGGTTTATAGGTAATTTGGTTCTCTTCTCTATTTTAGCCTTCTGTATTTTTAATATTTTCTACAATCAACTGAGTTCTTAAAAGTAAAAACTTGGATGCTGACATGGCATGGTGGGTTAAGCCACTTCTTGCAATGCCAGCATCCCACATCAGAGCTCTGGTTTGAGTTCCATCTGCTCTGCTTCTGATGCAGCTCCCTACTAGTGTGCCTAGAAAGGCAGCGGACGATGGCCCAAGTACTTGGGCCCCTGCCACCCACATGGGAAACTCAAATAGAGATCCTGGCCCAGTGTCAGCCATTGTGGCCATTTGAAGAATGAACCAGCAGACAGAAGATCCCCTCTCTCTCTCTCTCTCACACACACACACACACACATTCTCATTCTCTCTATATATATATACCTTTCAAATAAAAAAAGCTAAAGACTTTTGAATAGGATAAATTCACTTATTTTAAAATTAAAAAGTACTAAAAAATTTATACACAAAAAGTAAAATCAAAAGATACAAAAGGATATATGGTAAAAAATGTACTTCTAATCCTATTTATTCCTTGAAAGCATATCTATTCCAAGTGTATTTTCCAGATATATTCTAGAAATACATATATAGTATTTTTATCATCTGAAACAAAACTTAATTTAAAAATAAGCTGTCAGAGTTTGACCATATCAAGATTAAAATGAAGTTCAAAGTAGGTGTTACTCTAGCTTCATTTCATGTAACCAAATGAAAGTGTATATGATGCAGAGGACATTATAAATTATATATATGTATTAACTACATCAGTCTTTTCATGTTTACACATCTCAGGGAAGATGTTTACAGAAGCACTAGAAAAACCAATATCTAAATCCTGTTGGAAGGAAAGATACTAATTCCTTTAATCAGTAAATGCTTAAGTTATTTATGAGCATTTATAGGAGAGAGAGAAGTGCCATATACTCCCTTTTGGTTGTTGTTAAAAAGATTTATTTATTTATTTATTTATTTGAAAGGCAGAGTTACAGAGAGGCAGAGAGAGGGGTCTTCCATCTGTTGTCGCGCCCCAAATGGCCGCAACGGCCAGAGCTGGACTAATCTGAAGCCAGGAGCCAAGAGCTTCCTCCATGTCTCCCAGGTTGGTGCTGAGGCCCAAGGACTTGGGCCATCTTCTACTGCTTTCCCAGGCCATAGCAGAGAGCTGGATTGGAAGTGGTGTAGCCAGGACTCAAACCGGTGCCCATATGGGATGCTGGCTTTACCCACTACACCACAGCACCTGCTCCAAAGTATATACTCCTTGAAGTAATAATAAGGAATAAAACCAAAATTCATTCTGACATTTACTTCTGTTTTTTATTTTCTTGAGAAATGTTAAATATATGTATGCCTACAGAAATCTGTAGACAACTTTTTTGCTTTTGATCTCATGTTTAACTATAAAAACCTATGGTGATATTTGAGCAATAAATTTACTTTCTTGCTTAGAAACCAGATGTGGTTCTACATAAATCATGTTTATTAAAGCCAGACTTAACAAAGATATTTAACTCTTTCTTATTGACCTTTTTTAAGCTTAATCAAAAGTATAATGAACTCTCATTTACCATCACCCAGTTTCAACAATTATTAACATTTTAGTTAATAAATGTTCTTAAAATCTTACATTTTTCAAAGTACTTAAAGTTCACAGATCAGTATCATTGTGCATAGATTATTATTTTTTCATTTGGCTAAGTTTGACTGTTTCTAACTGATAAACTTGGCTTTGCGGTTCCAGTTCCTTCTCAGATGACATATGAAATTTACATTCTACTGTAATGTAATGGTACACAAGGCAGAACTGAACTTAGGGTACAGTGACCTGCAATAAATTTGCCCAGCTCCAGTTTTCTGAATCTGTCCATGCAATTCAGTTAAGAATTCTTTCTTTCTTTTCATTTACTCATTTTCATTTATTTGAAAAGCAGATATACAGAGAAGAAGATGGAGAGACACAGAGTTGCCATCCACTGATTCACTCTCCAAAATCAAGAAAGGTGGCAGAAGATAATCTTACCTCTCATTCATTGTGTTTGGGCTGTCATCATGCCACAGTGAAGCTTGAAATTATTAGGATTTCTTAATCAGATATAGTTGGGCTGCCAACATAATAAGCCTCTAAATTATTCAAATAATGATGGCTGCTGAATTAATGCTTTCCAGACCAATCTAATTGAGTCTCCTATCTCCTTTTTTCCATGATTTTCCATTTGGAAGTCATCTTCAACCCCTTTCTCTCTCTAGTTCCCCACATTCAAACAGTTGCTAAATTCCTCATGTGTCTACCTCCTTTTTATTTCCATTGTATTCATGCAATTTAGACTTCTCTTACCTCACTAGTATATTGCTTGAGTCCTTTTTTCCAATTCTTTCAGTGTGAAGTTAGATTAGTCTTGAAGTAAAATGGTTCAGATTATCCTTCCCCTTATAAAGCCTTTGACCGTTTCCCTGCTGTTTACTTAGTTAAATAATGAGCATTCTACCCTCTCCCTTAAGGCTGGTGGCCAAAATCTCTGTGACATACTCCTAACTCATTATTCTAACCTTCTACCTCATTTTTCCACTTTCCAACATCCACATTGAATTCTTGCTTTCCCTAAATGTTAACCAGTCAACTTCTTGTACTTTTTGTTGGTGGTTCCCCTATGCTGGAATGACTTCCCTCTCTCTGTCTCCATGCCTGTTCCTCTTCTTCTTCCTGGCCTTTCTCTGTATGGTCTTTTTCTCAGTGTCTTTGCCAATCTGAAGGAATATGTTTTCCCTTTAAATTCCACACATACTTTACTGCTTTATCTTTTTTGCCTTTAGTCATTTGTATGCTTATGTAGATTAACATCTTCAAGAGGTGGGTTAGGATAATGGTAGAGTAATATCTGTATCTTGGGCTCTCAATGCTTATTGATATAAATGTTCTAACAGTTGAGCAATAAAGGTTCATAGAATTAAAACTTAAGCTATGTAACTTACATAGAATGGAAATCTTCCCCTAAAATTCCAAATATGCTGGCATGAGCTGGGCTACAAGGATAAGCCCCGTAGAATTTAGTTCCTCTCCTGGACCTAAAGGGGACCAGCTCAATCTAGTACTCATCAATTTACTTCCCTTAGGAATTAACAAATGTTATGTTTTTACATTCTAAGACATGTCCATAGACAATTCAAAAGAAAATCCTGTCACTTAGCAGTTATCAAATACTTATTTATCTTGAATTTTTTAATGGCTAGTTACTATTAAAAATATATTTAAGCTTTTATTGTATGTTAACTAGAATAGTGGTGAAGAAAATCCATAACATGTCTCTTTCTATACAATTCAAACTTGTTTTTCAGCATGTTTTTTATTTTGATGAAGTCTTTGGTGAGGCGTGTACCAATCGGGATGTATACATGAAGACTACTCACCCACTCATTCAGCATATTTTCAATGGGTACGATAATAATTGTGTGCTTCTCTTTTGATTTTCTACATTTCATAAATAATATCCCTTTATAAATATCACTTTTGCTTTACAGTTTTGAAGTAAATAAGAATTTATGTTTTGATCTAATTTAAATTAGATTTCTGGAAAACTGCAGTGTCTCTACTTAGAAGATTTACTAAGTATTCAGAAATTTGCAGCAAAATTTTCTTCTACACTAATGATATTATTCCTGAGAATTTTGTATTCTGGCTGTAACTCAGTAATTTATTCATTGCAATAGGATACATAAATGAATATTACTTATCACATTTCCAAAGAAATCTTTTTATTTAAAATTATTCTTTACACTTGACATTAAACGGGACAGAAAAGTAAATTGGGGCCTCTATTGTATTTAAAATGTACACATATTCGAGGGCCGGCGCCGCGGCTCACAAGGCTAATCCTCCGCCTTGCGGCGCCGGCACACTGGGTTCTAGTCCCGGTCGGGGCGCCGGATCCTGTCCCGGTTGCTCCTCTTCCAGGCCAGCTCTCTGCTGTGGCCCGGGAGTGCAGTGGAGGATGGCCCAGGTGCTTGGGTCCTGCACCCCTTGGGAGACCAGGAAAAGCACCTGGCTCCTGGCTCCTGCCATCGGATCAGCGCAGTGCGCCGGCCGCGGCGGCCATTGGAGGGTGAACCAACGGCAAAGGAAGACCTTTCTCTCTGTCTCTCTCTCTCTCACTGTCCACTCTGCCTGTCAAAAAAAAAAATAAAAAAAAAGTACACATATTCGAATAGAAAATGTCAGCCTATTAAAGTCATTGATTCCGTAGAATTTTTACTTTTTTTTTTAATCCTTAGAAAAAAGTTTTATTTTGTTTTGTTTTATTTAATTGAAAGGCAGAGTGACAGAGAGAGAAATCTTTCATCTACTGGTTCACTCACCAAATGGTTACAATGGCCAGTGCTGGGCCAGGTTGAAGCCAGAAGCCAGGATCCAGGAACTCCATCTGGGTCACCCATGTAGGTACAGGGGCCCCAAGATTTGAGCCATCCTCTGTTGTTTTCCCAGGTGCATTAGCAGGACGCTGGATCGCAAGTGGAGCAGCTGGGACTTGAACTGGCACTCATGTGGGATGCTGGCATTGTAGTAGCTGAACCCAGTGCACCATAATACCAGCCCCTTGATTTTTTTCTTTAAAGGTTTATTCTATTTATTTGAAAGAGTGAGGGAGAGACAGAGAGAACTTCCATACACTAGTTCTCCCCAAATGGCCTCAACAGCCAAAGCTGGGCCAGGCTGGAACCAGGAACTCCATCCAGGTATCCATGTGGGTGGTAGGTCATCTGCTGCTGCTGCTTTCCCACGTGCATTATCAGGGAGCTGGATCAGAAGTGAAAGAGCCGGAACTTGAACCGGTGCTCTGATATGCAGATGTCACAGGTAGGGGCTTAACCCAACACACAACAACCAACCCTGAATTTTGACTTTTTTTTTTTTAAACTTTTTAAAAAACTGGTGTAATTTTTATATACAATAAAATAAACATACATATTTAGGTTTCTTGAGTTTTAGTATTTGTATGTATGCAGGTAATTAGTACCTGAACAAGGTACAGAACATTTCCATTATCTTAGAAAGCTCTCTAGTGTCCCTTTTTAGTTAACCCTCACCTTCACCTCCAGGTTTATATAACTACTGACCTGCCTGCTATCACTATAGATCAGTCATGCCTGTTTGAGAATGTCACAGACTGTAATAATCATTACTGTGCATGTTCTTTTATGACTAATTTCTTTTACTTAGCATATTTTTATGTTAGTGCATGTTGTTACACATATCCATAATTTTTATGGCTGAATAAGATTCCCTTCAGTGAATAAAACACAGTTTGTTTATTCATTTAACCATTGACAGACATTTGGACTATTTTCACTGTTATAAATAAAGCTGTATTAACATTCTTTTTTTATTTTTTGACAGGCAGAGTGGACAGTGAGAGAGAGAGACAGAGAGAAAGGTCTTCCTTTGCCGTTGGTTCACCCTCCAATGGCCGCCGCGGCCGGCGTGCTGCGGCCGGCGCACCGCGCTGATCCGATGGCAGGAGCCAGGAGCCAGGTCCTTTTCCTGGTCTCCCAAGGGGTGCAGGGCCAAAGCACCTGGGCCATCCTCCACTGCACTCCCTGGCCACAGCAGAGAGCTGGCCTGGAAGAGGGGCAACCGGGACAGAATCTGGCACCCCGACCGGGACTAGAACCCAGTGTGCCGGCGCCGCTAGGCGGAGGATTAGCCTAGTGAGCCACGGCGCCGGCCTGTATTAACATTCTTATACTACTCTTTATGCCATGTATTTTCTTCTTTTTAAGATTTATTTATTTATTTATTTGAAAGAGTTACAGAGAGAGGGAGAGACAGAGATCTTCCATCTGCCGGTTCACTTCCCAAATGGCCACAATGGCTGGGGCTGGGCTAGCTGAAACCAGGGGCCTAGAAGTCCTCCTAGATCTCCCACATGGGTGCAGGGTCCCAAGCATTTGGACCATCTTCTGCTACTTTCACAGGCCATTAGCAGAGAGTTGGTTCAAAAGTGGAGAGCTGGGACTGCCAGCATCACAGGCGGCAGTTAACCTGCTGCACCACAAAACCAGCCCTGTGGATATATTTTCATTTACATTATTTAAAAGCCAAAAGAGGAATTGTCAGGTCATAGGTTAGGTGTATATTTATAAGAAAGTTTCAAATAATTTCCCAAAGGGTTGTACCATTTTATATTCCTAACAGAAATATATGAGAGTTTCAGTTCTGCAACCTCACTCACATCTGATATTTTCAGCCTTTTTTGTTTTAATCTGATTGTATAGCACCATTGTATTAATTTGAATTTCCATAATGCCTGATGTTACTAAGCATCTTTTCATATGCATATTAGCCATTCAGATAGCTTCATTTGCTCCATTTTTGTTGTCTTTTTATTGTTTTGTGAAAGTTATATAACCTTGAAAATTTTTATTTTATTTTCATTTTGTTTGAAAGGCAGAGATCTTTGACCTGCTAGTTCACTCCCTAAATGCTCCAGAGCTGGAGCCAGGAGTCCAGAATTCAATGTGGGTTTCCCACATGGGGTGGGGCAGGGACTCTTAAGTCATCACCTGTTGCCTTCCGGGGTATGCATTGTCAGGAAACTGGATGGGAAGTGAAGGAGTGAGGACTTAACACCGAGGACTCTGATAGGGAGTGCAGGAGTCTCAGGCCGACTCTCAACCACTGTATCAAATGTTTTCCCCAAGTTACATAAATTTTAAAACACTTTTTATGAGGAAACTAATAAAGCAAAATATCTTTCAGGTTTAATTTCTTTTTTTTTTTTTGTAAAGATTTATTTATTTTTTTTATTTGAAAGGCAGAGTTACAGAGAAAGGAGGAAAGACAGAGATCTTCCATCTGCTGGTTCACTTGCCAAATGGCTGCAGTGCCCAGGGCTGGGCCATTCCAAAGCCAGGAGCCAGGAGCTGCTTCTGGGTCTCCCACATAGGTGCAGGGGCCCAAGGACTTGTGCCTTCTTCCTCTACTTTCCCAGGTGGATTAGCAGGGAGCTGGATTGGAAATGGAGCATCCAGGACTAGAACTGAAGCCCATATGGGATGCCAGCATCGCAAGTGGAAGCTTAACCTGTATTATGCCACAACACTGATCCCTAGGTTTAATTTCTTATGCACCAAATCTAGGGGATGCTTTTTGAGAGAACAAGTTTCTAAAACAAGTTCAAATTTTAATATTAAGACTTTGGTAATAACAAATCAGAATTGCAAGTTAAGTATATCCATTCTGTAAGATTTTCATGCTTGTATTTATTACTTTTTTAAAAATAGTTAATTTGTAAAGGTAAGATCGATATTATTCTTTACTCTTTTTCTTTACTCTCACTCTACTGGATCTCCTTTAGTTTGTTCAAATTTTCCTCTAAACGTTTTTTTAACTATGCCTCTGCCACTGCATTTAAAGTACCCATACTGCTGGGAACCAGGGTTCAAAATACAGAGAGTCAGGTCTTCAAGCAGCTTAAATCTGATTAGCTCTCATTTCTTCATTCTCACACTTCCATGGTTCCTTTGCTGTTATCATTTTACTCTATTTTCTGACTTCAAGTACCTTTCTGTTCATTTCTCTGTCCACATACAGCCTCTTTCTACCACTGTCCATGCATAGACTTTTCTTCTTGGTGCAAGCAACTACTTTTATCACTAACTCATGTGACTCCTGATCAAGAGTCTGCAGTAGCTACTTAAACCTAACATTCATTTTCTACTTAGCACTGCATAGTTGGGACTCAACTTCTCCTAAACCATTCTGTGATTGGTAGGTTGTTCTCGCAAATACCTTCTCCAGCTCTCATTCTGCAATTTTTCATACACACATGAGATAGATCCACAGCTGTAACCAAATGCAAGAATAGATTTTGAGAATCACAGGAGATCAGGGCTGGAATGGATCTTAGAAACCAAGTAATCCATTAATTTGCTGATCAGAGTGAAAAGTGAGACCCAGAGAAAAGTAGTGTGACTGGCCTAAAATCAAATAATTAATAGCAGGACAGAGACCAGAATCCGGATTTTTTTTCCCTCAAGATCTGGTGTGCCTGCCACCACCTCTGTGGCTGTGGCCTCTTCTCAAACTATTCCTATCTCACAATGGAGGCTGTCTACTTTCTACTTTTGCCTTCAAAGACCAACCTAGTTCCTTAGTCTTTTGAAATCTTTGTTGAATATATTAGTGATTTTACCTTTGTCAAAACTGGATTAATTTTTGTATGAATAGTCACTACCATCCTGTTTATTGAATGATCTTCTATTATTTATTTTAATTCTCTATTACTTCTTTCACCAAACTTACCTTTCCAGAGTAAGACAAAATATTTTTTAGGATCCCTTAAAGCACTTAACATGGTTTAGGAATTCAGTAAATCCTTGTTGGCCAAGCTGTTTCTTAAAAATCCTTGCTTTAAAAAAAAAACCTGGAGCTGGCTCCATGGCGCAGTAGGTTGATCCTCTGCCTGCAGTGCCAGCACCAGTTCTAGATTCAGATGTTCCTCTTCTAATCCAGCTCTCTGCTATGGCCTGGGAGAGCAGTGGAAGATGGCCCAGGTCCTTGGGCCCCTGCACCCATGTCGGGGACCCAAAGGAAGCTCCTGGCTTTAGATTGGCACAGCTCTGGCCATTGTGGCCGTTTGGGGAGTGGGAATGAACCAACGGAAGGAAGGCCTTTCTCTCTGTCTCTCCCTCTCACTGTCTGTAACTCTACCTGTCAAATAAATAAATAAAAAATCTTTAAAAAATCCTTGTTTACAGGGCATGCATTTGGTACAGTAAAGACTTCACTTAGGACATCTACATCCCATATCGGAATGCCTGGGATGAGTCCCCTCTCTGCTGTTGATCCAGGTTCCTACTAATGTGTGTGCTTGGAGGCAGCAGATGATGGCTCCCATGTGACACCCACATTGGAGACCCAGATGGAATTATGGGCTGTTGACTTTGGCCTGACACAGCCCTAGCTTTTGTAGGCATTTGAGGAATGAATTAGCAGATACAAGATCTCTATCTGTCTCTCCTTCTCCGTCACTTAAACTTTCAAAGAAATAAAAATAAAAATTAAAAAAAAAAAAACAAAACAGTTCTTGCTTCTTTATCTTCCAGGGTTGTCTTATGTAGTCTCATCAGTTCTGCAAAAAAATTCTTCATGGAAAACTCACACACTGCTTTGAGAATGTTTTTTCCTTTTCCTATCTTTTTTATAATTAAAGACCTCCTTCTCCTTAAAGGATCATATGTTTATAGTTGCGTTTTGTCAAAGATTCTGTGTTTCTATCTGACTTTCTTTATTAAAAATTTGTGTATAGATTACTACCTCCTTATTATGCATAAATGGTATAAATTATTCTTTCCCCAGAGGCAACGCCACTTGCTTTGCATATGGACAGACAGGTGCTGGAAAGACCTACACCATGATAGGAACTCATCAGAATCCAGGACTTTATGCTCTGGCTGCCAAAGATATCTTCAGGCAACTAGAAGTGTCTCAGCCAAGAAGGCACCTCTTTGTGTGGATCAGTTTCTATGAAATCTACTGTGGACAACTTTATGATCTCCTAAATAGGAGAAAAAGGTACTGGATTTGAGTAGGAAGCTGTAAATCTGTTCATTGTTGTTTAAAGTCAGAGTCTAATAAGAGACTTTGGTACATTGGTTTCTTTTTGTGAATGAAAGTCTCCTGCATTAGATATTTTTAAATTCAGCTAATTAAGTTTTTTTTTAAAGATTTATTTTTATTTATTTGAAAGAGAGAAGTAGAGACAGAGAGAGAGAGAGGTCTTCCATCTGCTGGTTCACTCCCCAGATGGCTACAATGGCCAGAGCTAGACCAGGAGCTTTTTCCAGGTTTCCCACGTGAGTGCATGAGCCCAAACACTTGGGCCATCCTAAGCTGCTTTCCCAGGCGAATTAACAAAAAGCTGGATCAGAAGTAGAGCAGCCAGGACATGACCTGGTGCCCATATGGGATGCCAGCACCACCTACTGGGGCTTTAACCCACTGTGCCACAGTGCTGGCCCCGCTAATTAAGTTTTTAAAGTTTTCCATTTTATTTGAAAGGTAAAGAGAGACAGAATTCTTTCACCTGTTCCATTCCCCACAATGCCTGTAGCCAGGGTGAAACAGGCCAGTGACAAGAGCTTAGAACTCAATCCAGGTTTCTCATGTAGCTGGTAGGGACCCAGGTACTTGAACCATCACCTGCTGTCTTCCAAGGAGCACATCATCAGGAAACTGGATTGGAAGCAGAAGCAGGACCTGAACCCTGGTACTCAACATAGAATGCAGGATCGAAAATGCTGTGTCAAATGCTTGCCCCTGAAATTTTTTTTTTTTTTAATTTTTAAATTCAGCTAGAAAATTGTAAACTGGTCTCCTAATGTTTTTAAATGATCTATATCCTCATTCTTTTAATGATAATACTGGTTCACTCCCCAAATGGCCACAATGGGCAAAGCAGGGCTGGTCCAAGGCCAGGAGCCAGGAACTTCGTTCAGGTTTCTCACGTGGGCCATCTGCTGCTGCTTTCCCAGGTGCGTTAGCAGGGAACTGGACTGGAACTGGAGCAGCTGAGACTCAAACTGTCACCCATATGAGGTGCTGGCACTGCAGATGGCAGCTTTACTGGCTATGCCACAATGCCAGCACTCCCTTCCTATTCTTTTGACATGTTATTACACTGAGAAAACTATAAATAAGATTTCCTACTTACCCTTGTTTTTCTTTCCAATAATCCAAGGGTAAACTTAATTATAGTTTTCTAAAGTCAGTTAAAATCTTTTGTGTTCACATTAGACTTTTAACTCTTATTAGGCTTAAACTCTTGCCCTTACAACATAATAAAGAATTTTAGAAATATATTTAGTAACACTGCTTTTAAATCCCTACTATATTTTTCTGACATGAAGTTTTATTTAGGTTGGAACAGATGACTTAAACTGAGTAGGAGGCAACAGAATTATGAAGGGATCAACTGACTGGGAGAAAAGGGAGGCCAGAGAGAATAGGGGAATAAAAAGATAAGGGGTTGTCATAACAGCATGAACCAGATTGGAGAATGTGAGGAGGAGTGAGTTGAGGCTAGGCATGGTTGAAGGCTGGGAAAACCTAATCAACTTGAGACTAATGCCCCGTCCCCCATCCCCAGTTGCTGCTGCCTGCCCTCCTCCCTGTCAAAGATGTCCAAACCTCTGAGGAGCAGACCAAAAGCATGTATAAGTTCCATGTGCTCCAGACAAGCAGTGGAATGGGGGAAGGGTGAACAGCTTCAGTTCAATAGGAACACCATGTAGGGCAGGCCCAGATGTGTATGGGCACTAGGGTATTAACTGGAGAAGCCAGTGGGTAGCTTTAGGTATACCATTGTTCTGTGCACTGTTCCAACAAAAAAGGGGGCTTTTGAGTATGTCACAACTGAGAGAAAGTACAGGTGTTCAGGATTTGGTCCTAAACAACAGCAGCCAAATAAAAGGATGCTGTTTTGGGGGTGCTCTGGGAATTGTTACCTTTTTTACTCTGTCGATTTTGAAGCCTCAAGTTAATTCAATCATGGCTTCTCTTCTAAGCACCAACACCCTTATTAGGAGCCCTTTCCAGTCAGAATACCCAGTTCCATTAAAGAACACTTGGCATGAGAATAAAGTCCACTGTTGTGCTCTCCTGGGGTGGGGTGGAGGAGAGTTGTTTGTGTGAAGGGGCAGTTAGGATGTCTAGCTGTCTTTTCACACATTTTAAAGATTTGTTTATTTATTTGAAAGACAAAGAGAGATCTTCCATCTGCTGGTTCACTTCCCAGGCCAGAGGCCAGGCCAAAACTGGGAATTTCATCTAAGTCTCCCACATTGGTAGCAGGGGACCAAGTACTTGGGCCATTTTCTGCTATCTTCTCACATGCAATACCAGGGAGCTGGGTTGGAAGCTAAGCATCTGAGACTTGAACTGGCATTCCGATATGGAATAACGGTGTCACAGGCAGCAGCTTAACCCCCTGCGCCACAGTTCCAGCCCCATCTAGCTATTTCTGAATGCAGTTTTTCATAGTCTGTTTTATGTTGCTGTAACAAAATACCTGAGACAAGGTACTTTATAAAGAAAAGAAATTTATTTGGCTCACAGGGCTCAAAAGTATGGTACCAGTATCTACTTCGCTCTGGTGAGGGTCTCGTGGCTGATGGTATCACAATGGTGGGAGCACATGGCAAGATGGGGAACAGGAGCAGGGAGGGGCTAAGCTTACTTTTTTTTATAACAACATGCTCTTAGAGGAACTAATTCGTTCTTATAAGACACAGCCCACCCTATGAGACCAGCATTAATCTATTCATGAAAGAGGGCCCCATGACCTAATTACCTTCCACTCAACTCCACCTGAAAGGTTCTACCACCAAAACACTGCCACGCTGAGGACTAAGCTCTCAGGGATACAATCAAAACATATGCGGGGTAGGCACTGTGGTGTAGTGGGTAAAGCCACCACCTGCAGTGCCAGCATCCCATATGGGTGCTGGTTCGAGACCCAGCTGCTCCACTTCCGATCCAGCTCTCTGCTATGGCTTGGGAAAGCAGTAGAAGATGACCCAAGTGCTTGGGCCCCTGTACCCGTATGGGAGTTCTGGAGGAGGCTCCTGGCTCCTGGCTTTGGATTGGCACAGCTCCGGCCATTGCAGCCAATTGGGGAGTGAACCAGAGGATGGAAGACTCTCTCTCTCTCTCTGTCTCTGTCTCTGTCTCTGTCTCTCTTCTCTGTAACTCTGCCTTTCAAATAAATAAATAAATATTTAAAACTATCTAAACCATAGCACAATGTTTTAAGAAATTACCTAGGCCGGCGCCGTGGCTCAATAGGCTAATCCTCTACCTTGCGGCGCCGGCACACCGGGTTCTAGTCCCGGTCGGGGCGCCGGATTCTGTCCCGGTTGCCCCTCTTCCAGGCCAGCCCTCTGCTATGGCCAGGGAGTGCAGTGGAGGGTGGCCCAGGTGCTTGGGCCCTGCACCCCATGGGAGACCAGGAAAAGCACCTGGATCCTGGCTCCTGCCATCGGATCAGCGCGGTGCGCCGGCTGCAGCGGCGGCCATTGGAGGGTGAACCAACGGCAAAAGGAAGACCTTTCTCTCTGTCTCTCTCTCTCACTGTCCACTCTGCCTGTCAAAAAAAAAAAAAAAAAAAAAAAGAAATTACCTAGATTATTACCCTTGGCATTCTTAATTGTCATCAGGGAGATGGGAATATACTAACTCTTGGATTTGAAGATTCTCTGAAATTCACTGTGGAAAGTTCACACTTAACTCTGCAAGTGTCTTGAGCTGTGGGGTTTTTAAAATATTTCTGGTGAATTAGAAAATATGATCTCTTTGTTTTCTATTCTTGAGACTTCTGTAATGTTCTCATCCACTGATAGGATATTTTTTTGTTTATGTGGTTATGCTTTATCCTATTGTTTTCTTAATAAGATATATTTTCTGTAGTGATAACTGGATTTTGATAAGGGTAGACAGAAGTATATGGGCTCAATCTGCCTCTTAAACTGGAAAACAATCTTAAATATCTTAAAAATAATTCCTAAATATAGAAAATAAAGTGTTTTTATATCCCTGTTTTTTTTTTTTTTTAAGGTTTATTTTATTATTTGAGAGGCAGCGTTACAGAGAGGCAGAGAGAGAAAGAGAGGTCTTCCATCCACTGGTTCATTCCCTAAATGGCCACAACAGCTGGAGCTGGGCTGATCTGGAGCCAGGAGCTTCTTCTGGTTCTCCCGTGCGGGTACAGGAGCCCAAGGACTCAGGCCATCTGCTGCTGCTTTTCAAGGCCATAGCAGAGAGCCATATCAGAAGTGGAGCAGCCACAAGACTTGAACTGGCACCCATATGGGATGCCAGCACTTCAGGCAGTGGCTTTACCCACTACGCCACAGTGCTAGACCCCTTTATACCTTTATATGAAAAGTGATAGAAATACAATTCTTGCTTACAGGATTTTAAAATCTAGCAGTATCTTTTGGGCTGCCCATTGGGTGCCTTTCTAGGGGTGATCTCAGAGCATAGGGCCTGGGAAGTATATTTAGGAGTGACCTGAGGACTCTGAAAGCTAGATTCTTCTTTTATTCCAGAAGCCTGTTTCAATATAATTGTTTTCTGAAAGATTGTAGACTAGAAAAGCTGTTTTCCTCCCTTCTGTCTGTAAAAATTAGGAAAGTTGTGGTGACACATAGCCTGAGGGGGAAAAATTTAGGAAATAATTTGTGTTTGGCAATGAAGTGGAGTTCCATTCCTAACCTTAATCAGTATCTTAATAGGGGAGAAGTACTTTTAGATAGTGTGATAGATTCAATACATGCCTCCAAGTTGATCTAGCTTAATGATGATAGTAGACCATAACTGTTCATTACCATACATGCAGGCCTGAGGCACCCAGACGGAGTTCCATCTCTTCCTTGTTATATTAGAAGATGTATCAAGACTCCTTATGCTGCAAATAAAAGAAGACTCTGTTATTACTGTCTTACCATTTAGGGAAATCATTGGCTCAAATAACTGGAAAGACCAAAGGACAGTTCATCTTTAGGGTTGATTTTTTCCAACAGTTCAAGGATGTTTTTCATTCCTTTATCCCCCCAATATTTATTTATTTATTTGAAAGCCAGAGTTGGAGGGAGGGAGGGAGGGATGACACAAAGATCTTCCATGCTGTGGATTGAAAGTGGAGCAGACAGGACTCAAACCCAAGCACATATGGGATACCAGTGTTGCAGGTGGCAGCTTAATCTGCTGTACCACAGCACCAGCCACAATAGCTCAGTGATATTGTAAGGACCCAGTTTGTTTGCATCTCTCTGCTCTACCTTCTTTGGTGTTAACTGCATTCTCAAATTAGCTCTCTTTGTAGATACAAAATGGCTGCCACTGCTCTCAGGACTGCATTTTCACTTTCTGAGAGAGAAGGGAGGGCATCTCACCACCAAGCACTTAACAACCATAGACCAGGAATTTGTTTTAGTTGGTCCAGCATAGATCCCATATCCAAGCCTGAACCAATCACTATAGCCAGGAACATGCCATGCACTGATTGGCATAGGTTTTGGTTATGTGTTCATTTTTTTTTTTTAAGATTTATTTATTTACTTGAAAGTCAGTTACACAGAGAGAGAAGGAGAGGCAGAGACAGAGTGGTCTTCCACCTGCCGGTTCACTCCCCAGTTGGCTGCAATGGCTGGAGTTGTACCTATCAGGAGCCAGAAGCTTCTTCCGGGTCTCACACATGGGTGCAGGGACCTAAGGACTTGGACCATCTTCCACTGCTTTCCCAGGCCATAGCAAAGAGCTGGATCAGAAGTGGAGCAGCTGGGACTCAAACTGGCTCCCATATGGGATGCCAACACTGCAGATGGCGGCTTTACCCACTACGTCACTGTGCCGGCCCCTATGTGTTCATATTTTAAAAGTAGCCAAAGATGTTGATTTGTTTCAGCAATCAGACTATTCCCTGAAGCCTGCAGCTGAGGTCGAGAGGTGAGATTAGGGGAGGATGCATATCCTTCCTACCCAAAAGGCAAAAGGGCTACTAAATGGGGGAGTGGTAGAATGGTGACTGAGGAGGAGAGAACAAATGTCTTTTACAGCAGCAGAACCATACCAACCGTGCTTTTGCATCTGCAGGCTCTTCGCAAGAGAAGATAGCAAGCATGTGGTACAGATAGTGGGACTGCGAGAGCTTCAGGTGGATAGTGTGGAGCTCCTCTTAGAGGTAAGTAATTCTTTTTATAATAACCCACTGTAGCAGTCTAAGGACAAAGAAAGCATTCGTTTTGCCTCCAAGCAAGTATAATGGACTCACATTTAGGAAAAGGGCAATGACAAGCACACCGCCTTGCATTTGTAAAATATTGGTCCTCTTCTGAGAGGATACCTTGTTTCACTACAGGGTAGAGGGAAATAGGGAATGGGAGAATCCAGAGCAGTTATAAAGGCTGCTAATGTGGCCGACACTGCGGCTCACTAGGCTAATCCTCCACCTTGCGGCGCCGGCACACCAGGTTCTAGTCCCGCTCGGGGTGCCGAATTCTGTCCTGGTTGCTCCTCTTCCAGGCCAGCTCTCTGCTGTGGCCAGGGAGTGCAGTGGAGGATGGCCCAGGTGCTTGGGTCCTGCACCCCTTGGGAGACCAGGAAAAGTACCTGGCTCCTGCCACTGGATCAGCACGGTGCGCCGGCCACGGCGGCCATTGGAGGGTGAACCAACGGCAAAGGAAGACCTTTCTCTCTGTCTCTCTCTCACTGTCTACTCTGCCTGTCAAAAAAAAAAAAAAAAAAAAAAAAGGCTGCTAATGTGCTTTTCTGTGGCAGTGGACTCTGTGAAAAGCTGCTGGAGAAAAAGATTTAAAATAAAATGTCAAATAAGCATTTATTTTCACTTAGGTTCAAAATTTAAAAAGTATGATGAAAATACCCTTTCTGGGCCTGGCATTGTCTCTGTAGCTTATCAGGTTCAGCCTGCGACACCAGCATCCCATATGGGCAGCAGTTTGAGTCCTGGCTGTTCCACTTCTAGTACAGTTCCCTGCTAATACACCTGGGGAATCAGTGGAAGATGGCCCAAGTGCTTGGGCCCCTGCACCCATGTGGAAGATAAGGAAGAGGCTCCAGGCTCTTGGCTCCTGGCTTTAGCCTGGCCCAGCCCTGGCTGTTGCAGCTTTTTGGGGAGTGAACCAGTGGATAGAACATCTATCTCTCTCTCTCCCTCTCCCTCTCTCTCTGTAATTCTACCTTTCAAATAAATAAAATAGATTTTCTTTTTAAAAGATTTTGAGAGGTAAAGCTACAGACAGTGAGAGGGTGAGGAGATAGAGAAAGGTCTCCTATCCTCTGGTTCACTCCCCAGTCGGCTGGAGCTGGCTGATCTGGAGCCAGGAGCTTCTTCTGGGTCTCCCATGTGGTTGCAGAAGCCCAGCCTTGGGCCATCTTCTTCTGCTTTCCCAGGCCATAGCAGAGAGCTGGATCAGAAAAGGAGTAGCCGAGACTAGAACCGGCACCCATATGGGATGCTAGCACTGCAGAGGAATAACCTACTGTGCCATAGCGCTTGCCCCAAAATATAAGATTTATTTATTTATTTGAAAGGCAGAGTTACACAGAGAGGAGAGGCAGAGAGAGAGAGAAAAGTCTTCCATCCACTGGTTCACTCCCCAGTTGGCCGAACTGGCCAGAGCTGTGCTTATCTAAAGCCAGAAGCCACGAGGTTCCTCTGGGTCTCTCGTGTGGGTGCAGGAGCCCAAGGACCTGGGCCATCTTCCACTGCTTTCCCAGGCCATAGCAGAGAGCTGGATTGGAAGCAGAGCAGCTGGGACTTGAACCAGTGTCCATATGGGATGCCGGCACTGCAGGCAGCGGCTTTACCCATTATGCCACAGTGCCAGCCCCCCAAAATAGATCTTTTTAAAATGAGAAATACCCTTTCCATTCCCTTTTCATGAGGCAGCCAGTTTTCCTTACGATTTATTAAATCTTTATAAAAATAAATTTTAAAATTATTAAATTTGATTTACTCCCTAAATGACCCTAACAGCCAGGTCTGGACCAGGCCAAAGCCAAAGACAAGAACTCCATCTGGGTAACCCATGTGGGTAGCAGGGGCTCAAGTATTTGAGCAGTTTTCTGCTTTTTCAGTCACATTGCAGGGAACAGGATAGGAAGTTGAACAACCAGGACTCCAACTGGCATTCTGATATGGGATGCCAGTGGCACACACCCAAGCCCCCGAGGCAACTAATTTTATTATTTTTTGTGTGTGTATCTTTCCAAAAGAATTTTAAAATCTTCTTTTACTAAATTAGGTTATTATAATAAAAGCAGTACTTTTTCACTGTTATACCTAAACATTACAAAAATATACAAGAAGGGGCCAGCGCTGTGGCGCAGCGGGCTAACTCCCTGGCCTGAAGCACCAGCATCCCATATGGGCACCGGTTTGAGACCCAGCTGCTCCACTTCCAATCCAGCTCTCTGCTATGGCATGGGAAAGCAGTAGAAAATGGCCCAAGTCCTTGGGCTCCTGCACCCACGTTGGGGGAGACCCAGAAGTTCCTGGCTCCTGGCTTCGGATTGGTGCAGCTCTGGCCAGTGCGGCCAACTGGGGAGTGAACCAACGGATGGAAGACCTCCTCCCTCCCTCCCTCCCTTTTTTTTTTTTTTTTTTTTTTTTTTTTGACAGGCAGAGTTAGACAGTGAGAGAGAGAGACAGAGAGCGAGGTCTTCCTTCCGTTGGTTCACCCCACAAATGGCCGCTATGGCTGGCGTGCTGCGGCCAGTGCACTGCGCCAATCCGAAGCCAGGAGCCAGGTGCTTCCTCCTGGTCTCCCATGTGGGTGCAGGGCCCAAGGACTTGGGTCATCTTCCACTGCACTCCCAGGCCACAGCAGAGAGCTGGACTGGAAGAGGAGCAACCGAGACAGAATCCGGTGCCCCAACCAGGACTAGAACCTGGGGTGCCAGCGCTGCAGGCAGAGGATTAGCCAAGTGAGCTGCGGCGCCAGCCTGAAGTATTCACTTTTAACATAATGTTTAGATCCCTCCCCCAGTCTGGGCCTTTAATAACTTCTATAGAAGTATATTTCTGATGAACACTCCCTTAATGTAGTATTCCTCAACCTTGTCTTTATATTAGATCATTTGGAAGTTTTACCCTTACTGAAAAATTATTTAATCTGTTTTATCATTTTTAAAATGGCATTATACAGAAAAATGCATAAAACTAGAATGTGTACAGTATAAAGAACAAGCACTATCTATCCAGATCAAGAAATAGAACACAGCCGCACCCCACACGCCCCGCTGTGTAACTTGCTTTTGTACTGACTTTATGCTAGTCACTTTCTTGTTCTTTGTTAGTTTTACCACCTATTTATTCATCCCTAAACCATATAACTGTTGTATGAATAGAGCCACACTGTACATATTCTTTTGTGTCTTGCTTCTTTTGTTCAACATTATGCTTTTTTTTTGCTTTTTTTTTTTTTTTTTTTTTTAATTTTTGACAGGCAGAGTGGACAGTGAGAGAGAGAGAGAGACAGAGAGAAAGGTCTTCCTTTTGCCGTTGGTTCACCCTCCAATGGCCGCCGCGGCCGGCGCGCTGCGGCCGGTGCACCGCGCTGATCCGATGGCAGGAGCCAGGAGCCAGGTGCTTTTCCTGGTCTCCCATGGGGTGCAGGGCCCAAGCACCTGGGCCATCCTCCACTGCACTCCTGGGCCACAGCAGAGGGCTGGCCTGGAAGAGGGGCAGCCGGGACAGAATCCGGCGCCCCGACCGGGACTAGAACCCGGTGTGCCGGCGCCGCTAGGCGGAGGATTAGCCTAGTGAGCCGCGGCGCCGGCCCTCAACATTATGCTTTTGAGTTCCATTTATGTTTTTGCATATTGTTGTTATTCTGTTCATTTTTATTTGCTGCATTGGCGCATACTGCAATTTATCATTCTCTTATTAATGGACTGTTGGAATTTTATCCATTTGGGGGCTATTCTGAACAATGCAACTCTGAGTGTCCTTCTCTTATACATGTATTTCAGTACAGAGCACATGGGTTCTTATTGTGGTGAAGGACATGCATATCTTCAACTTCACTAAATGTCAGCTGTTTTCCAAAGTGATACACATTTCTTCTAGTAGTATATGGCTGATCCCATTGCTCTTTGTCTCACTAGAACTTTCTAATGAAGATTTTTGAAAATTTATATTTTATTATTATACTTCATTGTGGTTTTAATTTGCATTTCCCTGAATGAGTATGAAATTCATATCTTGTCTTATTTTTAACTTATCATTTGGATTTTCTCTTTTGGGAACTCCAGTTTGGGTCCTTTGCTTATTTGGGGGTTGTCTGTTTTTTCCTTACCAATTTGTGTATTCTGGATATGAGTCTTTTTCTTTTGTTTAAGATTTATTTATTTGAAAGGCAGAGTAACAGGAAGAAAGGGAGATAGAGAGAGAGAGAGAGATCTTCCATTTGTTGCTTCACTTCTCAAATGTCCTAAATGACTGGGGCTAGGCAGGCTGAAGCTAGGAGCCTGGAACTCCATCCTGGTCTTCCATGTGAATACAGGGGCCTAAGTACTCAGGCCATCTTCTGCTACTTTCCCAAGTGCATTAGCAGGGAGCTGGATCAAAAGTGGAGCAGCAAGGACTCAAGCTGGCGCCCATTTAAGATGCTGGCATTGCAAGTAGCAGCCTAATCTGCTCTGCCAAAGCACTTCCCCAGATAGGAGTCTTGTCAGTCATTTGTTTAATAAACATATTTTTCATTCTGTGGCCTATCTTCCCAGTTTTATCATTATGTCTTTAAATGCTTGAATCCTCATATTAGATCAGGATCTCTCGGGTGACACCCAGGCATGAATTTATTATTTTACATTTAAATACACTTCATGAACCATAAAATTCACTTTCTTAAAGAGTTATATTCAGTGCTTTTAATAGTATATTCATAAAATTGTGCAGCCATTGCTGTTAATTCCAGAAAATTTTTATCACCCCAAAATGAATACCTGTACCTATCATTAGTCACTCCCTGTTTTTCCTGCCCCAGTATGACCACTAATTTCTATTTTTATAGATTTGCTTGTTCTGGCCACATAAATGGAATCATACATTATGCTACTTTTGTCTCTGGCTTCTTTAATTTAGCATAATATTTTCAGGTTTATCTGTGTTGCAACATGTAACAGTATTTCACTCCTCTTTATGGAGGAATAGTATTATGTTGTATGGCTAATACCACATTTTATTTATCCATTCATTAGTTGATGGACATTTGAGTTGTTTTTATGTTTTGGCCATTATGAATAATCTTGCTATGAACTTTCATGGGTAAGTTTTTTTTTGTGGATATATGTTTTCAGTTTTCGTGGATCTGTACCTAGGAATATAACTTCTGGATCATACTCTGAAAATTTGCCACACTGTTTTCCAAAGTGACTGTACCATTTTATTTTCTTATCAAAAAATAAATAAGAGGGCAGATATTTTAAAAGCCCTCCAGATGATTATGACCTGCTGCCATCGTATTCATTCTGAGGCAGTCTAGATGGTTGGCTTAGTAAAACAGAATAGGCAAATAATTGGCCTCTGCTGGTGACCTGCTATGTCATAACTATCTCTGACAAGAAACAGGCCCTTATCATCAATAAATAAGTAGGCAGACCCCAACTATCTCCTTGCACTGAGCAGATAAACAAGGTTTTACCAGCTTGAACAGCCATCTTGATTGCTGACCAACTTTTGCTCATTATACTAGTAAAAAATACACCTCTTGAGACTCAAGAGGCTAATGAAACATACAATGTATTTTAGAGCATGTTATCCTAATTGTGCCTGTTCAAACAAAGACCTACCCTGAACACGGTAAAGGGTTTCGCCCAAAGTTTGGAATCTACCTCAGTTCCTGGGCACTGCAACAGGTCATCTTTCCAATCCTGACCACACTCTGACTAATGTGTACTTTACCTGTCAATAAATTCTGTCTTCCTACCAGCCTTTGTCTGTGTCCCATCTTTGAATTCTTTCCTGTGTTAATGATAAGAACCTGAACCTCCTAAGACACCCAACAATTCTACTACATCCAGCTAGCCTAGCTAGAATAAAGACGAGATTAGGACAGGCCAGGTACCCAACAAGACTTTCCTTTTGTATTGCTTCATAGTACATCCCTCCAGGGAGAAGTTTGTGAACCTTCGACCAAGCTCAAGGGTCAAGGCAGGCTGTCAGGTCCATTAATGTAAAAATGCCTTCAGTGGGCACCAGAATTAAAGTCTGTTTAGCTGATTGTACCCTTGATCTGTCCTGCCTCCCTTCTCACCAGGTTGTAATAATAAATTGCAGATGTTTACCAAGCACTTAACTATTTACCAGATGCAGTGCTAGAAATGAATTATCCCATTTAATCATCACAAAATCATGCTAAGGTAAATGTAGCAAGCCTTATCTTACAGATGAGAAAATGGCCTAAACTTAAATGACAACCAAAGATCATGTAGCTCATGATTGAATAGTTAAATTCTAGTTTGGATTATTCTCACTCTAAAGCTTATATCCTTTTCACTATACTAAACTACCCATAGTATATGGCTAGAAATCACTTTTGATTCATTAATTCAATGAATTAATATGTTTACAGTCGTATCTTCCATGATTATTTGCTTAAAATTTGGTATTTAAAGGTGGTGTGTTTGAGATTCAGACAGCAGTGTTTATGGGAAATTTTTCTGTTGGTTTTTCAAAACTAAGCATTAGACTAGGGTGTGTGAAGTGGCAGGGTGTCCCACCATGGGCATATATCTTTTTACAACAGCTTCTTTTTCCTAAAATAAGAAAATTTTGCCTAAGGGTTGGGACCTGATGTTTCTGTGATTCTAATTCCTGGGTTCTGAGATCCAAAACCCAATGATAGGGGCCAGCGCCATGGCACAGTACATTAATCCTCTGCCTGCAGCGCCGGCATCCCATATGGGCACCGGTTCAAGTCCCCGGCTGCTTCTCTTCCCATCCAGCTCCCTGATATGGCCTGGGAAAGCAGTAGAAGATGGCCCAAGTCCTTGAGCCCCTGCACCCATTGGGAGACCTTGAAGAAGCTCCTGGCTCCTGGCTTTGAATCAGCATAGCTCTGGCCATTGCAGCCATTTGGGGAGTAGATGGAAGACCTCTCCCTCTCTCTGTAACTCTACCTCTTAAAAGATAAATAAATAAAAATCTTAAAAAACAAAACAAAACAACGATGGCACCTGAATGTGTCTGTTTTATACGGTTGCTTTCTAGTGCCTGCAAAACCAGGTTGGGGACATGTTGAAGGAGCTCCCCTGAGACTGTGACCATTCTTAAGCTGTCCAGAGTTTTCTCCATTGTAGAGCTGAAAGGAAATTGTTTTACAGAAACCTGTTTGCTATGGTCCTTTGACCCCTACTATTTCCCCCAGGCAGACCTTCATTGGCCTAAAGTGTCAGGCAAGTTTGGACTTCATAATTTTCTTAGTTGCTGGAGATTAGACCAATTTTTTTTAAGATTTATTTATTTATTTGAAAGGCATAGTTACAGAAAGAGAAATAATTGTTTTGGTTTATGAACTATATTTAAGTGTAAAATAATAAACCCATGCCTTCTATCTGCTGGTTCACTCCCCAAATGGCTGCCAACGGCTGGGGCTGGTCCAGGCCAAAGCCAGGAGCTTCATCTCGATCTCCCATTTGGTAGGCAGGGGCTCAAACATTTGGGCCATGTTCTGCTTTCTCAGGTCCAGCAAAGAGCTGGATCAGAAGTGGAGCAGGCCGGCGCCACGGCTCAATAGGCTAATCCTCTGGCTGTGGCGCGGGCACCCCGGGTTCTAGTCCCGGTCGGGGTGCCGGATTCTGTCCCAGTTGCTCCTCTTCCAGTCCAGCTCTCTGCTGTGGCCCGGGAGTGCAGTGGAGGATGGCCCAAATGCTTGGGCCCTGCACCCGCATGGGAGACCAGGAGAAGCACCTGGCTCCTGGCTTCGGATCAGCGCAATGCGCCGGCCACAGCAGCCATTGGGGAGTGAACCAACAAAAAAGGAAGACCTTTCTGTCTGTCTCTCTCACTGTCCACTGTCGCTCCCCCTCTTCATGGAGGAACGACACTAAACCCTGCCTAGGCTTCATATCCGAGTCACGGCACCATTATGTCGCTCCCCCTCTTCGTGGAGGAACGACACAGGACCCTGCGCTGTTCTTTCGTCTGCTCGGCCCTCCCCGGGTTTGCTGCTGGTTCTTCCCGGGTTGGCTACTGTCCCTTCCACCTCCGTGGAAGGGCGGTTCCCCCTGGCCACATTCCCCACTTCCGCAGGGGAGCGGCACACCGCCGGCCGGCTCTCTCGGGGGCTGCACAGGTGTTCCTCTTAGATGTTCCCCTTAGATGTTCCTCGTGAATGCCGTCTCTCTCCTCCTTTATAGTCCTCCTCCGCCAATCCTAACTCGGCTGCCCACACGCCGAGTACGCTGCTCTCCTCCAATCAGGAGCAGGTCCTACAGTTTATTGGTTGAACTGGAGGCAGCTGCGTAGAAGCTGTTTTCTCCTCTCCCAGCGCCATATTGTGGGAGAGCAGATGCATAGAATAAGTCTTAATTCCAGTAACTCAGTCTAGTCCGGGTTGCTCCCCACAGTCCACTCTGCCTGTCAAAAAAAAAAAAAAAAAAAAGAAAAGAAAAGAAAGTGGAGCAGCAAGGATCCAAACCAATGTCAATATGGGATGCTAGCATCCATTGCAGGCAGTAGCTTAACCTGCTGCACCACAACATAGGGCCCAAGATTAAACCAATTAAATGAGAAAGAAACAAACACCAAAAGGAAATTCCTTTTCCTTGGCTTTGGGCCATAATTGTGCTAATTGGCAGTCTGGTATCAAGTCAACCCCTCTATTCTGGAAGAGTTTATGACACTGTCTTATCCAAAAATATGGTCCCAAAAAAAAAGCAGAAGGAAGTTTCTTGTTATTCAATGATATATTGTTGTATTGCCACTGATACGCTCAGTCTACAATATAAACAGTGTTGTACAAGCAGTACCCAACTGAGATGGAGTTGGAAAGTTAGTTTAAATTACGGATATCTGACGTAGTTACCCTCATAAACATTTAGTGGCTTGAAACAACAGCACTTGCTAACTCAGGTGTCACTGTTGGCATCACTTATGTGTTTGCTCAAGTGTCATCTTCAATTGTTAACTCTCTCAAATCACCCTCAGTCTTGCTCAGACATAGCCACTTGTTGCCTGCCTGCATAGCTGGCAGCTTCATTTTTCACACCTAATTGTCCTTCCTCCAAGAAATTTTTCCTTCTAGTATTTGTTTATTTGTTCTTGCCAATGCAGGTACCAGGACTTCCCTTCCTTTCCAGAGGATTTGCTGCCTCATCACATTTCCCAGATTTGAAGTCAAGATTTTGCTTGTCAGGCAGTTAATGGGCATTTTCTTTTTCAGTAGCAGGGATTTGTAGAGTTCTAAGCCATTCTTTTATTTAATAAATTTTCATAGGTACAGCTTTTGGAAAATAGCGGTTCTTCCTCCCCATACCCGCCCTCCTACCTCCACTCCTGTCCCACCTCCTACTCCCTCTCCCATCCCATTCTTCATTAAGTTTCATTTTAAATTATCTTTATATACAGAAGATCAACTTTATACTAAGTAAAGATTTCAACAGTTTGCACCCACACAGACACACAAAGTATAAAGTACTATTTGAAGACAAGTTTTATCATTAATTCTCATAGTATAGGTTCATAAAGGATAGAGGTCCAACATGGGAAGCAAGTGCACAGTGATTCCTGTTGTTGATTTAGCAATTGACACTCTTATTTATGACATCAGTGATCACCCAAGGCTCTTGTAATGAGCTGCCAAGGCTATGGGAGCCTTTTGAGTCCACAAACTCCGACATTATTTAGACAGGACCATAATAAAATTGGAAGTTCTCTCCTCCCTTCAGAGAAAGGTACCTCCTTCTTTGATGGTCCCTTCTTTCCACTGGATCTCACTCACAGAGGTCTTTCATGTAGGCCATTTTTTGCCAGAGTGTCTTGGCTTTCCATTCCTGAAATGCTTTCATGGGCTTTTTAGCCAGATCCGAATGCCTTAGGGGCCGATTCTGAGGCCAGAGTGCTGTTTAGGGTGTTTGTCAATCTATGAGCCTGCTGTGTAGCCTGCCTGAGCCATTATTATAGACATTTTCGATAACCTTAGGTATCCATTTGCAGAACTTCTGATAAACCTTTGATGTTCATTGCCTTGAATGTGATTAGTAACAGGCCCACACAAGAGTTTCTCCTAGATGAGCCTCAGGGGTATGCAGGTAATACTTTATACACAGTGGCATACTGCTGCAGAGCTCTTGGCCTTTTGGTATTTATGCAGGAAATCTTAGGTATTAAAGCCTTGCAACCAGAGGGAGCTGGGTGTCAGTGTCATGTATCTTTAAGCATATCCTTTATCTTTCTGAACCTGAAACATGTGAATGATAATAGATAATTGGAGATGACAGAAGGACATGAGATAGGCCGGCGCCATGGCTCACTAGGCTAATCCTCCGCCTGCGACGTCAGCACCCCAGGTTCTAGTCCTGGTCGGGGCGGCGGATTCTGTCCCGGTTGCTCCTCTTCCAGTCCAGCTCTCTGCTGTGGCCCAGGAAGGCAGTGGAGGATGGCCCAAGTGCTTGGGCCCTGCACCCGCATGGGAGACCAGGAGGAAGCACCTAGCACCTGGCTTCAGATCGGTGCAGTGCCGGCTGTGGTGGCCATTTGGGGAGTGAACCAATGGAAGGAAGGCCTTTCTCTCTGTCTCTAACTCTGCCTGTCAAAAAAAGGACATGAGATAATGTACTAAAATGCTTAATGTGATGCTGGCCAAGTTTGTTGCATGTATTATTAAGTCCTGAATGTTTCCCAGAACCATAAAATTCAGAAATTGTCCTATTTTCTATTTTATCAGGTTCCCATTTCATGGCTCACATGGCACATGTCTCTAAAGGACCTAAACTTAAGAAACTTGCCTGATAGACTCTGGTTAGGGAAGGAGAAGTTTGAGGAAAAGAAAGTGAGATGAAAAGGAGGCCTAATGATTTTTAAGATTATTGTGTTCATTTTTCTTAGTTCCTAGATTTGCATTTCTCCCAAATAGATTGTATCTCTTTTTCTTTTATCCCTTCTTCCATCCCTTCCTTCCAATTTTGGCTTATACGGGGAAATGCATGGAATCGCATATTGATCTATGAGGATGTATTTTCCCATGAAATTCTTGATTGCTTTCATTTATTAAAAGAAATAATTTAATATTTGGAAGACTGCTCAAAGAGTTTAATTCTTTAGTATCCTTTTAAAAATTAATGTTTTAAAAATAATGTTACCATGTGCCAATCATGATATTGAATTTTTTTAGGATTTATTTATTTGGGGGCCAACGCTGTGGCATAGCGGGTAAAGCCACTGCCTGCAGTGTCAGCATCCCATATGGGCTCCTGGTCGAGTCCTGGCTGCTCCACTTCTGATCCAGATCTGCTATCGCCTGGGAAAGCAGTAGAAGATGGCCCTAGTCCTTGGACCCCTTTACCCGCATGGGAGACCCAGAAGAAATTCCTGGCTCCTGGCTTTGGATTGGTGTACCTCCGGCCGTTGTGTCCAGTTGGGAAGTGAACCAGCATATGGAAGACCTCTCTCTCTCTCTGCCTCTCCTTCTCTCTCTTTGTAACTCTGACTTTCAAATAAATAAATAAATCTTTCAAAAAATTCATTTATTTGAAAGAGTTATAGAGAGAAGGAGAGACAGAGAAAAATCTTCCATTTGCTGGTTCTCTCCCTAGGTGGCCACAACGTCTAAAATGGGCCAATTCAAAGCCAGGAATCAGGAGCTTCTTCCAGATCTCCCGTGTGTGCAAGTGCCCAAGCACTATGACCATCATCCATTACTTTACCAGGCATGTTAGCAGGGAGCTGGGCAGGAAGTGGAGCAACGGGGACTCAAACCAGCACCCACATGGGATACCAGCACTGTAGGCCATGGCTTTACCCACTATGCCACAGTGGATGGCCCCATATTGAATGTTTTGCATGTATTTCATTTTTTTAGTCCTCATAACAGACCTATGAGATTCCCGTTTTATAAAACAAAACACCCGAGGCCCTGAAAAATTAGGATTTGCAGCAATAGTTCACACAGTCATATTGTAGAGCTAGCAAATGAACCTTGAGAGTCTGGCCTCAGATTTCATTCTCTTAATCGCTTCTCTTCAAGTGTATGTCACTTATAAAACATTGATAACTTCTTTTAAAGATTTTACTTATTTGAAAGGCAGAATGACAGAGACAGATCTTCCATCTACTGGTTCACTCCCCAAATTGCTGGGGCTGGTCCAGGCTGAAGCCAGGAGGCAGGAACTCCATCAAGGTCTTTCATTTGTGTGGCAAGGTCCCAAGTACTTGGGCCGTCTTCTGTTGCTTTCCCAGGCACATTATCAGGGAGCTGGAATGGAAGGGGAGCAACCAAGACTCCCCAGCACTACAACATGGGATACTATGTCACAAGCATTGGCCTAATATACTGCACCACAACACTGGCTCCCATCAGTGATCTTTGATGTTCATAGTCTAGCTCATTTTCACTCCTCAGAGCTTAACTACTCTTTACCATGGACCCTGAAAGGTATAGTGGTAGGAGGCTGTGAATGACGCTGAGAAAACTGCAAAATACCAGAAATTTCTTCATGTCTTTGCTAAAAGTCATTTAGCCAGGAAAGGCCACCTCCACACTTTCGATTTTTTGAGACCCATTCAGAGGTATCCAATTTATTGTGGTGGACAAGGTGCAAAAAAAAGCCAAGTGCAGAAATCTGTAACAGAATCCCAGAAGCCCATTCTTTTTTTTTTAATTTTTATTTTTTTTTCGACAGGCAGAGTGGACAGTGAGAGAGACAGAGAGAAAGGTCCTCCCTTACCGTTGGTTCACCCTCCAGTGGCCGCCGCGGCCGGCACACCACGCTGATCCGAAGGCAGGAGCCAGGTGCTTCTCCTGGTTTCCCACGTGGGTGCAGGGCCCAAGCACTTGGGCCATCCTCCACTGCCTTCCCGGGCCACAGCAGAGAGCTGGCCTAGAAGAGGGGCAACCGGGACAGAATCCGGCGCCCCGACCAGAACTAGAACCCAGTGTGCCTGCGCCGCAAGGTGGAGGATTAGCCTATTGAGCCGCGGCGCTGGCCGGCCATTATTCTTTAAAAAAAAAAAAAAATTTATCTGAAAGTCAGAGTTACACAGAGAAAGGGTAGGCAGAGAGAGAGAGAGAGGTCTTCATTTGCTGGTTCACTCCCCAAATGGCTGCAACGGCCGGAGCTGGACCAATCTGGAGCCAGGAGCTTCCTATGTGTCTCCCACGTGGTTGCAGGGGCCCAAGGCCTTGGGCCATCTTTTACTGCTATCCCACGCCATAGCAGAGAGCTGGATTAGAAGTAGAGCAGGCTGGTGCGCGGCTCACTAGGCTAATCTTCCGCCTGCGGTGCTGGCACCCCGGATTCTAGTGCCAATTGGGGCGCTGGATTCTGTCCCGGTTGCCCCTCTTCCAGGCCAGCTCTCTGCTGTGACCGGGAAGGCAGTGGAGGATGGCCCAAGTGCTTGGGCCCTGCACCCACATGGGAGACCAGGAGAAGCACCTGGCTCCTGGCTTTGGATCGGCTCAGCATGCCGGCCACAGTGCGCCAGCTGTGGCGGCCATTTGTGGGGTGAATCAATGGGAAAGGAAGACCTTTCTCTCTCTCACTAACTCTGCCTGTCAAAAAAAAAAAAAAAAAAAAGAAGAAGAAGAAGTAGTAGAGCAGTCAGGACTCAAACTGGCACCCATATGGCATGCCAACACTGCAGGCAGTGACTTTACCCACTGTGCCACAACACTGGCCCCAAGGCCATTATTCTTGACTCCCCTGAGGGTAAACCACCAGGTCAGCCTTTGAACTTCCTGTCAGTAACCACAGTTCCTTCCTAGGTGTGGCCTTGAGGTATCTGAGCTCTCACTGGGTCCTAGCAGAAGTAGCATAATTACTTACATGTGGAAGAAGGTACCTAGTTTTTCTTCTAGTCTGAACATATTTTATTTATGTGACCTTGGACGAGTCACTGATATTCCCTGTCTTCGTTCCCTTTTCTGCCAAGCATATTGTTTGTACAAATGTAAAGATTTGAAACCTCCTGTCTTTTCATGGGGCTTACTGTAAAATGTTAAAAAATAATATCTTGTTTTCTTATTTTACTCAGGTTTTCCAGAATAAGTATGTCTTACTTTCCTAATGAAGAGAAGGGGGAAAAAGAGAAAAATTTGAAAAAAGAACAATGCAAATCTAAGATCTGTCATCTTGCAAGCCAAATTATGAAACCATGAAGTGAGAGGGATAGGGAGGGGCCAGAATGAGGAACTGTATTTAAATTAAATGGTTCAAGTAGAGCTTTGCCTTAAGTGTCCTACCCAGCATTTGAGCTTAGATAAAGCACACCAAGCTACTTATATACCACCTTAATATACAGAATTTCCACTCTGACTCTTCTGATTTCTTTTTTTTTTTTTTTTTTTTTTTTTTTTTGACAGGCAGAGTGGACAGTGAGAGAGAGAGACAGAGAGAAAGGTCTTCCTTTGCCGTTGGTTCACCCTCCAATGGCCGCCACAGCCGGCGCGCTGCGGCCGGCGCACCGCGCTGATCCGATGGCAGGAGCCAGGAGCCAGGTGCTTTTCCTGGTCTCCCATGGGGTGCAGGGCCCAAGCACCTGGGCCATCCTCCACTGCACTCCCTGGCCACAGCAGAGAGCTGGCCTGGAAGAGGGGCAACCGGGACAGAATCTGGCACCCCAACCGGGACTAGAACCCGGTGTGCCGGCGCCGCTAGGTGGAGGATTAGCCTAGTGAGCCGCGGCGCCGGCCATGACTCTTCTGATTTCTAATTAGCAACAACATGCTGTTCATGTATTGGATGATCTAGCTTTATAAATTAGCAAGTTCTCTTTTCAAACAGATTTATCATTTAGTCTCTTTAAATTTTTGGTGAGCTGTTTACACTTATTCTAAAGTTTGATTTTAAGTCTCATATAATCTTTAGAAACATAGCTGTGGCCGGTGCCGCGGCTCAACAGGCTAATCCTCCGCCTTGCGGCGCCAGCACACCAGGTTCTAGTCACGGTTGGGGCACCGGATTCTCTCCCAGTTGCCCCTCTTCCAGGCCAGCTCTCTGCTGTGGCCCGGGAGTGCAGTGGAGGATGGCCCAAGTGCTTGGGCCCTGCACCCCATGGGAGACCAGGAGGAAGCACCTGGCTCCTGCCTTCGGATCAGCGCGGTGCTGCAGCGGCCATTGGAGGTGAACCAATGGCAAAGGAAGACCTTTCTCTCTGTCTCTCTCTCTCTCTCACTGTCCACTCTGTCTGTAAAACACACACACACACACACACACACACACACATAGCTATTAGACTGTGGAAGAATTTATTTTTAGTTAAATTATAAAGAAAGTTACCTGCCCCTACTTGAAATGATATTTTATGGCCTCTTTTTGAAGTTTGACCCTCAACTTTTAGGTGCTTGATTTGGAAACTATGTTCAATATGATATAAATTAAAATTCTGAGAGATTGGGACAAAAAGGATTTCCTTCCTCTTAATTCCACTCCAAAATAAATGAATTCATCATAAGTGCCCCACAGTGTAGTAGAAACAACATGGAATCAGACATACCAGATGTGGAATTTGGCTCTGCCATACAACAGACTAAGCAAATCAACCGCTGAATTTGTTCCTCAGCTGCAACCTGGATGATAATCATACTTAGTCCTCACCTCAGGCTGTTGGGGGGATTCTAACAGATAATGTTTTTAAAGTCCTTCACCTTTTTAATTCTTAGTAATTGAGATTCCTCCCCCTGTCCAAAATCAGGGCAGTATGTTCAAATATGGCTGTGTTTTCGATGGCTAGAGGCCAATCCTGAGGCTTCCTCTCCCCCTTCCCTCATGCTTTGGAGGCCAGAGGAGTCCCAGTTAGTCTGTTCCCAGTTGGAGTGGAGGGAGGACTGTTCTCCAGGGAAATCATGGGCTCATAGTAATTACAGTAACTCGTCACTTCCATGTTTCTATACCTCATGCCTGGCCCCCTTTATGACGACATCCTGGGTGAACAGGTGGATGTGATCAGTCATTCCATGATGCACATTTCTGTCCTTTGCTTCAGTTACTAAGATAGATGGGTATTATGAGACCTTGCTTGGAGCCAAGTTATGCCCTGGGGATTTTTAGTTAGTCTAAATCCATCAAAGATATTAAAAAGAGTATATGAGATCAAGAAGTAAATTAGCTCTTGAGCTTTTGAATGTCCTCTGACAAGATTAGTATTCCATATTGTTCTCATTGCCTTTGGGTACTTACTCTATATGATTTAGTGTTTGGGCAGCTTTCCACCTAGACAGAAAAAACTGTAGTGTACTGACCAAATTTTGTGTTTGATCTCTATTGCTCTTAGCCAACTCTTAAGAACCAGAGGGTTTTGTTTGCTCCTTGGGGGAAGTCATCCTGTGGATTTTGTTTTCAGGTGATCTTAAAGGGCAGCAAGGAGCGCAGCACTGGAGCCACTGGAGTTAATGCAGACTCCTCTCGTTCCCATGCTATCATCCAGATTCAGATCAAAGATTCAGCCAAGAGGACATTCGGCAGGTAAGCTGGAAATATGCAGGGAATTGCATTGTCTGCCTTTCCTTAGTATGACTTTGAAATATGTGTTGTCAACAACAGAACACCCTCCCACCATAGAATTTTTCATTGCAGGGATACAGAGTTGAGTTGTTAGCCCTGAAATAAATCATTGTACTCAAGTGCCATCAGTTGATTAACCATGAAGTAATGACCTATTGTTGGTCAACCCTAAGTTATTAGAAGGGACATTGATTGCTTCTAACATAAAACACAGTAGCAGCAGAGAAACAGCAGAAAATGCATCTTAGAGAGCTTACAGGCCATAAAGAAAGGGGGAGGGGCAGTTATTAATCCATTCTTCTTGAGAGAAGCTGTGAGACAATTGGATACATCCATTGCCTCTCTAGTGCTATCTTAGCAACTCTCTGCCACGCTGATGGATGAGCCTATCTCACCTTTGAGTAATGAGTCTCTTTCTTGCTTTTTTTTTTTTTAAATTGGAAAGTAGCCCACAAAAGTTTGTATTTCATTATCTAAGTGGTCATATAAGTGATTTGCATTGTGATCATTTGGCCTTACGGAAAAAAATATTTTGTTAATTTCACTCATTCTTTCTCACATGATTAAAGCCAATGGAAGTGTCCGCGTGAACAGTTCCAACAGCAGCTGACAGATCAGAATCTTGTGACGCTTTTGGAATGCTGAGAGTAATGTTTTTTTTTTCCTGAGGATGAGCCAGTATTTCTTCCTGAGGTCAAAAAATGTCAATAGTCCCCAAAAAATCATTCTTGCTGTTTCTTTTCTCTAGGATCTCTTTTATTGACTTGGCTGGCAGTGAAAGAGCAGCAGATGCCAGGGACTCAGATAGGCAGACAAAGATGGAAGGCGCAGAAATAAATCAGAGTCTTTTGGCTGTAAGTTGTTCAAAATCCTTATTCTAAAATTCCTTCTGGAGAGATTTTTCCTTTTACAATCAGCCAGAGTGGGTAAAGGGAGGTGGGGAAATCAGTAGAGCAACAGATATACTCTTACCTGGCAGTGGAATTCTGGAGTTGGGGTTAGAGGGCACCCAGTCAGACTCTTGACAATCCTAGATAACTCTTTTTTTTTTTCTCCCTGCCTTCTCTTCCTGTGGTCAGTCCCCATTAGGAACATAAGTATTTCTGCAGTTGCTAAATGGTAAACTTTCTCCCTCTCTGCAAGTTTTAAAAATTGCATTAATTTTTCAAACATACAAAAGTAGAACAAATAATACAATGGTCTCCCATATACCTGTCTCCCAGCTTTGACAGTTATCAACATAGAAAAAAAAATTTAACCTTCTCTGCTTGAATTACTTTAAGAAAAGTCTTAGTTATCTTGTCATTTCTTTTACCAGTATTTTATTATATATCTCAGAGAAATAAGGACTCTTAATTTTTTAAAGATTTATTTACTTATTTGAAAGGCAGAGTTACAGAGAGATAGAGGCATAGAGAGAGAAAGGTCTTCCATCCACTGGTTTACTCCCCAGGTGGCTGCAACTGCTGGAGCTGAGCCAGTCCAAAGCCAGGAGCCAGGAACTTCTTCCAGGTCTCCCACATGGGTGCAGGGGCCTAAGGACTTGGGCCATCTTCCTCTGCTTTCCCAGGCCATAGCAGAGAGCTGGAAGGGAAGTGGAGCAGCTGGGTCTCAACCAGCACCCATATGGGATGCCAGTGCTGCAAGCAGCAGCTTTATCCACTACACCACAGCACCAGCCCCAGGACTCTTATTCTTCTTCTTTTTTTTTTTTTTTTTTTTTTGACAGGCAGAGTAGACAGAGAGACAGAGAGAAAGGTCTTCCTTTTGCCGTTGGTTCACCCTCCAATGGCCGCCGCGGCCGGCGCACCGCGCTGATCCGATGGCAGGAGCCAGGTACTTATCCTGGTCTCCCATGCGGGTGCAGGGCCCAAGCACTTGGGCCATCCTCCACTGCACTCCCTGGCCACAGCAGAGAGCTGGCCTGGAAGAGGGACAACCGGGACAGAATCTGGCACCCCGACTGTGACTAGAACCCCGGGTGCCGGTGCCGCAAGGCAGAGGATTAGCCCAGTGAGCTGCGGCGCCGGCCCTTTTTTGTTTTTAAAGATTTATTTATTTATGTGAAAGTCAGAGTTACACAGAGATAGGAGAAGCAGAGAGAGAGGTTTTCCATCCAATGGTTCACTCCCCATTTGGCCATAACCACTGGAGCTGTGCTGATCTGAAGCCAGGAGCCAGGAGCTTCTTCCGGGTCTCCCACATGGGTGCAGGGGCCCAAGGTCTTGGGCCATTTTCTACTGCTTTCCCAGGCCATAGCAGAGGGCTGGATCGGAAGAGCAGCAGCCGGAACTAGAACCGGCACCCATATGGGATGCCGGCGCCTCAAGCCAGGGCATTAACCCACTGCGCCATAGCGCTGGCCCCAGGACTCTTTTTTTTTTTTTTTTTTTTTTGGACAAGCATAGTTAGAGAGACAGAGAAATAGTCTTCCTTACGTTGGTTCACCCCCAAAATGGCTGCTACATCCGGCGCGCTGCGCCGATCTAAAGCCAGGAATCAGGTGCTTCCTCCTGGTCTCCCATGTGGGTGCAGGGCCCAAGCACTTGGGCCATCCTCCACTGCCCTCCCGGGCCACAGCAGAGAGCTGGACTGGAAGAGGGGCAACCGGGACTAGAACCCAGAGCCCATATGGGATGCCGGTGCCGCAGGTGGAGGATTAACCAAGTGAGCCATGGCACTGACCCCTGGACTCTTATTCTTAATATACCACTGTGGTGTAGTGTATTAAGCTGCCACCTACAATGCCAGCATCCCATACGGGCACTGATTCAATCCCCTGCTGCTTCACTACCAATCTAGCTCCTTGCTAATGCACCTGGGAAAGTAGCAGAGGATGGCCCAAGGGCTTGGGCCCCTGCACTCATGTAGGAGGCCAGAAGAAGGTCCTGCCACTGACTTCTCCCTGGCCCAGCCCTGGCTGTTGCGGCCATTTGGGAAGTGAACCAGCAGATGGAAGACCTCTCTCTTCCTGTATCTCTCTCTGTATTATTGTCTTTCAAATAAATCTTTAACCAAAAAAAAGACTATTAGGAAATTTGGGGTTTTATTTTTATTTATTTGAGAGACAGAGCTGTCATCTGCTGCTTAACACCCCAAATGCCCACAACCAGCCAGAACACAACACAGATCTCCCATATGGATGTCAGGAACCCAATTACTTGAGCCATCTCTGCTGCCTCCCACGGGTCTACATTAACAGGAAACTGGAGTCAGGAACAGAGTTGGATATTGAACCCAGGTACTCTGATATGGGACACAAGTGTCTTTAACTCCTTTTTTTTTTTTTTCTTAGATTTTTTTTTTTTTTTTTTTTGAGAGGTAGAGTTACAGAGAGAGGGAGAGACAGAGAGAAAGGTCTTCCATCCGCTGGTTCACTCCCCAAATGGCTGTAACAGCTGGAGCTAAGCTAATGCAAAGCCAGGGGCCAGGAGCCTCTTCCACGTCTCCCACATGGGTGCAGGGACCCAAGGACTTGGGCCAGTTTCACTGCTTTCCCAGGCCATAAGCAGAGAACTGGATCGGAAGAGGAGCAGCCAGGACTCGAAGTGGCACCCATATGGGATGCTGGTGCCTACAGGTGGAGGCTTAGCCTACTATGCCACAGTACTGGCCCCACAAGTATCTTAACTCTTGAGCAAACACTCATTCCTGCTGCTAGATATTTTAAATTATGCATGTAATTTTTATTTGTGGCTCACATATTTCTATTGGGCGATATTACTTGAGGCTAGATCAAGTTTGGGCTCTGTTTTTGTTTTTTTTTTTTGTTTTTTTTTTTTTTTTTTTTTTGCAGGAATAATTCATGGGGCAGGTGCTGTGGCACAGCGGGTTAACACCCTTGCCTGATGCACCGGCATACCATATGGGCACCCGTTCAAGACCTGGCTGCTCCACTTCCGGTCTAGCTCTCTGCTATGACCTGGGAGAGCAGTGGAGGATGGCCAAGTCCTTGGGCCCTGCACCCACATGGGAGAATCAGAAGAAGCTACCTGCTCCTGGCTTCAGATCGTTACAGCCTCGGCCATTGCGGCCAATTGGGGAATGAGCCATTGGATGGAGGACCCCTCTGTCTCTGTCCCTCCCTCCCTCCCTCTCTCTCTCTCTCTCCTCTCTCCTCTCTGTGTAAATCTGACTTTTAAATAAATAAATAAATAAATCTTTAAAAAGGGGGTGGTGGCAGCACTGTGGTGTAGCAGGTAAAGTCGCCACCTCCAGTGCCAGCATCCCATTTAAAAAAAAATAATAATAATAGCCGGCGCAGCGGCTCACTAAGCTAATCCTCCGCCTTGCAGCGCCGGCACACCGGGTTCTAGTCCCGGTCGGGGCACTGGATTCTGTCCCGGTTGCCCCTCTTCCAGTCCAGCTCTCTGCTGTGGCCCGGGAGTGCAGTGGAGGATGGCCCAAGTGCTTGGGCCCTGCACCCCATAGGAGACCAGGATAAGTACCTGGCTCCTGCCTTCGGATCAGCACGGTGCGGTGGCCATTGGAGGGTGAACCAGCGGCAAAGGAAGACCTTTCTCTCTGTCTCTCTCTCTCTCACTGTCCACTCTGCCTGTCAAAAAATAATAATAACTCATAAGACTTCCTATAGTGATTCATCAGGAGGTATAGAATGTCTGCATGTCTTTCTCTGATTTTAAGACCAAAGAGATTCAAATATATTATCAGCTTAATTCTTCTATTGGTGAGTTTTCTGTAAGCCTTTTTTTGCATAATGATTTTATTTTTTTCAAGATTTATTTTATTGAAAGGCAGAGTTAGAGAGATCCTACATCCTCTGGTTCACTCCCCAAGTAGCCACAGCAGGGCTAGACAAGACCAAAGCCAGGAGCCACAAGCTTCCTCCAGGTCTCCTACATGTGTGCAGGGGCCCAAGCACTTGGCACATCTTCCACTGCTTTTCCAGGTACATTAGCAAGGAGCTGAATCAAAAGCAGAGCATCCAGGACTCCAGCTGGCACCCATATGAGATGCCAGTATCTCAGACAGCAGCTTTACCTTCTACACCACAGCACCAGCCCCAAGCCTAATGATTTTAACCACCTATGTATTTGTATTCACCCCTTTTCTGAGGAAGAAGGAAACACACTGTAAACACTTCTGTACTTTGCTTTTACGTAACAGTATCCCGAAGATTTCTCCATGGCTATGTATGGAAGTTTTCTTTATTCCTTTATAGAGCTGCGTAAGTGCTGCCATGTGCTTCTTCACATTATTTAAGTCCTCCCCCCCCCCCCGAACTGAAGTCTCCAGCTGGGTATTTTCTTTCCACACCTCATGAGGGATAAATTGAGAATACAAGAAAGAGGGAATCAGCATCCTTTTATTTCTATCCTTAATTTCTTTGAATAATTTTAAATTTACTAAAAAAAGTCACAGAAGTAATTATTCATGGCATTCGTGTATACTACTTTAGTCAGCTACCCCAAGTGTTACCATCTTACATTACCCATAGTACAATGATCTGAGTCAGAAAATTAACATTGGCATAATACTATTAAATAATCCGCAGACCTTGTTTGAATTTCACAAGCAGTCCTGCTGCTATCCTTTTTCAGGGCCGAGATCTTGTATCACTTTGGGTTGTCATGTCTCCATCGACTCCTCAGTTTTGCCGTTCATGAACTTGACATGTTTGAAGAATGCCAGACAATTATTTTGGAGACTCTCAGTTTCTGTTAATTTCCTCATGATTAGATTGAAATTACAAGTTATTAGTGGCAATGCCGTGGAAGGCATTACCCTCTCAAGGTGTGTCCTATCCAGTGGTGCGTGTCAGTAGTCCATTTGGGCTGCTATAACAAAAACGCCACAGACTGGGTGGCTCAAACAACAGACATCTATTTTTCATAGTTCTAGAGATTAGGCAGTCTTAGATCAAGGCCCAGTTCTTACTGTGTCCTCACATGGTGAAAAGGGGCAAATAACTTCTCTGGGGCCTGTTATCAGGGCACTAACTAATCCCATTCATGTAAGCTCTGCCTTCATGGTCTAAACACCTCCCAGAGGCCCAACCCATTATACTATCACCTTGGGGCTAGGATTTCAACATACGAATTTGAGGGGGATACAAACAATCCATAACAATATGTGATGTCAGTCCGTCTTAGTACTGGTGATGTGCTGATGTTAATCTTTATTGGTTAAGGTGGTATATGCTAGGTTTCTCCACTATGAAATTACCGTTTGCCTCTTTGTAATTATAAATATATGTGGCAGATACTTTGAAACTGTACAAATACCTTGTTTTTTTTTTTTTATTTATTTATTTTTTATTTTTTTATTTTTGACAGGCAGAGTGGACAGTGAGAGAGAGAGAGACAGAGAGAAAGGTCTTCCTTTGCCGTTGGTTCACCCTCCAATGGCCGCCGCGGCCAGCGCACTGCGGCCGGCGCACCGCGCTGATCCGATGGCAGGAGCCAGGAGCCAGGTGCTTTTCCTGGTCTCCCATGGGGTGCAGGGAAATACCTTGTTTTATAACAGCCTTTTACTCTCTAATTTTAGCATCTCTTGATACTTCTTACCTGCAACATTTATTAGCATGGTGTTTACCTGATGGAATTCCTGTCATTCTTCGTTGATTAGTTGGAACTCTGCTGTGAGAAAAAACTGCGCTTTCTCCCCAGTTTATTAAATTATTATATGAGTGCACTTCAAAAAGCTCATAGGATTGGCCATGTGGTATAGCAGTTAAGGCATCACTTGTGATGCAGGCATCCCGTGTGGGTGCTAATTCGAGTCCCGCTGCTCCACTTCCAATCCAGCTCCCTGCTAATGTGCCTGGGAAAGCAGCGCAAGATGACTCCCTTTACGTGGGAGACCCATATGTTCATGGCTCCTGGCTTTTGCCTGCCCCAGCCCTGGCTCTTGCCACCAGTTGGGGAGTGAAGCAGCATGTAGAAGATCTCTTTGTCTCTCCCTCTCTCTCTCTGTAAATAAATAAATAATCTTTTTTTTTTTTTAAAAAAAAAAAGGTTCATGAGAGGGGCCAGCACTGTGGCACAGTGGGTTGAAGCCTCGACCTGCAGCGCCAGCATCCCATATGAGCACCAGTTTGAGTCCTGGCTGCTCCACTTCTGATCCAGCTCTCTGCTATGGTCTGCAAAAGCAGTATAAGATGGTCCAAGTGCTTGGGCACCTGCATCTGCGTGGGAGACCTGGAAGAAGTTCCTGGCTTCAAATTAGTTCAGCTCTGGCCGTTGTGGCCATTTGGGGAATGAACCAGTAGATAGATAGAAGACCGCTCTCTCGCTCTCTTGCTCTCTCGCTCTACCTCTCTCTCTGTAACTCTCTAATAAATACAATAAATCTTAAAAAAAGTTCATGAGAAATGGTATTAATAGCTAAGTTTATTTTGATGCAAAAACTTTTTAAATGCAGGTTTTTTTTGTAATAGACATTTTCCATGATCCTTTTTAAAAATGTTTTTATATTTGAAAGGGAGAGTAACAGAAAAGGAGAGACAGGTCTTTCATTCCCTCTTTCATGCCTCAAGTGGCTGTAAGAAGCCAGGGCTATGCCAGGCTGAAGCCAGTAACCAAGAACTCTATCCTGGTCTTTTATTTGGGTAGCAGGGCCCAACCATTTGGGCCATCCCCCACTGCCTTCGCACACACATTAGCAGGGCTGGGAGTAGATTAACCAGGACTTGAACTAGCATTCTGATATGCCAGCGTTGCAAGTGACAATGTAACCCATTGTGCCACAATACCACCCTCCCTGCCACCATGAGCTTTTTTACAAATTTTATTTGTTAGAGAATCAAAGAGATAGGCAGAGCAAGCTCCCCATCCACTAGCTCACAACCCAAATGCCCACAACAGCTGACTGGGTCTGGATCTGATTTGAAGACTTAGCCAGGAGCTGGGTGCTCAATACAGATCTCCCACATGGATAGTAGGAACCCAACCACTTGAGCATCACTGCTGCCCCCCAGGGTCTTCACCAACAGGAGCCAGAGCCAGGGATTGAACCCAGGTACTCTGATACGGAACAAAAGCATCCCAACTGGCGTCTAAACCACACAGCCATCCCAGCTCGTGTCTCAAATGTGCACACCTCTGCTGCTCACCTACTGCGTGAGCTTTTTGAAGACCTCTCATATCAGTGAATAGATATTTCCTTTATTCATTGGATTATAATCTATTTCTGTCATTTATTTTGTTGCTCAAATGGTACCAGATTTGGCTGTTTGGAGCTCTTTCACAGTGACTTCTGTTTCTCTTTGACCCATAAATTAAAAGAGATCTCCTGCCTCTGGGTTCACTCTCCAAATTCCTTCAACAGCTGGAGCAGGGTCAGGATTAGTTTGAAGTCAGGAGTCAGGAACTCAGTTCAGTTCTCCCATGTGGGTAGCAAGGACCCAACTACTTGAGCCCACACCTGATGCCTCCCAGGGTATGCACTGCCAGGTAGCTGGAATTAGAAGCAGAGCCAGAACCTGACCCCAGGCACTCCAATATGGAATGCGAGTGTCCCAAGAGGCATCTTAACTGCTGCACCAAACTCTTACCGCCCCCCTCCCTCACTTAAGAAAAATAAGCTTGCTATGGATGTAGCATCTGATCTCTTAACTCTTTGTGTATGTCATCCTTGATTTGATTGTTGTTCTTCCATTTTGCAGCTGAAGGAATGTATCCGAGCACTGGATCAGGAACATGCCCATACTCCTTTCAGGCAAAGCAAATTAACTCAGGTAAGCTGAATGTGCCCCTTGAGTTTGTCCTGGTTGATTCATTTTTTCCATCTTCCACTCATTTGTTCATTCAGACAGCATTCATTGCCAGCAGGACAAGGTGCTTTCAAGAGAAGGAGAGGAGCCACTTTCCTCCCAGGAGCTCTCAATCTACGAGGACTTTAGAGAGGGACTTATTCAGACAGAGAGCTCTGCAATACCCAGTAGCTGGAGTCCAAAGGGACAGCAACACTTTTGCTGATTGAGTGGAGTCATGGAATCTTTGAAGAGGTAGTATGGTTGTACTTGGCCCTTTCTTGGTTGGCTATAAGGCTTAGACCAGTGTTTTCAGTACAATGGTACAGTTAAAAAGAATGAGAGAGATTTTTACATATACTGAAAGATAACCATGCTCTATTGTGATGTACACAACAAACTGTAGAACACTGTAATAATGTAATTACCTGTGTGATTTTAAAGCATTTTCCCAAGAAGAAATAGTTAGCATTGAATATATCCAGCAGAGTAGTTATGGGGATAAAGGTGAAACTAACTTTTCATGTTATAAGATTATGACTATAGAACTTAATGGTTTTTTTTTTTGCTTAAAGATTTATTTATTTTATTTGAAAGGCAGAGTTAGAGGCAGAGACAGTGAGAGTCTTCTATCCACTGGTTCACTCCCCAGTCAAAGCTGAGCCAATCAGAAGCCAGGAGCTTCCTCCAGGTCTCCCACATGGGTGCAGGGGCCCAAAGCACTTGGGCCCTCCTCCACTGCTTTCCCAAGTGCATTAGCAGGAAGCTGGATCAGAAGTGGAGCAGCCAGATCTCAAACTGGCCCCATATGGGATGCCAGTGCTGCAGGTGGTGGCTTTACCCACTATGCCATAGTAGCACCAGCCCCAGAACTTCCAGTTTCTTTTTATATGTATATTTATATATAATTTTTGCTTCTAAGGGTGACTGAATTCGATGCCTTGTTAAGAAATCAAGTGGTATTTGTACTTCTGCATTTTTCTTCTTTTTTAAAAGATTTTATTTATTTATTTGACAGGCAGAGTTACAGAGAGAGGGAGAGACAGAGAAAGGTCTTCCATTCGTTGGTTCACTCCCCAAATGGCCGCAATGACAGGAGCTGGGCCCATCTGAAGCCAGGAGCTTCTTTTGGGTCTCCCATGTGGGTGCAGGAGGGTACACTGCTTTTCTAGGCTATTAGCAGAAGCTGGATCAGAAGCGGAGCAGCCAGGGCTTGAACTGGTGCCCATATGGGATGCCAACACCACAGGCGGAGGCTTAGCCTACTATGCCATGATGCCAGTGAACTTACTATTTTATCAAAACAATATGCAATAAAAGAAAAACTACACAAAAAATTTTGCAAATTATGACTATTCTGAACTGTAAGTAATTTTATCTTGCTTTTTCATCGTGAAAATGTGCCTCTTTATTAACAGACAACACCAGTAGACAATGAAACAGTATCTGTAATGGCTGCAGGAGAGTGGCATGGGGAGGGGTCTGTCTAGGTATAGACCCCTGTGAAGATGATTATGGATACCCTGGGTTCCTTTGAGCACCATGTCCTGTGCACTAGAAGCAGACCTAGAAGAGGATCTGTGTGCTGCAGAATGAAGCCAGCCTAACTTGTGAGAGGGATTTTTACTTTGTGCTGTAGGCTAGTGGCCTCATAGGACCTATAATGACTCAGCTGCATGGGGCCAATGATGTGGCACAGTGGGCTAAGCCACTGTTTGCAACGCTGGCATCCCATGTGAGTGCCAGTTTGAGCCTTGGCTCTCCACTTCTGATTCAGCTCCCTGCTGTTGTGCCTGGGAAAGCAGTGGAAGATGGTCCAAGTGCTTGGGCCCCTGCTACACAAGTGGGAGACCAGATACCGTTCCAGGCTCCTGGCTTCACCCTTTGGGGAGTGAACCAGCAGATGGAAGATGTCTGTCTGTCTTTATCTGTCCCTCTGTCACTCTGCCTTTCAAATAAAATAATTTTTTTTTTTTTTTGACAGAGTAGACAGAGAAATGTCTTCCTTTTCCATTGGTTCACCCCCCAATGGCCACTACGGCTGGCGTGCTGCGCCGATCCAAAGCCAGGAGCCAGGTGCCTCCTCCTGGTCTCCCATGCGGGTGCAGGGCCCAAGCACTTGGGCCATCCTCCACTGCCCCCCTCCCCGGGCCACAGCAGAGAGCTGGATTGGAAGAGGAGCAACCGGGACAGAATCTGGCGCCCCGACCGGGACTAGAACCCGGGGTGCTGGCGCCACAGGCGGAGGATTAGCCTAGTGAGCTGCAGCGCCAGCCAATAAATTTTTTTTTTTTTTTTTTTTTTTTTTTTTTTTTGACAGGCAGAGTGGACAGTGAGAGAGAGAGACAGAGAGAAAGGTCTTCCTTTGCCGTTGGTTCACCCTCCAATGGCCTCCGCGGCCGGCGCGCTGTGGCCGGCGCACCGCGCTGATCCGATGGCAGGAGCCAGGAGCCAGGTGCTTTTCCTGGTCTCCCATGGGGTGCAGGGCCCAAGCACCTGGGCCATCCTCCACTGCACTCCCTGGCCACAGCAGAGGGCTGGCCTGGAAGAGGGGCAACCGGGACAGAATCCGGCGCCCCGACCGGGACTAGAACCCGGTGTGCCGGCGCCGCAAGGCGGAGGATTAGCCTAGTGAGCCGCGGCGCCGGCCAAGCCAATAAATTTTTAAAACAAAAATAACTCAGCTGTTAGATTTTATCTTTTCGAACATGACTTTGAACCTTCTTACAGGGTTAGTCCCAAGCCTGCCTTAGCACTATCATTTTGTGTGTGTGTGTGTGTGTTTATTTTTTTTATTTAATAAATGTGAATTTACAAAGTGCAACTTTTGTATTGTTGTGGCTTCCCCCCCAACCTCCCTCCCTCCCTCCCGCGGCCCTCCCCTCTCCCACTCCCTCTCCCATCCCACCCTTCATCGAGTTTCATTTTCAATTACCTTCATATACAGAAGATCAACTTAGTATATACTAAGCAAGGATTTCAACAGGCTGCCCTCAAACAACCGCACAAGGTATAGGGTATTGTTTGACTAGTAGTGTTGTTTTTAAGTTTCATTAAGGACAGAGATCCTACGTGGGGAGCATGTACCCAGTGACTCCCGTTGTTGTTTTAACAATTGGCACTCTTATTTATGACGTCAGCAATCACCCGAGGCTCTTGCCATGAGCTGTCTAGGCTATGGAAGCCCCTTGAGTTCACCAACTCTGAACTTGTTTAGTCAAGGCCATATCACAGTGGAGGTTCCTTCCTCCCTTCAGAGAAAGGCGCCTCTCTCCTTGATGGCCTGTTCCTTCTGCTGGGGTCTTGTTCACCAGGATCTTTCATTTAGATTGTTTTTTGCCACCGTGTCATGGCTTTCCATGCCTGAGAGACTCTCATGGACCTTTTAGCCAGATCCGAATGTCCCAAGGGTTGATTCTGAGGCAGGAGTGCTGTTTTGGGCGTTTGCCATTCTATGAGTCTGCTGTGTGTCCTGCTTCCCCCGCAGGATCATTCTCTCCCTTTTAATTCTATCCATTATTTACTTACACTGGTCTTATTTGTGAAATCTCTTCGACACTTACCCTATCTTTTTGATCGGTTGTGTATTCATACTTATCACTTTACCAAGTGCACTAGCATTGGTACCTGCCTCCTTGGTAAGATTGAGTTGAAATCCCCTGGCACATTTCTAGTTCCACCATTGGAGGTAAGTCCGAGCACTATCATTTTTTAAAACGTTTGCTATCTCCAGAAAATGTGTTTCTGTGAATTTTAAAATAATCCAAACAGTATGTACAAATACAAAGAAAATACAAAAGGCCTTAAAACTCCCCCACCCACCCAGTAATAATTGCTTCCACATTATAGTGAGCATCCTTCCAGTCATCCCTCTGCCCATGTAGCTACACAGAGTTATAGAATCATACACCTTTTTCACTCAAAGGTTTATTTTTAAGAATTATTTATTTACAGGGAGAGGTGGGAGGAAGGATGAGGGAGGGAGGGGGGGGGGGAAGGGAAAGGGGAAGAGAGAGCGAGCGAGCTTCCATCTACTGATTCACTCCCCAAATGGCCACAGTGTCCAGGGCTGAGCTGGGCCAAGACCAGGAGCCTGGAGCTCTGTCCAGGTCTCCCATGTGGGTGCAGGGACCCAAGCACTTGGGCCATCTTCCACTGCTTTCCCAGGCCATAAGCAGAGAGCTGGTTTGGAAGAGGAGCAGCTGGAACATAAATTGGCACCCATGTGAGATGCTGGTGCCACAGGCAGAGGCTTAACCTGCTATACACAGCTCTGGCTTCTACATGTTCTTCAGTACAGATATACATAATCATGTTTAATGGTTATATTATAGTTGTTTGTTCCATGTTTACATGTTTATAGACTCCTAAATTATTTCTAACTCTGTATTATAAATAATTTTGAAATGAGTATCCTATGTATACTTTTTTTGGTCATTTGAGCAATTACCTGCTTAATATAAAGTCATAAAAGTGTAATTGCCAAACCAATGGTGTGTATATTTTTTATATTTGGGTCCATATTGCCTATTGCAGGAGATTATCCCAGTTCATGGTGCATGGTTCATGTCCATGTATTTCCCTGGGCCCTCACAGTGCACAGAAATCATCAGTATTTTTTCATCTTACTGGCAAAAAATACTAGTTTTTTAAAAATGGTTTATTTTAATTTCTTTGGTTAATGGTGTTGAGTACTTTTTTCTGTGTTTATTGATCATTGGTATTTTGTGAATTGCCTCTTTGTGGACAGAGGGGAAATGTGGCGCAGGGCTCTGTACTTAGGAGGCATTTGCTATGCCCTTGTTAGTTGGCTTTATGACCTGCCTTCTGTTTTAAACAGGTCTTGAAGGACTCTTTCGTTGGCAACGCCAAAACCTGTATGATCGCCAACATTTCACCAAGCCATGTGGCCACTGAACACACTCTGAATACCTTGCGCTATGCTGACCGGTAAGTCAGCTCCTAGGCAGCAGGCTTTGTGAGTGCATGTGTGTATCTGCATACATGTGAGTGTGTATGCAATATCTCACACACATGTGAAGTCCTGACCTTGAGCTCTTCAACCTTGTTCTTGAAGTAATTAGTGCTATAAGGAACGCCACCTGGCAGGCCCTGAGTGTGCAGCTGTATTAAGAGGAAGATGACACATTCCTTCAGAAGTTGACTCCATCAGTGGCTTTTCAATGGCTAGTGTAAAATGGAAGTTTAACTTGGAGTAGGATTTTCAGTAGAATTTTCTTCTACTGATTAGCCTCAGCCCAATTTATAAGAGATAGAATACCTATTATTTGCCAAGACAGAATCACTTAGCACTATGTAGGAGAGAGCAAGCAGACATGTTACACCTTTCCTGTGAACATTTTAGAAAACAACCCCTCCCCCACCACCCCTCCACGCCCCCAGCTTTAAGCATGTATCTCAGAATTTTTTGTACAAGGGCAAGCACTGTGATGCAGCAGTTATCTAACACTTATAATAGCCTGCATCCCATGTTGGAGTGCTTGGATTCAAATCCCAGCCCTGCTAATGGCCCAGCTTCCTGCTAGTGTACACCCTGAGAGGCAACAAGTGATGACTCCAGTACTTGGGTCACTGCCACCAGTGTGGGAGATGCAGATTAAGATCCAGATCCTGGCTTCAGCCTGGGCCAGCCTCAGCTGTTGCAGGCATTTGGGAAATGAACCAGAGGTTAGAAGCTCTCTGCCTTTCTTCCTTTCAAATAAATTAGAATAAAATAGGGGCTGGTGTATAGTAAGTTAAGCCCTACCTGCAATGCTGGCACTCCCATAGGGGCACTAGTTGAAGTCCTGACTGTTCCTTTCTATCCAGCTCCCTGATACTGTGCTTGGGAAAGCAGCAGAATGTGGCTTAAGTGCTTGGGCCTCTGCTACCCATCTGGGAGACCTGGATGGAGTTCAAGGCTCCTGGCTTCAGCCTGGCCCAGACTTGACTGTTATGGTCATTTTGGGACTGAACAATGTGTAAAAGGTATCTTTCTGTCTAACTCTGTCTCTTCCTCTCTGTGGCTCTACTTTCCAAATAAATCAGTTTTTTAAAAGATTTATTTATTTGAAAGGCAGAGTTACAGAGAGGCAGAAGTAGGGAGAGAGAGAAAGAGGTCCTCCATCTGATGGTTCACTCCCCAGATGGCTGCAACAGCCGGAGCTGCACCAATCCAGAGCCAGGAGCCAGGAGCTTCCTCCGGGTCTCCCACACAGGTGCAGGGACCCAAGGAGTTGGGCCATCTTCTGCTGCTTTCTCAGGCCAAAACAGAGAACTGGATCAGTAGTGGAGCAGCCAGGACTTGAACCAGCACCCATATGGAAAGCCGGCACTACAGGTGGCGGTTTTACCTGCTACGCCACAGCACCAGCCGCATAATTGAAAAAAAAAAAAAAGATTCAAATTACATGCATTCTTTCAAAAAATTCCTACTTTACTTTAAAAATATACCAAATTAACTTATCTTTTATTTTCTGTATACTTGTTATGCCCTGATATAGTGCAGTTCTGACACTGGCTTCCCTGGCCTGGCCCTCACTTGGGCTGCAGTGATTTGTAAAACTCTTTCATTCTGATGAAATGTTGGATGTATTTTTATGTCCTCAAAGACACAGCTTTTTGTTTATTTGAAAGAGTGACAGACACACAACACACACACACACCTTCCATCCACTAGTTTACTCCCCAGATGGCTGTGACAGCCGCCAGACTGAAGCCAAGAACCTGGAACTCCACTTGGGTTCCTATGTGGGTGGCAAGGTCCAAGTACTTGGGCCATCATCCACTGCTTTCCCAGGTGTATTTGCAGGGAGCTGGGTTAGAAGCAGAGCAGCCGGGACTTGAAGCAGCGCTCCAATTTGGGATGCCAGCATTTCAAGTGGCAATTTTCCCTGCGGCACCATTGTGCCAGCCCAGCCCTCTTTTCTTCAGGTGCAGGGCAGATATGTCATGCTGAAATAGAATGTCCCTTTTCCTTACTCTCTCCCATATTAAAAAAAAAAAATCCCTGCCAATTCTTGTAATACTTTCATTGTTTTTAGTTTTCCATGAAAGCTATAGAAAAGGAATTGCAGAACGTGTGAGAATACACATTTACTATACAATGGTTTATTTGCAGGGTCAAAGAGCTAAAGAAAGGCATTAAGTGCTGTGCTTCAGCCACCAGTCGAAGTCAGTCATCAGGAAACTCCTCTCCAAAACGAATTCAGAGCCCCGCCGTGGTCCTGCCAGGGGACAAATATTCTCCCAAAAAAGTAAAGCTGGGCCTTCCACAGTCACTCACGGTAGCATCTGGCTCCACAAGAGGGAAGAGCAATCCTCTGGCCAGCCACCCACCCAATATCCCTTTTGCTTCTGTACCTAAAGTCCCTGGTAAAAGGGGGGGCTCCAGAGGCAGTCCTCCCCAGGAGTGGGTCATACAGTCTGGCCCTGCGAAAGGAACCATGCGTTCTGGTCTTCTGGCTAAAAAAAAGGAAGAGGAGTCCACACCACTGGGCTCTGAGAAAAGTCAAATGGGCAACAAAACTACCCTTACATGGGGAAGCAGGACCCCATGCCCAGAAGGCCTAGTGCATGGTAAGCTACCTGCCAAGTGCAAGAAAGTGCAGACTGTGCAGCCAGTACAGAAGCAGCTTATGTCACGAGTCGAGCGCTCCTTTGGAAGCACCTGCCACTTAGAGGACAAGGCAGGCGTGTCTGCCAGGCCTGCTCCTGGAACTTGGACAGACATCCCCCCACATCAGAGAGAGAGAGAGGAACATTTGCGTTTTTATCACCAGCAGTTCCAGCAGCCGCCTCTCCTCCAACAGAAGTTAAAGTATCAACCACTGGAAAGGTTTGTATGCCAGTTCAGGCCCCCAGAGGTTCGGCTGCATAATGAGACCCCTCCTCTATTCCAGTGTCACTCTGAGAGCCATGATGGAGCCCAAGCTGAGGACCTTGATGACAGCGATTTCAGTGAAGATTCATTTTCACATGTGTCCAGTCAGAGGAGCACTCTGGAGAAGAGTGAAGGCTCGTTCTTCCTTCATCAGAGCGGGGGCCAAGGTCCTGAGGAACGCATGTCAGAAAGGCCTCAGAGTCTCCTTTTTAGCCCCAGGGCAGGCGGTGAGGAGAAAGCTGAAGGCTGGGTATACTCCAGGGACCCCCAGAGCCACAGAAGAGCAGCATTCGATCATAGCCACAGCCCAGGGAAGGTGCCCTTGGATTGGAGCAGAGACTCCACCTGCTCGGGGCCTTCTCCAGGAGACAGCCTGGCCGAGAGGCCTTGCTGCCCACAGGTAGATTTCGTAGTGAGTGAGAAAAGAGGTAGAGGTCCAGCCTTTGATGGCAGACAGGACGCTTTCAGGAGTGGGATTCCTGGGCAGGCAGAAGACAGCTCCTCGTGCCCGGGGGAAGACGGCTTCGCTTGCTCCATGTCCCCAGACCAAAGAGACACAAGCACCACACCCCCAGGAGAAGTCTGTGAAGACTGCCCGGCTGAGGCAGGCAGGACGGAGGAAAGCAGCAGTCCTTTCCAAGAGGGCTCTGCGGGGCAGTCAGGGGTGGGCTCCGACTGTGCTTCTGGCCTGATGGCTCCCCTCACAGTGTCCCTCCTGGAGAACCCAGATGATGAGGTCCAGGGAGGGGCTGTGCACAGACTAGCGCCAGAGAGCACAGTGGGACCAGCTGTGGGCTGCACAGCAGCATCTGGTGATATAGAGGCAGCCGCCTTGCCAGTGTCTTCAGCAACTGGACACCTGTGGCTGTCCTCATCTCCTCCTGATGATAAGCCTGGTGGTGGTCTGCCAGCTTTGTCCCCATCACCCATTCGTCAGCACCCACCTGACAAGCTGCCCTACAGGGAGGCTGGCCTGGGAGAGGCCTGCCTGAGCAGAGAGACTGCACTCTTCTCCCAGGACCATGTGGGTGGTGAGCGGTACGATGCTGAGAGCGAGCTGGGTGGCTCCTGGGGTTTCCCAGGAAAGCCCTTTTCTACCTTGCATATTGGGGTACCCTGTTCTGGACCTACACGAACAGAAAGAAATGAAGTGGCTGACCGATGCTGGGCCCAGGAGAGAGAACATCCTGCAGGGCTCGGTTGGCAGGAGCTTGGTTCCTCTGCAGACTCGAAGTTGCCCTGCTGCGACGAGGACATCCTGTGGCTCAAGCAAAGGCCTATCTCCAGGTGCTTAGCAAAGCCCAACTCTCCCCTGGCCCCTGGCCGCTCTCCTGAGGCTGCAAGGACACTCAGGACGCTCCATCAACCCACTGTAGCACAAGCACAGTAAGTTGGGCTTTCTCCCCAAGAGCCCCTTTGGTACCCCCACTCTCACCCCAGCTCAATGTTTTGTCATGGACAAAAAGCAGCCCACCCTGGTGGACTGTCTTGCTGCTCCATGGTGTCTTCCCATCACTAGAGTCTGAAAAAAGGCAGAGCCTTCCATTTTTAGCCCCAGTCCCCGGCTTTTGTCCCTGTGTCCCCCACAGGAAGTAGAAATGTCAGGAGACTAGGCAGCAGGCTCCACTTGTGCCCCGGATGCCTGCTGCAGTGTGGTTGCAGCCTTGAGAACCTTCCTGCTGCACAGCTGTGAAGCAGCAGCACCTAGCCCATCGCTCAGTGTGGCTGGGGGGCAGGGGACAGCTTGAGAGCCCCAGCACTCCCCCTTTTCTCGCTGGTACTCCTGGATCCCTTGACTAGTCCTGAGAACAAGTGAGAGGAGGTAAGTGATGAGCTGGCTTTGCGCAAAGCCTTGACCACTTTGGGCAAATGCAGATTATGCCTAGAATTGAGGCTTAGCTCCAGACAGCTGCCCAGGAGAAGATGGGGAGCCAAGAGAATCATTGTGTCCCTCTGGTGTTCCCAGGCAGGTGGTCATTCAGGCACACCAGGAACAGCTGGATGAAATGGCCGAGCTGGGCTTCAAGGAGGAGACTCTGGTGAGCCAGCTAGCATCTAATGTAAGTGGCCTTGGTGGAACACTTGGGGCTGTTGAGAATTGGCTTGCAACTTGTCTGATGGACAACCTGGTTTACCGTAGTCATGTGCAGCATATGGGGGCTGTTACACACCACTGCTGGGCCTTGTGCCGCCTCCTGCCTGGCCAGTACAGCTTGCTACTCAGGACAGGTACTGTTGGAATATGGTGCTATACTCCGCATTCTCAGGCTAAAATGTTCTCAGCTTCTATCCCCAACCACTCTGCCTTCCTAGTGGTTTATTGGGGCCTCTTCCTGTGACTCTTAATAACACCCACATGCCATCAGAGGCATTTCTTTTTTTTATGATTTTTATTTATTTATTTATTTTTTGAGAGTTAGGGAGAGAGAGATCTTCCATTCACTGGTTTACTCCCCAAATGGCTGCAATGGTCAGAGCTAGCCTGATCTGAAGCCAGGAGCCAGAAGCTTCCTCGGGGTCTCCCACGCAGGTGCAGGGGCCCAACTACTTAGGCCATCTTCTGCTACTTCTCCAGGCCACAGCAGAGAGCTGGATCGGAAAAGGAGCAGCTAGGACACGAACGGGTGCCCCTATGGGATGCCAGTGCTACAGAGGCTTAGCCTACTTTGCCACAGCACTGGCCCCAACCAGAGGCATTTCTATCAGAATACACCTTTATCTGGAAAGTGTCTCACACGCAGAAGACTGGGCCCCATCCCGTGCCATTGCAACAATCCTGATGGTTTCTCAGCTGCTGCTGCTGGTAGTGGTGAATTCTGAAATCTTCCTGTTTAGAGAAGGAAGTAGAAAAAGAGATCTGGTGGAGGGCAAAACAGAACAAAAGCTCCATTTGTCCTGTTTCTTTTCTCAGGATTTTGAAGACTTTGTGACCCAGCTGGATGAAATCATGGCCCTGAAATCCAAGTGCATCCAGAGTCTGAGGAGCCAGCTGCAGTTATACCTCACTTGCCACAGGCCAGCCGCAACCCCTGAGAGGACAGCAGTGTCTTAAAGCAAGATCCTGGATGGGACGGTGCGGGTAGTGCAAGTCCCTGTGCCCGACCCTTGGGCTGGAGGCGGCCCGCCAAGTCCTCCCTGCACATGCCAGAACCACCTGGTACCGCCTGTGCTAGCCTCATCTCTACACACATGGCCTTCGATGAGCCTCTGTCCCTCCCAGCCCCAAGTACGGAGCAGCTATAAGAAAGGGAGTTTAGAGCTAGAAGAGAATGCTTTACTAAATCCTTGCCTGAGGGCATACAATTGGACCTGACACCCTGTGGATGTTGTTAAATTCAAGGACTGGAGGACGGGGTAGTTAGTGGTATCTGACCTCTGGAGGTCAGAGGTCACAATCTAGGGAAGGACGGACAACCTGCTGACCCAGAAGCTTTATCAGCTGAGTTCTGTCTTCAAAGATGTAAACACTGGCCCTAAACTAAAACAGTTTTGAAATTTTTAAATGAATAAACCTTGAGATGTCTTCAGTAGCTGATGTGATGGCTTTTGGCTTACAGTTCCCTTCCCTTCCTGCAGTCTAGTTTTGAGAAAAAAAAAAAAAAAAGAGGGTGTCCATGTCACTGCGTTCTTTTTCACATCTCTGACCTTTGCGGGGTGACAGGGCTATCCAGTGCCCCATGCTTCCTCATTCACACCCTTCATGGAATCCTTGAGGAGCTGGAGGGTCTCAAGCAAGGCTCCAAAGGCTCCATCCCAGGTGTGCTGTCCCGGGCACCCTGGCCACTCCAGCTACACCGCCTCTCACAGGCCTTGGCACGGAGTACTCCAGTCAACAGTGACTCAATTTATACATAGTTCTGGGTACTGCTTGTTGTCTGTCTCTTCAGCAGGAAGAAGTCTCCAAGTGCCCATCACTTTCCAAGGCCGTCCAGGGACAAACTGAGATTTATCACAGCCTGGGCCATTGCTGTGTGACCTTTAATTTCCTTCAGGTAAAGAGTAACTTTTTAATGTTTTAAAAGGAGGGCTTAGTTAAAAGGCCAAGTCAACCAAGTAGCTTTTTCCAGTCTGCAGCATTCTGGCCCTAACCACTCTTTGACCACCAGAGGGCATCCTGCTTCCATCTTGGTGCTTCTTGGCCCTAAGGCTCCGCAGCCCCTACACACATGATCATTTAAAAAACCCGAGACCCACTCTTTGTGGAGAGCCCAAGAGGGATGGTGGAACAGCGCTAAAAATAAGGACAAGAAACTTGAGGGATGCATCTAGTTCTATCGTACTCAAATAGCACATAAACGCCTGATGCTGCTCACGGGAAAAGGGATTTCCTCCATCTCCTGAAGGCCCAATCTATCTCACTTCCAGTAAGTCTTAACCGCAGAGTCGATGTCCTCTGCCAGAGACTGAGATAGGTCAGGTTTAAAAAGGCACTTGTCTGGACCTGCCTTTGCAGGGGCCAGTTCCTGGGTCTCGCAGGCCTGGAGTAGGAAGAAAGTACTGAAATGACAGAAGCAGGTTAGGTCATGTTCCACCCCCAGCAAATCTACACAGGAACTCCCTTACCACCCACTCCACCCCTCACTAAAACAGCCCTTGACAATAAAGAAATTAGCATGGCAGGATATACCTTTTAGATTTTTATTAGTAGTACTCTCTGAAGAATCAAAATAGTTAGCAAATTATTTTAGATTCAAGACTGTATATTCTTTGTATTTAGATTTTTAACGTTCAACATAATACAAAACCAAAGAGACTGATTTCTATGACTAGGTGTTACTTGTGTCATTCTAAAGCAGTGGGCTGCAGGGGGGAGAGGCTGTCCAAGAACAGAAGTGGAGTTAGTGCTGGGTGACGGCACTGTGGCCTGTTGTCTCCCCACTGAATGTGCTGCGAAGGGGCCAAGGGTTAAACTGACAACTGTTTCCTAGAGCAGGGGCTCTGTAACCCTGGGCAGCAGAGACTGTGGTCCAAACCACACCAGGAGAGGCAGGCTGGGGCAGGGAAGCGTAGTGACTGCCTGGCGAAAGAGAAACTCAGGCCCCCTGGATAAAAGTGCATTCTTCGCACCGCAGACATTGCAGAACCAGTGTAACACTAAGAGGCTTTGTTGAGGGGGGACTGAAACCCCGGAAGAACCTTTCACTTGTACTCAACTTGGATTAGAGTTCCGTCCACTAGTGTGGGGAGGGAGAAGCATCTAGCCCCAAAGCAGCACTGAGTTTGGCCCTCTCCCCCACTTTTCCCTGACTCCTCTTGGTGGCCAGGCCAGGGCTGAGGACGTAAAGACCCAAGAGAAGACCAAGCTAGTCTTTCTGGAGGGCCCAGGTGGGAAGGACACTTCTCAAGATACAAACATGTTTAATAGAGAAGGAGCCAGGACAGGTCTGGGGGCATTAGCATGCCCAAATCTTCCCGCTTCTCCCCAGCTCGGGCCCTGCGCTCATGGAGATTGACAAGCACAGTCTCCACGCCTGACCGTCTTAAGTCCCAAAAGAAAATCCAGAAGTGTCCCCTTCGCCTTCCCCACAGGCGGGCTCTGCAGGGGCTTCCTGGGGGTGGTGGTTCCGTGGCAGGGCTGTAGCAGGGCCTGGTCTCAGCTGGCTCCTGCCCGGGCCATGAGGTCTTCCAAAGCATTGTCCTGGTCATTGTTGTGTAATACCAAAGCTTCCTTAATGTCCTTCAGTTCAAAGCCCATTTCCTTAAACTTGCTCATTAACTGAAGAAACTCCATCATCTAAGGGACATAAGAGAACACAGATTAAAGGGCCCAGCCATCCAACACAACAGAGCAACGGAGCATTTTGTCTGGAAGGGGCCTGGAGGTCACGGGGGTTCTGCATCCCTCTAGCCAGAGCCACCTCAGTCTCCCTGAGGTTCTTCAGGAAGAAAGGGTGGTGGTGGAGGAAACCAGGTCACGCAGGTTTGACACCAAAGCCTGCCACCCTTCAAGAGCCACCCTTAGCTCAGCCCACCTCCTGCTGACCTCTATCTGGGTCCTTCCACCCATACTGACTGAGGCAGGCCACTGACCTCCAAAACAGCTGTTCTCCAGGGATCAAGGTAGGTGGTGAGACTAGTGATCCTCCTGGTCATCGGAAGTTTGGCTTTCGGCCCAAGTCAATTCTCCCTTCCCCTCACTGGGATTCTAGATAAGCCCATGTATTCCCCAAGTCGAGCAGAGCCTGCCTAGACATGAGACCACCCTGCAGTTCCTTGGCAAGGGAAGCAGCCTGTGACCAAGGGAGAGAAGGACGCTTCCTCTTTTCCAGGGGGTTCCCATGAAGCCTGAAGGGTCTCACCTTTTCTTCTGAACACTGTTGCATTTCCAAAGCCTCTTCCACTAACAGAGGGTCAAAGCCCTTCTCGCAAAGCTGTCCGTGTGCAAAGAGATAGTCGAGAATCTAAGAAAACAAAGAGGAAGTTTGGACACCTACTGTCACTACGCAAACAAGTCTGCTCCCAGTCCACCCAGGCTACCAGTTTCCGGACAGGACTTGAGTGTGCCTTGAACTGTATCCAATGCAGCGGGGCCTCAGTGACTACTTACAGAACAGAGAGGTGTATATACCTTTCTAAATATGAGCAGCCGTTTTGCAAAGGAGTTGTAGCCACAGCTGACTCACATCTCCCAGAATGTCACCTGCACAGCCCAAGTCAGAAAATGTCCCCAGAGTGTTAGACTCCAGTACCCTACTGACTGCCTGGACAAGTGTAAATGGAAAGAAATGTCTAGAAGATGACCTGGGACCCACTCCTAGTCTGGCCCTTTATGGGGCAGGGGTTGGCGAGGACTGGGTAACGGTCCAACAGTTCCAGTACTCCCAAGGCTCTCTCTAAGCCTGGGTTCTAGAGCAGCCTCCAGAAGAGAAACTGCTGGTGAGGTGCTCGCTTCTCCGACAGAACACCTGCCTGGGTCCCCACAAGCCCACAGGAAGGGAGGTGGGTGCACAGGAGCAGAGCCCGACACTCACCACCTCCAGAGGTCCCAAGTCTCCTGGCTGAGCACCTGCTCCTGTGCTGACCACTCACTCACCTGCTCAATATTCTCTCCTTTCTTCTTCAGGGCTCTCATGACACACTCGTATGAGTAGCCCATGTTGACCACTGTCTCCACACACTGCCGCTCGCTGGGGGACAATGTCTGCAGTTCAGAATAGGCCTGGGGACAGCTGGGCACTTGTGACGTTGAGAAATTAGGAGGGGCAACCTGGTGTTGGAGAAATAAGAGGATCAAGGTGAGAGGAAAAGACGGGCCCCAGCAGACCTGTCACTGTGATGGCCCAGTCCAGGGGTTTGCCACTTCTAACACGAGTCAAGCCCTCAGTCAAGGAGTCTGCTTAGGAGAAAGGGCCATGTTGCTGGCTAGATGTTCTGCAGAGGGGTAGGAAGTGCCAGCTGAGGAGGAGAGAGATGCTGGGAAGACACCTGCAGGTCTTACTCTGTCTTCAACTCACCTTGCAGGATGAGGAAGCACAACAGCCACATCCCCCCCTAGGCCCAAATCCCCTGGGCTTGAGTTGGAGAAAAAGAGTTCTAAGACTGCCCAGTGGCAGGACACAGTGGCATCCCCCCAGGGCACCATTATCTTTTATCAGACTTGAAGGGACCCTTCACTGCCAGCATTCCCACTTTGGAGCTAACGTATCCCAGTCCAAATCCTTGTTACTGTCTGTGCTGGGCAGAGGCTGCAAGTGCTGTTCCCATGCATGTCCAAGTCGTCAGGACCCTAGTGTTTTGAGGGGACCCTGCTCTGCCCCACACTACCTACCACTCTTCATGTTCCAGAGCCAAAACTGAAGTAAGATGAGCTATACCAGGCTTAGCCCCAAAGTCTAGAATGGGGACGCTAGGGCCCTGCCACTGTCCTGCCTACAGTGAACCTGCTCCATGCCCCTGGACCCCACCCCAATCTGATGGGTGTCCACGTTCCTGTGACTCTTCCCACCACTTACAGAAAAACAGGCCTGAGCACGAAGGCAGCTCACACCCAGACCAAAGCGGCCATCTATCACAGGAACATGGTTACAAGCAGTTCTACAGCTTGGCCCAGGGACCAGAAAGCAATGTTTTAGAATTTTGTTTTCTCTGGGTTCTAGTCCCAGTCGGGGTGCCGGATTCTGTTCCAGTTGCCCCTCTTCCAGGCCAGCTCTCTGCTATGGCCTGGGAGTGCAGTGGAGGATGGCCCAAATCCTTGGGCCCTGCACCCACATGGGAGACCAGAAGTACCTGGCTCCTGCCTTCGGATTAGCGCGATGCACCGGCCGCAGCACACTGGCCGTGGCGGCCATTGGAGGGTGAACCAACGGCAAAAGGAAGACCTTTCTCTCTCTCTCTCTCTCTTACTGTCCACTCTGCCTGTCAAAAAAATTTTGTTTTCTTTTTTATAAGACAGTAGGGGGTTGGAAGAAAGTTAAGCACCAGGGAGCCCTCTGTCCTAGAAGTTAGATCAGAATTACACAGCTGTAACCAGATGTCCTCCTCAAAGTCTGTTGAGGAAAGCCAGTGTGACTACATAAGACCCTAAAAACTCATTCTAGGGGCTGCTGGCATAGTGGGTAAAGCTGACTCTTGTAACACTGGCAGTTAATGTCTTGGCTGTTCCACTTTTAGTCCAGCCCCTGCTAAAGGCCTGAAAAAGCAGTGGAAGATGGCCCAAGTGCTTAGGCCCCTGTACCCATGTGGGAGACCTGCAAAGCTTCTGGCTCCTGGCTTCAGCCTGGCCCAGCCCTATCTGTTGTGGTCATCTGGGGAGTGAACCAGTGGATTGAAGCTCTCTAACTCTTTCAAATAAATAATCTTTTTAAAAAAATTTTTTTTATTTATTCATTTGAAAGAGTTTCAAAGACAGAGGGAGAGGCAGAGAGAGAGAGGTCTTCCATCTGCTGATTCACTCCCCAATTAGCTGCAAAGGCTGGAGCTACACCGATCCAGAGCCAGGATCTTTTGGGTCTCCCACGCAGGTGCAGGGGTCCAAGGACTTGGGCCATCAACCACTGCTTTTCCAGGACCATAGCAGAGAGCTGGATCAGAAGTGGAGCACCAGGGACTCAAACCGGCGCCCAAATGGGATGCTGGCACTGTGCCGTCCCTATAAATAATCTTATAAAAAATTTCATTCTGTTCCTCTTAATCATTTTACCCACAAAATGCTCTCAGCACCCCAGTCACAGGGCTGTCATTAGGTTACAGGAGTCGTGACAGGGCCTAGGGAATGAATCACATCAATCTATCCCCATGTAGCAGAGCCAAAAATTCTCTCTTCAGAGATAGGCTCTACCCTGAGCTCAACAATACCAACAGCAAAGAGCAGTGTCAGCTCTCACGTGACATGCCCAGCCAAGAAGCCTCCTGAACACCTGGTGGGATGTAGGAATATACTTGTAACAAATTACATGTTAAAAAACAGTAAGACTATCTATTTTAAAAGATGTACAGAAAACTCTCACATAACCTGCTGGGGAAATCACTCTAGGGAAATCTACTAAAGGTAAAGCTTGAAAACTGTTCAGATTCGTTTATCTGCTCATCAGCTCTGAGTGATAATATAAAGAAATAAAAAAAGCTAACAACTATAGGCAAGGAATATTAATATTAATCTCAGCATTTGTAATAAACATTAGAGGCAACCTAAATATCCAACATGGGATATTAGGTAGGTGCACAATAAACAGCATGATTGTTAGTCATTTAAAATGACATTCAGAAACAAGACCGGGGGTGGGCGGGTATGAAAGGACTTTTAAAAGTACATTGGAAAAAGGGAATTAAAAGATAAAAATGTAAAAGCTATTTCCAACATAAGCCCCATCAAATTCAATATATTTTTCAAAAGAACTGGGGGGTCCTGGGAGTTTAATCACGTCGCTGCAGTGTGTGTGCAGTGTAGAAAATGGGTGCCCCTGAAAGATCCTTTTTACGATTATGAAGTAGAGCCAAACCAGGACCATAAGGTAGACATGTAACAATTTCCCACTGAAACATCCAAAACTGGCCTGATTTGGTAACAGTGAGCAGAGGCACTGTGGTAGAGAGGACGCTGGGGAGGCTTTCAGGCTTTGGCTCTTTCTCAAGACACTCTCCTGATAAGCACAAGTTACTATTTTTGGGGGGCCTCCTGAAAGCAAAAAGGGAAATACTATGCCTCCCCAAAACAGCACGAAATCTGCTGGTGACCAGTCTTCCTACGGAACACTCTACCTCCCTCTTGGCTGCTACTGCTTTCACTGTGCTTGTCTTCAGATCATTCTGGTAAAGCCATGTTTCATCTCTTAGAATTCTCTGAAGAAACATTTAAAATTTCCATTGAAAGCTTTGCTCTTATCTGCAGCTGATCCAAGCACTACAATGTTGGCACTCAGGAAATTTGCCCCCACAAGTTTTTTTTTTCCCCCCCGATTTTAACTTATTTATTTGAAAGGCAGAGACAGATCTCCCAGCCACTGTTTCACTTGCCAAAAGCCCTAACAGCCACAGATGGGTCAGACTAAAGCCAGGAGCTGGGAATTCAATCCGGATATCCCATAGAGCCCCAGATACCTGAGCCATAGACTGCTGCCTCCCACGACGCACATTAGCAGGAAGCTGGAATAAGGAGCAGAGCCGGAACTCGAACCCAGGCTCTCTGACGTGGGACACGGATAGCTAATTGCCCACCGAACACTTGCCACCATCCATTTAATTTTTTCAGTCAGAACTGTGTACACTGAACCATGAGAGATGTCTATAGTGTCTGCTGGTTACTCTTTCTACTGCGAATCATTGGTCCTCTTCCATTTTCGCATGAACATGATTAATTTTTTCCTGGCACATTGATGTGGATGGTTTTGTCACTGAGAGCTTCGCCTGCCTTCCTCACTGTCTTGTCCCTTCTTTAAATGAATTATTCACTTGTAAGCTGCTGGTTTCTTTGGGGCACTGTCCCCATAAAGTTTTTGTAAAACAGCAGTGATTTCACCCTTCTTCCTCCAGATTCAGCAGGAAACTGACGCTTGCACTTGCTTCGGTTTTAGCAGAATTCATGTTGCTCTGACGGGCTCTTTTCAAACTGATACTTTATCCTTCTTGGTGCCTCACACTTCTGTTCAGACATGTTGTAACTAGTGTAAGTTTATTTTGGGCAAAGAAATTTGGAAATCCATGCAGTTTTTTTTAAATTTTTCCTTGAACTTTTTGAAGACCCCCAAAAGTGAAGTATTTAAAAAAGGGGGGAAAAAAAAAAAAAAACTATGCATGGATTTCAAAATCTTTTGTGCCAAAATAACTTACCTTGTAATTCCATCCATTTTTCCCAGACTTTCTGAAGTAATCCTTGTATGAGATTTTTAAATGATAATGAAATGATAGTCACTGGGGCCAGCACTGTGACACAGCAGGTTAAAGCCCTGGCCTGAAGCACTGGCATCCCATATGGGCACCGGTTTCTAGTCCCGGCTGCTCCTCTTCCAATCAGCTCTCTGCTATGGCCTGGAAAAGCAACGGAGGATGGCCCAAATCTTGGGCCCCTGTACCCATGTGGGAGACCCAGAGGAAGGCTCCTGGCTCCTGCCTTTGGACTGGCGCAGCTCCAGCCATTGTGGCCATCTGGGGAGTGAACCATCGGATGGAAGACTCTCCCTCTCTCTCTCTCTCTTTCAAATAAATAAAATAAT